>NC_138372.1:85118051-85156548 GCF_054177405.1 Leptonychotes weddellii
GGTGGGTAGTGAGGAGGGCACATTCTGCATGGAGCACTGGGTGTTATGCACAAACAATGAATCATGGAACACTTCATCTAAAACTAATGATGTAATGTATGGGGATTAACATAAGAATAAAAAAAAAAAAGAATAATGTGTCTCCCTAAGAGCATGCTGGGAAACAAGCCAACTTGGGGAGCTCATGCTGGTTGCCATGAATGCAATTGAATTTCCCCAGAATGCTTCTGGAACTCTAGGAGAAAGATGTTTGGGGCCCTTTGATAATGGATGGCAGTTAAGATCCAGTTGCAGAGACCGAAGTGTGGGCAAGAGGGGGAAATATGGCCAAGAACTCACCAGCAGGAACAACGGAGAAGATGCTTCTTGGTCGGGCTGTGGGAGACTTATGCGCTCAGGCTAGGTCAGCTCTCCATGGCTGAGGGCATCTGCTGGTCTCAGAGCAGACAGGAGGACTGGCAGGAAGGAGCCTGCCTGATTGATGCCCGGGAGGCAGAAATCCTATCCTTCTGTGAAACAGGATCGCCCTTGCAGTGTCTGTGTCTGGAGGAAGCTTGAGTGAAAGGATCTGGCCAGGGTCAGTGGGCAGGGGGAAGGTGCAGGGCGCCAGCAGCATCCTGGGCAAAGTGAACTTGGAAGTGGTGACCCTCCGCCCCCATGGCTGACAGTGCACAGATCAGATACTGACCCGGAGGCTGAATTAGTTGCTGGCGGGGGACATTTCTGAAAAGCCCCTGATGACATGTAGGCACAGAGGGTGACAGTGGTGGGCTTGTATCTCCCCATTGCTACCCCAGCTTGTAGGATACCTTGCCCATAAATGGCTGATCAAGGCAGGCATGGTTTTGCTGGGCTCCTCAGTGACCCCTGGCGTCGAGGTTCTTAGGACAGGTTCTTACGTGAGGTTTCCCCCCCATAGACCTGTGAGAAGGGCCAGGGTAGGGGAACAGCTGGGGATCTGGGGACTGCAAGAGCCTTGACCCTACTAACTGGGGAAGGGTGCTCTCTCTGACTCCACCAAATCCTTTCACTGGGAGAGCTCTAGCCTGGAGAAGAGAGGACCCCTCACCCCAATAGGGCCATGGCAGGGGAGAGGGAACCAGTCAGCTCCCTGCCCTCGCCATCCCAGGGGGCTTCATTTGGGTAGCAGCAAGAAGGCGAGGCACAGAGGTGGAATGAGGCTGAGTTGGTGTTAAAAGACTTGGTGTTGGGTTTTACATTTACTAGCCGCTCACCTGGAGCACATCCCTTCATCCCTCTGGGGGAACACCACACAATGGCTTTGCACACGGGTCCAAACCCAGGCTCAGCCACGAGCTGTGTGACCTTGGGCAAATGACCTAACCTCCCTGAGCCTCCATTTCCTCATCTATAGACAGGGATGAGAATAATAGTACATCCTTCACAGTGTTGCTGTAAGATTTAACTGTATTAATACATACGAAGCACATAGATCAACCAATGCCCGGCATGGTGAAATTGCCTACGGAAACAGTGGCTTTTGCTTTCAGGGATCCGTGGATGCACACAGTGCCTTTACTCCCAGAGAGGCTCTGCTCGTGGGTATTTTGGGACATCTTGGCATCATAGAACTTCTGCTGTTCTTCATGGGGGGGCTGGCTCGTTTTCCTATGTACAGAGCAGCCTAGTGCTTTGTGGGTCTCCGTCTTGGAGGGGAGTGGGTGCCCCACAGAGCCTGGTGACCTACCAGTTCCTTGAGTCAGGATCTGAGTTCTGGCTCAGCAAGTGTTTGTGGTCCACCAGGAATGCTCTGGCCCCACCACGGCTCAGCTCCCTGGGACAGGCAGCAGGGCCCACACAAAGGCTGTTCTCATCAATAGCTAATGAGCCCATCAATAAAGGATGCCCTGTCTGTTCCCTGTTGGCAATGTCCTCCCGGCCCCCTCAGCCTTTCCCTTCCTTGTTGCTTCCCCTTTGGTTATCCTTGTCGGGTGAGGAGTGGGTAAGAGACTAGGATCCCAGAGGGCAAGGGACCCAGGAGGCCTGGCATTTATCCTGCCACCCAGACAGCGGGCTGTGCCCAGGACTGCTCCCGGTCACCTCCTTCTCTCGCAGACCAGTACTGGAGGTCTGAGCAGCCCCTGAGGAGCAAGCCCGCTGGAGGCCTGGGAGCAGGCGACAGAGGGAGGGGCGGAGTGGGCTGAGATCAGCTCTGCTCATGGTTCTGCTTAGGTAGTTAATATGGATCAGAGTCATCATCCTAAAGCTGTGAGTGTTGTAAATATCTTAGCACAAGTGACTAAGCCAGGACCAGGAGGAGACGGTTCTCCCGGGCCAGATGAGTCACTTATTCAGTTTAAGGACACCAGCCTTTGTTGTGCCCTCATGTGTCCCGGGGCCAAGCTAGGGACCAGGACAGAGAGCGGGGTCCAGTGGTACTGCTGAGGCTATGCCCATGACATAACCTTGCAATGTGCCATCTCCTCCCTGTTTTCTAAGAATAGCTTTATTTAGGGGCGCCTGGGTGGCTGGGTCAGTTGAGTGTCCGATTCTTGGTTCGGCTCAGGTTGTGATCTCATGGGTCGTGGGATCGAGCCCTGTGCCGGGCTCCCTGGTCAGCGTGGAGTCTGCTTGAACATTCTCTCCCTCTGCCTCTCCCCCAAATCACGCTCACACGTGGGCGCTCTCTCGCTCTCGCAAATAAATACATCTTTAGAAAATAAAAAAAAGCTTTATTTAGATAATTGGCATACAGCAGACTGCACATATTACAAGTGTACCATCCGATACTTCCTGACATAAGTATATACCCATGAAACCATCACAAACATTCAAGTTAGTGAACATCTCTCTCATCCCAAAAGTTTCTTGCATTTCTTTTGTAATTTCTCCTTCCTTCCTCTCATCCCCGTTCACGGGGAACTACAGATCTGTTTTCTGTCACTGTAGATTAGTTGGCACTTTCTAGTGTTATATAAATAGAATCGCACAAATGGAATCATACAGTATGTACTCTTTTCCTGTCGGGCTCTTTTCACTGGGCAGAATCATTTTAAGATGCATCCATGTTATTGCATGTATCAATAGCTCATTGCCTTTGTATTGCTGTGTAGTATTCCATGCTGCAACTATCATACAAATTGTTCATCCCTTCATTTGTTGTTGGACGTTTGAGTTGTTTCCAGTTTGGGGCTATTACAAATAAAGCTGTTATGAACATTCACGCCCTAGTCTTTGTATGAACTTATGCTTTTGTTTCTGTAGGGGTGGAATGGTCCCCAGATTGGCTGAATCTTTCGGAATCTCTCCAGGATGCTCCTGGCTTCTGGGAAAGGGTATTTTTGTTTTCTCAAAGAGAAAGCAGGTGGACAAGGACAGGTACCCTGAGGACAAACAGAAGAGGTTGGGGGGGAGGGGAGATGCTTTGTAAGTGACCACAGCTAAACACTGTTTTCCTTGAGCCAGGAGGAGATGGTTCTTTACAATGTCACTACCAGGGCTGAGCAGCTAGTCATCAGCTTTGACCTCTGGGCTGCCGTCCTGGGGCACAGCTGTGGCCAGAGAAGAGGCCTGGTCCAGCATCCTGGGCACCAAGGGGGTATGTGGGCCTGGGAGAGATGGTAACACGGAGCTCTGGATGCCGGGGCAGTTGGGTGGGTGGTGGGCACGGGTGTCAGCACTGGGCCATGCCTAAGTGCAGAGAGCAAACTCTCCCTGCCTCTTGGAGCCAGACCTCCTGCCACACTTTGCACACAGTTCCATTTGGTGCCAAGTATCCCCTTCCTTTTTACCAGCCAGCCCTGAGTCTGCTCAGGAACTGCTGGCCTGGGATACTGGGGTGCTCCCTTCCATCTGGGTAGTGGGGCTCAGCCTGGCTGGGGCTCGGCCCTCCTTACCCTGGCAGGTCTGAGAAGTGGCGTCCAGAAACCAGAGTCAGTCTCAGAGGCATGGAGATGGAGGCCCCCTGGCTTCTCAGCACCTCCAGTGACTTACCAATTGGTTACATAGTCCATTTAGCCAAAAACCAGTTATTGGGCACAGGAACTGTGCTGGGTGCTTGGGTTACCGAGGGGACAAATGTGAACACCTTTCAAGGTGCTCATGTCCAGAGGGCAGCCCAACAGGATGCCAGAGGCAAGTTCACCACCAGTAAATGAGTGCCACTTTGCAGACAAGCTCTGGGGCCGTGGGGGACCTACCTAGCTTGAAGGTCCGATTCCTCTGGGCTGAGACCTGAAGCATGAGGGGGGTAATCTGCAGAGCAGAGGAGTGGAAGGGGTCCTGAGAGGGAGGGGGGTCTGCACATGGTAGGGCCCAGCTCTGTGTGAGTCCAGGATGGTCTCTCCCACCCCTGCAGCCCCACATCCTGCTGTCTGCCAGGCGATGTGTGCCTAGGGTGCTCTTCAGAGAAGACTGCGCTCCCTCACCCCACCCTGCTGCTCGGCAGCCCGTAGGCAAGATGGGGTGATGGGCGTCATGGCTAAAGAATAGTTGGGCGAGAAGCAGGGCTTTCTAAGGGTAGAAAAAACAAGACTCTCCTGATGGCTATAAAACCATAAAAAATTCGCCTTTCTCATTTCTTTTCTCTTCCTGACATTGCTTGTCTTCTCTACTCTCATTGGCACAGCAGCCTGTCATTCTTATCATTCTTGTCAAAAGAGTCCACTGAGAAGTTCAAATATATATATATATTTTAAAGATTTTTTGTTTATTTATTTGAGACAGAGAGAATGAGAGAGAGAGAGCACATGAGAGGGGGGAGGGTCAGAGGGAGAAGCAGACTCCCTGCCGAGCAGGGAGCCCGATGCGGGACTCGATCCAGGGACTCCAGGATCATGACCTGAGCCGAAGGCAGTCGCTTAACCAACTGAGCCACCCAGGCGCCCCTCAAATATATTTGAGCTGCATGTGCAAAAGTCACGGTGGACACAAGGTGCAGGAAACAGAGCTTGGAACTGGTTACGAGAACTCACAGAGCAGCGAGAATATTCACAGCAGCTACCATCTATGGAGCATCTGCTCTGTGCCAGGTACAGGGCCTTAGCGATCGTATCTCATTCCATCCCCCCAGCAATAGCAGTCGGTACTATTAGTATCTCAAGTTTGGGGAAACTGAGTCATGGGGAGGTTTGCTCGCTAAGGTCTTGTCGTTCCTGAGATGGTGGCACTGAAATGTGAACCCAGGCGTGTAGGCTTGACCTGTGTGTTAAAAGTGTGTGCAACGTGTGGGGCGGCAGGTGGGCATGGGCTCTACGTGGGACTCCCCGTGCCCGAGGAAGTCAGTGAGGGCTCGCTGGGGAGGCAGCGAAGGGGAGAAGGCACGCAGAGAGGAGCTTTCAGTGTGGTAGTGTGAAGGTCCAGGAGAGTGATCATCTGAACACTGGAGTGTGAGGAAGACAGGGGGCCACACAGGCCACAGAGTGATGGTGTGCACCACTCACCAACTGGGGCACCTACTGGTGGTTTCCTCCTGTGGAACCTGAGGCTGGGTGACAGGGAGGAGGAAGGAGCTGAGGCCCCAGACCCAAGGCATTGACAATCCATAGTGGGATTTCCCCCACCCCTCCTCTTCATCATATTACTCCAACCCTTTCTTTCTTCAAAGGAAATTTTGCATGAAGGTTCAATATGTAAAACAGATAGAGGGAAGCTATTCTCCTTGAGGTGGGGGTGGAGGGGATTCTGAGCCCTACCTGCTGGGCCCTTAGTTCCCTGTTCCTTGGGGCCTCTTCAGATCCTCAAAACACAGTCTGACACCCATTGGCTCAGGTGAGTACTTTCCAGTACTGCCCAGTTGAGGTCTGACCTGCCTGGTCGCCCTGGTCACCCCTCCTGGATATGTCCTTTGGCCCCCTTCTCCCCCGCGTGCAGGCAAGTGACACAGTCCAATTTGGTCCTTGCCCAAGAACCTGATCTCCTTGCTCTCCACTCTGACCTCTGGCTCTATTACCAGCAGCAGCCGGGAGCAGGGCCTGAGGCCTGGGGCTTCCATCTGACCAACTGGACACTGAACCATGAAAAACGAACTCCCCTATCAGGTCCCGGGGCCTCTCAGACTTCGGCCTGGGCTCACCCTTCTGACCTAAACTCCTGCACTCCAGTTTCTGGGACAAAGGATGAGCAGAGCTGTGCTCACCTCGGGGGAGTCCCCATAACCCCAACTGTCTACACTGGGACTGGACTTGGTGGGGAGAGGTGGCCTGGAGGCAGGGGCAGTGTGAGTCAAGGGTGGAAGTGAATAGGAGCTGCTTTCTGCAGGTCAGGGAACAAACTACCATCCGGTCTGAACGGCTCAGGCTCACATTTCTGTAGTGCGGACCTGCCCCATCTCTCAGCACCTGAAGACATTCGCGGTGTAAGCTGGTTCTCCTCACATGAGCATGTGATTGCTGCACACGTAAGGCATGCCGGGTACCGTGCTCAATGGTGGAGACAGAGATGCAGTGGGCGTGGGGGGCAAAAAGCAAAAAGGTGTAGGTCCATGGACATCTCAAGAGCCACCTTACAGAATGCCCCACAGGACGGGATGAGTATTGCATGCACAGCCCCCAGCTCTGAGCCTGTGGCCCGAGAAAATAATGGAAGCATTTGCAACCAGATCACAGAGGAGGGAACACTTAGGTTAGGGTGGAGGAGGGAGATTAGCAAAGGGAGGAGGAGGGGAAGATCTTGTCTCTTAGGAGCAGCCTGAACTGAGTCTTGTAGGATAAATGGGATGTCTCAAAGCAGAGAAGAGGTTTGGTTCATGGAGCAGAAGGGATATGGAAAAGGGGGCATTCCAGGCGTGTGTAAAAATAGCCTGTGTAAGGGAAGGCACAGGTGTGTGTGAAAGCCTCGTTTACCTGGCAAACTCCAAACTCAGGAATGTCCTGCCTGTAGGATGTCAGGGCCCCTTCAATGCTACAGTGTATAGTGGGGAGCTGCTTTGGACTCAGGCCAGGCTCAAATTCTCGGGGCATGTGATCTTTCTGAGTCTCAGTTCCTCACCTGCAGAGGGAGTTGGCTGTTTACCTTGCTAGCCTGTTGAGATGCAGGGGCCACATGAAATAATGCAGCCACAGGACAGGGCCCACGTGACTTTGCTCCTATCTCTTCGATGAGGTGCAGAACATGAGACTCGGAATTCTGGAATTAGGAAGTTTCAGGAGTGGTCTGCTCCAGGCTTTTGTCAATGCAGGGAGCCCCTCCACTGCTGTAGAGGGACATCCGGACTCTGCATGGCACTCTGGCCTCATGCAAGGGTCACTGGCCCACCACAACCCTGACTATAACTATTTATTGGCTCACTCTGACCCTGTTCCAGGGGAGGGGTAAAAAGGGGAAGAGAGTGATTAGGAATAGTGACCCCTGGCTCAGAGATGTAGAGACTCGGAAAGGGACTTGGAAATCACTGATCCTAACCTGAATTATACAGAGGCTGAGGGGCTGTGACTGGCCCAAGGTCCCCCAGGGACTTACTCATAGGTCTCCTGACTTTCCCTTTGGCTGAGCTGGCTCCATTCAGTGACATCACAGTGACCTGACCAATCCCTCCAGGTTCTGCCCCCTGCCTCCCCCTGGCATCCCCCCTCCTGGGGGATCTAGGGCTGGGTGCTTGGAGGGTCCTGCACTGCATGTCATTCAAATTATCGTGACTGTCTGGAACCCTGGAAGCATGGGATGGCCCAGGCAGGACTGAGAGCTGTGCCTGGCGCCTTGTCCCAGCATGGTCAGAGACACTTGGGCAGAAGGGGCAGACTGGGGCAGGCTAGTGGGACTAAACCCAGCGACTGGGGCGGGGTAGTCTGGCAGTAGTTTCAGGAAGGATGTCGTGTTGAAGAAGCCAAAGCTGCAGCCGAGGAGTTGGTGTTGGAGGCTGGGCAGAGGCGGCAAGGCCTCACCGCAGAGCAGGGCCCAGAGACCCCCGTGGGGTCCTGACATAGGTGCAGCTGCTAGGCAAGGGTCGGCATGGAGGCATCTCTTGTTCCCGATCCAGAGGGCCAAGGATTGGCAAGAGCAAGGCAGAACCCCATCCTGGAGGAAGGGGCCACTGGCCAGTTTCCTGGTGGAGGCGGCTAGTAGATCTGGTGGCCTAGCTGTGGGGAGGGAGGTTATAAACGCTGGGCGCCATGCAGATCACCAGAGGCTGGCACAGGAAGGGCGAGCCTCCAGACCAGGGCTCACGGTGGCATCGGATTAGACGAGTGGCTGGATGACTCGGCTGCTCAACCTGCTGGGGGACCTTGCGCGATTCCTTTACCCTCCGCGGGCCTCAGTTTTCCATCTGCAAACCGAGGGTGATCATAAGGTAAAATTATGCCTTCTTCCCAGGTTCTTTGAGGGTTAAAATAAAAGCGACGTGACATTGTACTGAAGTGAGGAGCAGAGCTGCCTCTGTCTCATAGCGAGGTCCTTGCATCCCCGAGGCCCCAGTGCAGCGACCTGGCCTCTGGCTTCCTCTGGGTCCCCCAGCACTCAGGCCGGGGCTTTGGCCCCCGTGCAGCCTCAGTGAGAGGTTAGGCTGCAGCCAAGGCCAGCCTGCGGGGCCCTGGCAGCAGGCGAGGTTGCAAGGAGGGAACAGCCCGGTGATGGATGAAGCTGCCAGCCTTCTGAGCAATTTGCATAAAAACAAAGACAGCTCCAGAGGCATGAAATATTGATGCCCTGAGACTTTCCAGAGTGGCGTTTTGGTCTGGCTCAGCGAGGGCCTGGCTCCTGGCCCCCCTGGTAATGGCGCCTCCTGCCTTTTGAGGTTGATTCCAAGGGGCTGCAGGAAGGGAGAGTGGGCCAGTGGAGAGGGCCACCTGCAAGTCCTTGTGGACCTACAGGAGTCTCGGGTTTCAGGTGATACTGACTTTAATCAAACTGGGTTGGAAAAAAACACATTGGATCAGGTTCTGAGTGGCTCAGTTTCTTGTGTGATGAAGGCAGATGGGAGCTCAGTCCCCTCAGCAGGCCTCGCTTCCCTCCCTGACCCTCACGAAGCAACCCACTGACCAATTGGCAACCTTTCAAGAGTGACAGGGTGGGGAGGGAGGAGGCCCAGCTCTGAGGAAGCGCTAAGATGGGGAGGTGTGACTGTGGGGGCTACATGTTCATCAGTGTCCTGCGGGGGCACTACTAAAAAAATGCCCACGGAGTCTTGTAAGACAGCCCTCAGTGCGATCCTTCACAGATCCCTCTTCTAACACTGAAGCCGTGAGCAAGGTTGGTGGCCAAGTGCAGCCCCCTCACCCTCAAATCTCAGGTGGAGAGGGGAAGGTGCTTTACACAGACACAGCATTTTGGGTCTCTGTCCCCAGGGCAGGGCCAAGACTCTGTTTATCTCTAATTTGGCTTCCCCCAGGAGGTGGGGGTGGTAATACAAAATCTGAGCTCTCTTTTCAGCTCTGTCCCCGCAGGCGCTGCCTTCTGGCCCAGACTCCCTCCATCTCCATCTGCCAAAGGAGTGCGAACATTCAGCTCCAGCCAGATTCCTACCGCCAGAGCAGGCCCGTCCTAAGAGGTCTGTCCGTGTGAGCGCCTCCAGGCCGTGGGCCAAGGCTTAGTCATCTCTGCATCCTCAGCTCCTGGCACACAGAAGGCACCTGAAAAATGTTTGATGAAATTAACAGTCTTGGAGCGCGGGGCGGGGCAGGGCCCAGGGCTGACCAATAGGATGAAGGGAGCCTCCGCATCCTTTTGGCTAGGGGTCCCACCTTTCATCAGAGCTACAGTTGGCCAGCATTTAGGGCTGGGATGTGTGTGTGTGTGCTTAAAATTTTATTTAAAAAGCAATACATACTCACAATAGAAAAATTGAAGAGTATAACGAAGACAACTACCATGTTCTCAATTAGTTCAGTCATTTCTTAACATTCTTCTTCTAAATATGGTTGACTTGGCTGGGGTGAGAAGTACCCCCCTTCCCCATTCTGTGAGCCGGTGATGCCAACCCTGCACCCACCTGCCCACCCCTTGGCTCAGGAAACAACTCCCTTGGCTTGGTATTTCCCACTCCATTCGTTTAAAATTAGAATGGTTTGGCCATTCTGGGTGGGTCCAGCCCCCTGTGAGTGGGCTGAAGAGCCCAGATCCATTTGGGTCACTCCAGCACAGGCAGCACCCCATCTGATCAGGGCCAGGATGCTGACTGATTCCTCACTCAAATTGGAGCGTGGAGGAGGGGAGTGGGGGAGGGGGAGCCCGCTAAATAGAAGGTGGTCCTGCTGGGTAGGAAAGACTGTTAACCTAGGGCCTTCTCTGAGACCAGAGGTTTAGCATCCACCTTCTGAGTGCTTACTGTGTGTTCCACGCTGTTCTAAGCACTTTGCAAATGTTAAGTTATTTAATCCCTCATAAACACTCTTCACTTATGTTTTTATTTAACTACTTAACAAATTGTTATTGAGCATCGCTATTGACGTAAAGTTAGAGACTTGGGGTCATTCTTGACTCCCTCCCAGGCCCCATTCTCTATATCTTTCGTCTCTGCCCCACCTCCCCTTCTTCTGCTGGCCACGGGTGCTTCGAAGGGACTTTTGTACAGGTTCTTCTGCCTTTTCCTGCAGTCTTTTCTCCACACAGCAACCTGAGTGATTGTTCCAGTATGCAAATCACATCTGTCACTCCCCTCCTCAAAATTCTTCAATGACTCACCATCCGCTATGGTGCAAAATTGAAACTCCTTTCATGGTGTACGTGGCTGGTTGTCCCTGAATATTGGTTCTCCCTTCTTGCTTAAGCCCATCATTTTTGATGAGGTAGGAGGTTGCAAGAACAAAGACCGCATTTTCCAACTGCCCTCATCACTGGGTGTTGTTAAGTGACTGAGGCGGGAGTAAGTGAGGTGTTACCTGGCAGCTTGCTGGACATCTTGTTTTATGAGTTGGCATTCACACACTCTCTGCTCTCTTCTTTGTTTATTTCTAAATCTCTGCCAGCTGGAATAAGGTGTCCTTTCTTGATCCTGAGGTCAAGTCCATGCACAGGGATGCAACAAGATAGGAGACTGGCTCCCTGACAGTAGAATCCAGTCCAGCTCTGGATCACAAATCTGGCCTTTATGCTAGAGAAAAATAATATTTTATCTTGCTTAAGTCACTTGTTTTTGTCACTTGCAGTCAAACCCAACCCAGCATAGAAGACCAGTCCCACCTCATTTTGCTTCCCAACCTTTCTGTGTAGGACCTTCAACGCTGCCAGGATGACATGCCCCCAGACTCTGCCCAGTCCCCTTCACCTGGGATGATTCTCTGGCCCCATTCCCTGGGACCTCGTGCACTTGGCAAACTCTTGGGTCATTTGAGACCCGGCCATGGCATCACCTTCTTTTCAGAGCTTTCTCCTGGTCATACATGGTCACTCAGGCCCTCCTTCCCCTGTGCTCCTATGGAACCAGGTCTATTCCTGCATTGAGCACTTGGTCATGTTGTAATTATGTCCCCTCTTCCTATGTCCAAGGACAATATCTGATTCATCTTTACATTATCTCCAACTAGCATGCTATTTGGCAAACAATAAGCTTCTAAGCAATTCTTGCTGAATAAATGAAAATGGGTTTCGGGGAAGGACCAGAGTTGGTGGGACCCCAGGACAGGCACAAGTCTCTGTCACCTGAAAACCCTGCTCCTTGAGTTTGAATTATATCCATGCAGCTATAGAATGGTCTAGAAGGAAGCTCCTGAAAGTGCAACCTGAAATTCTCTGCTTTGAGGACAGTCTCAGCACTTCCAGCCTCTCTGGGTCATGCAGTCTGTGGTACATAGCCCAAGGCCCCTTCAGCCCTGGCTACTCTTAGAAAGAGCAGCAACAAGAGGGGTGGGGCAGAGAGCCCAGCAGCCCAGGCTATCCCCCAGAATGGTAGATCGGGGCAGGGAACACGCTGCTCTCTCCACACCAGGCTGTGTGTGTGCTGGTGGGGCAGGAGGGAGCTGTGTGGGGAGGTACTAGACAAGGACTTCAAGGAGTCAGCCAGGGGCTGCTGACTCAGAATCTGGGGTCTGGGATCTGGCACAGGAACATGAGGGTCAATCACAGGGTCCAAGAGGCACAGGGGACACCTGATTCTGCATCAAGGCCCTGCCGGGTTGGGAGGAAGCAGAGCAGTAGCAGGGGAAGAGCATTCATCTGGAGTCAGATGAATTCGAATCAAGCCCCTTGATCTCAATTTACCGAAATCCTTCAGAGTTTCAGTTTCCTCATTTGTGAAGTAGGGAAGTCCATGTCAAGTCCTAATCTGAAGTTGCTGTGAGACAAATGAGACAATATGCATTAAAGTACTTTCAAACTAAAAAAGTATCCCAACAGTGCTAGTGGGGTCATTCCCTTAAGAGATACATGGGGACAGGAACAAGGGGCTTATGGTAAATTGTGTCATTGGCGTCATTCTATACTCTTGTCTATATTCATACCCTTTGTCATGTGACTTTGTAGTTCCTCCTATCCCTTGACTTTGGATTCAGCTATGTGTCTTCTTGGAAAAGGAAGAATAGAAGGAAGTAGATGTGACAGTGTGCCTTAGGATTCTTAGGGGTTTCTTCTTGGTTTCTTGCAGCTCCAGTGTCTTGAGATGAACATGCCTCTGCTAGCTGAGGGGAGTGAGAGCCATGAAGACCAGAGGTGCCTCAGCCAAGCCCAACTTAGAGCAGATGATTCCCAGGAGACCCGCTAGATATAGGAACAGGCCTGACCAAGATTAGCTGACCCAAAGATGCATGACAAATCATAAATGATCGTGGTTTCAAGCCTGAGTTTGAGGGTTGTCTGTGATGTTACCATATCTAACTGACACAGTGCCCCTCCTCTGATTCCCAAACGTGGCAAACAGGTAATGCTCAAACTACATGGCCGATATATGATGGATCAGAGCAGAGACATGAAGATAATATTAAAGGAAGAGAATGCCAACAAGACCGAAAAGACTTGGTGGGAAATGAATTAACACACATACAAAGAAAGTGTCAGTCAGAAGAGAAATTAGTCAGAAACTGAAGCAGAAGGGACAATCAGTCAGATAAAAGCAACAGAGTCCCTCTAATCCCTATCTGGGTAGAACTTGTCTCACAGGTGTTGGGGGGAGCCAGTCTGCTGACAGGTGAACCCCAGTTGTAGAGATGGTCATGGCAAGGTAGGAGAGCCTGATGCCATTAAACAATCAAATAATTTAATTAACTCATCATAGCCAATTCCTCAATGTTTCTATAATTTGGCTCCCATGGAGAAGTTGTCGTCAGCTTAAGTAAATTTCCAATCCACTTGACAGTTACATTTCTCACTGTGATTTAATTGAAATTCTGCTCTCATTCCTTGATCTTCATATAAGGTTTGTTAGTGTACATCAGTATTCTCAAATCTGACCAAATTTCATTTGGGATCCTGATAGAATTTGAGTTTATCAGTCTGTAAGAATGAAGATTAGAATTGTGTTGGTAGCAAGCTCATCAGAATAAAAGCTGCCCTCTGATGTCCAGCCAGCTGGCCTCATGTAGCTTCTGCATTAATATCCACCTTTCTTTCCAGTTCTATGGTTAATGTTGTTATCTAGGTATATACAAATCTCCAATGAGATCAGGGGAGTGACTGCTCTTGGTTGGTAGGAAAAGTTGGAGGAGGGAGGCACTTAGCTTGATCTACAGATTCAAAGACCCACTATATAATGGTATCTTTCCAGTCCCCTGAATCTTACTTAGAAAGATAATCCTGGGATGGTAATTTACAAAGTCCAGGCCATCTAGTTCAATGTTCATTCTTTATGGAATTGGACACTCAGGCCCAGAGAGTTGGTATAAGTTGTCCAAATTCACATAGCCCCCTGAATCCTTCATACAGGAGGATTCTATTTGGGAGAACCACAGATTTGTTTTTCTTGTGGTGTGGCTGATTCAACAGAGATCTGGCATGCTGGCCTGAGTGCATCTCTCAGGGCAGAATCCATGCCTGTGTTTAACACCAAGAACCTTCTATTTTGTATGTCTGTTGTGGTCTCAACATGTGTTGCTGACTGGCTGAGGTTTGGGGTGGGGGAATGGTCCATAGACCCTGTTCCTCAGTCTTGGGTTTGGCTGGCTAGGGCTTCCCATCTGCCATTCATTCTCTCAAGCTGTGATCTTGGCAGCACCAATCCACTTACTTGTGCTTCATTACCTGTACTCTCTTTCCAACTGGTCGCACTCCCAGAAGGTAATAAGAAAAGCTTTCCTGATTGAGGAGCCATGGGGGTTTTTCAACCCTTTGTGTTTTCTACCTTACTTCTTCTCCACACATATAGTTACTCTTGGCACTAATGTTGACTGAACCCTGAAAAATCTGGAAAGTTTTCCATAGAGGAGCAAGGGAATGATCTTGAGCCAAATGATAAAAACATTGAGAAATTGGCTAAGATGAGTTAAAGCATTTGATTGTTTAATGGCATCAGGCTCTCTTACCCTGCCATGACCATCTCTACTTGGGGTTCACCTGTCAGCCGGCCTCAGTATCATGTAGGGAGAGCACAGGGTTCAGAGCTAGGAAGCCTGAGTCCTGGGGCTCAGGCTCTGGGATCATCTGATTTCTTTGGGACCCAGATTATTCCTCTGAAAGATGAAAATGTTGCACTACTTTACTGCTTCTAGCACTAATATTCTGGTTTCATTTTGAACTCACAAAAATTTCTTGTCTGCAGAATTGAAAAACCAAACATTTCTCCCCGATTAAGTGAACTCTGTCCTTGGTGCTGAATCTTGGATCTTGTATTATCGGTTAGCTTCAGGATAGAGGAGTTTCACAGAACATGGGCACCATTGGCATTTTGGACAACTATTAGGATTTGGATTTTAAAATATTGCTCCAGTAAGCAGGTAATAGACCTGAGGCTTGAAGATTTTTCATAAACCTTTTGTTACAGAATTTGGTCTGTACTCTCCAGGCCTGCAGGATGATTTGGCGAAATGTCTCCCACAAACAGTCTGTATTTTGATGGTATGACCATATATATCCTGAATTTTCTGGTACTGTTCTAACTTCAAACATGCTATCACATGGTTTTCATAAATCATTGCAATGTCCCTGAAATTCTAATATTTGCCACCTAGACCATACCTCTAGGCTGTCTCTTCTTTATGGAAGTATTTTAATAAGCTTTTGTCCAGTGATATGTCTAGATTTCTGGCTTTAAAATATCACCACCTTGGCAAAGATATTATCTGTCTGATATCTCTTGTGTTGAGATTGTAAAGCCTCTAGATGAAGAATTGCCAGGATTCTTCTTTTTCATAAAAAATTTATGTGGAAGGCATACCAAGGTTATGATGTGAGCTCCCATTCTCTGGACAAGAAAGCAAAGAAATAAGCATTTCTGCATGTGTCATGCTTGCTAAATACCACACAAGAACTAACAAGGATAAAACATAAGACAAGTGATATTTTGGGTGTCTACACAGCAGCAGAGGGCCTGGGGGATTATTCCCCCACCCCTACTTATCTGACCAGTTGCTTTGACAGGGTTGACACAATAGTGGTGACAGAATGGAGATTGGTGATTAATGAATCAGGCTTCTGATGCTGGGTGGAGAAGCCGGACAATGGCAGGAGGCCAGTGATGGCCCACAAGGAACCTGTGGGTCTGTTAGGAATGTTTTTCAAAGCCATGTGAAAAAGGGTCCCATCTCAGGTACCTTGGCATTCATCAAAAGCTCTGGCTCCCTGCCTCCCTTGAGATTGAGTTTCCTCACTCTCAATGTTGGAGAACCCAATTCAAAGCTGATACTGGATATTTAATTCAGGAAGTATTTACGAGCACTTACCCTGCATCTATCATGTGCTTTGACCATGAGGTAGGTGGAAGCTGAGGGCCTACTGGCAGTGAGGGCTGCAGTGGGCAGGAACTACCATAAAGTGGGTGGTGGAGGGCTGAGAGGTAAGAGAAGGAGAATTGCCTGGAAACCTCAGGAAGGGAAGCAGTGGTATGGGATTACCAGTATGGATTCTAGAGCCAGTGAGTCCCAGATTCAAGGCCCAACTTAGCTGCTTAATAGGTAGCTTTGTGACCCTGGGAAGGTCAGTTGACTCCTCCTAAGCCAGAAACATTAACTTATAAAAGAGGTCGAGTAAACCCAACAATCCCTTACCTCATGGGATTGTTGTTGGAATTAAAGAAGATAATTTGTATAAAGAGTTTAGTTCAGTGCCCATGAGTGCTTAATAAAAGACAGATCTTCTTTATTACCTATGTATGATGTACATATGTGTGAATTGCTTGATAACAGTAACCAAGTAACTTAACATTTATCTTATCTGTCATCTCCCTCCTGCCTCCTTGAACTGTGAGGTTTTTGCATTTAGTCTTGCAGTTTGTGCTCTCTCTCAAGGATACATTAGCAATCTTGTCACATTGTCATCTTGCAGGTGATTGCAGATGGATTTTTTGGTCTCACCTGGTGTAGACTGAGTTGTTGGCTCTGTGCCTGGAAGGTTACCTGGGCTCTCAGTGTCAGGGCTATCTCAATATCCATTCCCTGGCAGTCCTCAGGGATGTCTCCCATCCTCTGTGAATCTCGACAACTCCTAATGCCTTGGCCAAACATTCACATTTCCTAATTGCCTTCAGGATATAAGTCAAAGGGGCCAGCTAGTTATGAAACAGCTCCTAAAAGTCCTCTTTAATTATTTCCTATCCTGATCAAGTATGGTTTTTCATCCTTCTATCAAACAAGGCACCCTAATTATATGATCATAGTTGATCTTTTAAAATAAAGACAGTAGTTAAAAAATTCTTTGTCTTCTCATTGTCTCCTGTTATTCTGTCACTCAGCTAGGTGGAAGAGGGTGGCTGCAAGGGGTGGGGGGTTGTGACCTTCCCTTCTTTCTCCTCGTTTTCCTTTTATACATGGGGAATGTTTCTATCTTTCCCTGGCAAGACCTTCCCTTCTTCTTGCACCATCTTTTATCATTACACAACTGAGTATATGTTTCTTTTCTTTGGCTCTTCTGGTCTGATGAAAAATTCAGCAATTCTATTGGATTTTCAGATCCTTCAGGCACCCTCTGTTAGCTTTAGACAGTATCACCCAGACCTAGAATTGGTACTGCATCGATGCAGCCAATAACAATGAACAAAACAAATACTAGTAGTTACAAATACAAAATCATGCTAATTGTTCTGGTTACTCCTTCTTGCTCTCCTTTGCTGGTTGCTCCCGGGCTTCCCGAACTCTTAATGTGGGAGAGACCCAGGGTTCAGCCCTTGACCTCCTCTTTTCCATCTACCTTTGTTCCCTTGGTGATGTCATCTAATCTTATGCTTTAAATACCTTCTACATGCTGGTGATTCCAAAACTACTTCAGCCCAGACTTCTCTCCTGAATTCCAGGCTTGTATATCTAACTGCCTCCCCTGTATCTCTGCTCATTGCCTAGCAGGCATTTTAAACCTAACTTGTCCAAAATGGATCTTCTGATATTTCTTATCAAACCAGCTTTTTTTGGTGCTCTGGTGCTCTCCTTGACTCCTCATTCTTTCACTTTCTACATCTAATCTATGGCAAGTCATATTGCTCTACTTATAAAATATATCTGGAATTTGACCTCATATTGCCCCTTGCACTGTTCTACTTTAGGTCTAGCCATTATGATCCTTCACTTGGATTATCCCTGTAGCTTCCTGGCTGATGTCCCTGCATTAGCTCTCCATCCCCCACAGTATATTCTCCTCCAAACAGCACCAAGGTGATCCTCTAAAAACATAACTCATGTCTTCAAACCCTCCAGTGGCTCACATACCAGAGTATAGGTCATAATCCTTTCAATGGCTGTGAATGATCCAGTCCCTACTACTTCTTTTCTCCAGAGCTCTCCCTCTTGCTCACTCTGTTTCTCATCGACCTTCTTGCTATTCCTTAGACAAGGCCACGTGCACTCACCTCAAGGCCTTTGTACTCACTCTTCCCTCTGTTTAGTGTGCTTTTCTCCCAGATATCTGCACTTCCATCAGGCCCTCCCTGGTTGCCTACCTAAGATTGCAGCCCCCACTGCAGCCTAGCCCTCCTCGCTACTTTATTCATCTCCTTAGCATTTATCATATTTACCTTCTTACATCCATTTCTGCCACTCCATGGGGGCAGGAACACTTCTTTGCTTTGACAGCTAGATCCCAAGTCCTGACACAGAGAAGGCAGTCAGTAGATAATTGTATGTTCATTAACTCCCTTAGTTCCCACAATTATGAGTCCTGATTTGTACATGAGGAAACTGAGGCACAGATAGGTTAAGTAAATGGCCCAGCATCACACAGCTCGTAGTAAAAAAGCTGGAATTTAATTCCAGGCTCTTTGGGTCTGAGCCCATGTGCTTTGTCACTAGACTTCACTGCCAGGCTGTGGTAGGTGGTTTTCTGTCCCTGTGCCTGGGAGCTGCCATGCTCCAGGGACCCAGCATGTGTTGGTCATTGCCTTAGCTCAGGCAGCCGTAACAGAATACCATAGCCTGGGTGGCTTAAGCAATAGAAATTTACTCTCTTACAGTTCTGGAGGCTCAAAGTCTGAGATCAGGTGCAGCATGGTCAAGTTCTGGTGAGGTCTCTCTTCCTAGCTCACAAATGACAACCATCTGGCTGTGTGTTCACATGACATTTCCCCAGTGCAAGTACATGGAGAGAGAAAGAGATCTCTCTCTCTTCCTCTTCTTATGAGGCCACCAATCCTATCAGACTAGGACCCCACCCTTATGACCTCATTGAATCTTAATTACCTCCTAAAAACCTTGTCTTCAAATACAGTCACATTGGGGGTTAAGGCTTCAGCATATGAATGGGGGAGGGGAACGGTACATTTCAGTCCATAGCAGTCATTCTCTGGATTGAGCAGGTTGCTTTTAACTGCTCAGGTTTCCTTTGAGAAATAGGAATGACCTCTGCCCTCTCCCCTTCCCCCTTACACACCCGCCCAATTCTCCAGGGACCAGAGCGGGGAGAACACGGGTTCTCCTGTCTGCTCTGGTTTCTGATCCAGATCCTTCTACCACCAAGCACAGTTCTCAGCTTCTCAGGAACAAGAATGGTGGCTTTAATGAATGGGTTTGCCATAGAGGCATTTTCCAGTGTTGGAAGGAGGCTGTGCTGGCCCTAAGATCTGGCTACCCTCCCACTCCTACCACCACACAGAAAAGGCAGCCTGGGCTGATTTGCATGTTCGGCTTACAGACCTGGGTGTGCTGGGATCAGCAGAAGAGAACCTACTGGGCTAGGGCAGCTGTGCAGGCAGTGGGGGAAGACTGGAGGCTGGAAGGAGGGCCAGACAGAATGGGCAGCAGGGGACCTCGGACACAAGGAACCAGCAGGGGGAAAGGCAGCTTGGAGTAAAAGGGCTTCTGGTTTCCTTTCCCTAGCAGCTCAGGCTGGACCCTGCCTTTCCAGACCTTCCTTGCCCACCTGTGGTGAGTAGAGGGAACTGCAGCTGCCCTTCCTCTCCACCTGCTCAGCTGAAGCCCATACCAGAGTGGCCTGGGCCCAGGGTTGCCAGATAAAATATAAGACCCCTGGTTAATTCCAGATAAACAATGAATGATTTTTCCCAATCCCCCAGTTCAGGGCTCTGAATCTTGCTTCTGCCAAATTCCCTCGATCCAAATGTGCAGATTGTTTTGTACTCCTCTGATCCTTTTCCTAGTTGTTCAAAATAGTTCAAAATTGATCTAGTTGTATTCAAAAGAAGAAGCCAGTTCAGGGTCTCCCTACTACTCCACCATCTTGGAACCTCCCCCCAACAATGAATGATTTTTTAGTCTAGTCTAGTCTAAGTATGCCCCATGCAACACTTATACTAAAAAACGATTCTTTGTTTACTTGGAATTCAAATTTTTAAAAAATATTTTATTTATTTATTTGACAGAGAGAACAAGTAGGCAGAGCGGCAGGCAGAGCGAGAGGGAGAAGCAGGCTCCCCGCCGAGCAGAGAGCCTGATGCGGGGCTTGATCCCAGGGCCCTGGGATCATGACCTGAGCCAAAGGCAGATGCTTAACTGACTGAGCCACCCAGGTACCCCTGGAATTCAAATTTAACTGGAAATTATATATTTTTATTTGTGAGATCTGATACTACTACTTGGACCTTAACAGTAGCTCTCATGGGTCTGCTTCTTTCAGACAGAGTGGGCAGGAGCCTCAGGCAAACTACCCATGACCATGCATAGGTCCTCACACAGCAGAGGAAAGAGGCCAACTTTGCAATGGAAGTCCAAGACTTTTCTGGCCTCTGGTATGCTTCATCCATCTGGTAGTTTGTAGCCTGAAATTCCATTATCATTCTTTGGGCACTTAATACAAAGTAGTGGGAAGCCAACTGGACTGGAAGTCCAAAGCTCTGAGTAGGAAACTGACTGCAGTTGATTAGCTGCATGGGGAAGAACATAACCTCCCAAGGCCTGTGCACTCCTTCACCTGTTGAGTGGGTATAATAAGACCAATTTATAGGTTCACTGTAAAGATCACAAGATACAATGTATGTACAAGCCACTTGGCATATAGGACGTACTCAATAGTACTCAATAAGAATTAGCTGACACCATTTTTAGTGCACAAGAGCAGGAAGCCAAAGAGAACCTAGAAAGCCCTGGGGAAAGAAGAAATCCACCAAGAGGGAAGAAGTGGAACAGAAGGAGAAGGCAACATCTGGGGATGGCTCTGCCTCTCACCATGGTCCTTACATTGCTGCTGCTACGCTGGGACCCATAGAAGGGCTCAGTGCTGGCCCCACCTCTTGCTGGCTAAAAGCCAGGCCACTAGGTGTGAGGTGGAGAGTGGGAGCAGGTGGATTTCTGTGGGACAGAAAGGTATAGGGACTTGAGGATTGGGAAGTGGTGGCAGAGAGCTCAGGAACATCAGGACTTGGTCATGACATGTTTTGGAGCTGGGAGAAAGGAGGCATGGAGGATGGAAGCCACCATGGCTACAGAGAAGATGAAAAGGACAATTATCTCTTAACATATATGAGTGTCAGTATAGGATGAGAATTACATTATGCTTGGTATGAGAAGATAGTGTCTCCATTGATGCCAGTAATAAATGCTGGAGATATATGAAAGGAAACAAGAACTATAAGGGGCTTGGCAGCATAAATAAAAGAAAAATACAATCGAACACTACCATTTGTGTCTAATTTCCATGCTTCCCAGAAACGGTAATGAAGGTCATTGCATATGCATTCTGCTTGACTCTGAAGTTTAGTGTGATTGTGACACTGGATAGCCTCAGCCATCAGAGTATCTAAAGAGCTCTCTCATGTGGCCATCTGTTGATAATGGCACATTGTGGGTGCTGAGCATAATGGAAGGTGGTGGCCTAAATGTAGGTGACCATGAGAGAGTGAGTCCCGAGCCTTTCCTCTGGGGGACTCTTGCAAACAGTTGCAGGGCCTGCGGCAAGAGTGCAAATGGTGGCCCATGAGCCATATGTCCACATATTTCAAAGTTAGAAGTCAAGTTAACAACTGTTATATAAAATATGTTCACATCTTACCTTGACACGTGTACCTTTGGAACAACCTTGGAGGCCATGTTCAAATTCAGAACCCCCAGATTCCTTGACATTTTATGGCACAATGTGGTTGAATGTTCTGTCCCTCTGTCTCCAGCCTGCAACCCACTCCCCTTTGCTTCCCATTCCTGGCTCTGTCCAGCACCTCGAGGGTCTGTATTCTATTGCTGCTGTAGCAAAGTACCACAAACTTAATAATTTATGACAACACATATTTATTCTCTTACAGTTCTGGAGGTTGGATGTTGGGTCTCACTGGGCTAAAGTCAAGGTGTCTGCAGGAATGTGTGTCTTTCTGGGGGATCTAGGGGAGAATTTGCTTCCTTTTTGTAGCTTCTAGAGGCTGCCCACATCCTTGGCTGGTGGCCCCCTTCTTCTTCTTTGAAGACAGCAGTGTAGCATCTCCAAATCTCTCTCTCCTGCTTCCCTCTTTCACTTAGAAGGACTTTTGTGATCACATTGAGGCCACCTGAATAATCCAGGATAATCTCCCCATCTCCAGATCCTTAATTTAACCACATCTGCAAAGTCCCTTTGCTGTGTAAGGTAACATATCCACAGGTTCTGGAGATTGAACATGGACATCTTTGGGGGGGCATTATTCCATTTTCCACAGGTTCTTGTACACAGTGTGGATATTCCATTCTCTCCTCCAAACAGCTGCTCTATGGGCCTAGGGACCAGCACACAGGTGGCAAATTCCACTCTTGAGAGGATGAATTGGGTGAAGAGTAACATGCATGCCCTGGAAGTGGGTTTGGATCTGTCTGCACCAAGAATGATGGGTCCCAGGTACCTGGAGAATGGTTGAGAAGGGGGCATGGGCTCCAGGTGTGAACTCTCTGTTGGCCTTAAGGACACCTTGCCCCACAGGGAGGGATAGGGACAAAAAAGGACCAGAGTGGAGCCCTATAAAGCTTGAGTCATGAGGCAGAGTCCCCTCTTGGCTGGGTCTAAGGGTGATGCTATTTGCTGATCCATGGATTATTTGCCTGGGTTCAATGGACTGAAATTATGTGCAAAATCTTGTTGCTTTGTGTTTAGTACATTTTTGGGGAAGAAGTCTTAGTTTTTATCAGATTCCTAGAGTGACCCAGAAAAGTTAAGTACCGCCACCCTAACCATTCTGTTTATTCTCAAGTGGCTCTTTCTGGGTCATTTCTGAGTCTTTCAGTCCACAAGGATACAGATGCTGCCTGATCTCTGAGGTGTGGGCCTCCAAGCTGGCTTCTGCCTGCACAGCAAGCCTTCTCATTGACAATTCCAGAGTACAGTGGCGGGGGTGGGGAGGGGCATGTGGTTAACTAAAGCTCTGGCCTGCCTTGTGGGGAGTAGGACCACTTGGGGAAATGGGAGTAGTTGTTACTTTCTTCCCCTAGCAAGCAGATGTTCAAAGGCATTTTCCTGGTCCCTAAACTCACCTGTCAAGCAGAACTCAGAACAGCAGCTAGATGGGAGACTGCAAATTTGGATTTGGCCATCACCATCCATACCCCACCTTCCTGGTGTGCCTGACAGGTGAGCCTGAGATGTGTTCTCCTCAGGAGGGGATTGGAGGACAAGACAAACAACAGCAGTTTCCACCATATGCTTTTTATTTTCCAAGAAATTAAGCAAGGTTTCTTCCTCCCAGTGAATTTCCTTAACAGGGATATTTTAAAGCCTTAGAAAACATTCCTGTCCTACTTTAATTGTATAAAGACTGTCTGTGCTGGAAGGGAAAGATGGAGGAGGTGGGGGGGTGAGAAGGAAGGGGGGAGGAAGGAGAGCTGGAGGAGGTGGGGGAGGGTAAGGAGAGGAAAGCAAAGAACGAATCTATTTGGAAATTGAAGAGCAGCTCTTTCACTGAATGAATTTTCCCTCCCAATTTTCTTCTCTTCCCAGTCTGCTGCTGCCTCTAGCCCACCTTGCCAAGACTAAGCACCTGAGATGTCAGGGAAGGAAGCTGGTAGCTTTCTCTCCAGGGTCATGTTCCCTCTGCTTCTAGCCCTCCATGTCTGCCAGTCAGTAGGAGGCTTCTTTGATGCTGGGGCATCTTTCATGGGGCACCTGAGGTGAGGGGGTGAGGCAGAGAAAGGCACTGGTGGACCCAGAAGCTTAGACTATGGTGCCTGAGTATGGGTAACTATGCCAAGCTGGAGAGTCCACTGTTGGGAGATGCCTGGAGAAGCTCTCAGCTCTGCATCTTTAGCTCCTTCTCATTTTCCCACATGAGTTTCTGACTTCAGCATCCCTCTTCAGCTCTACCCTGAGCCTGGGCTCCATCCACCCCCACCCCACCCTGAGTCTTCTTGTCAGTCCTAGCTTCAGGCCTTGGTTTTCGCAGCTTTACCCTGATCAATGAGGTTGGTTTCTTCTTAGGAAAAAAGAAGCACCAAGGTGGGAGCTGAGGAGCATTTCGTGGGATTTTTATCTTCTGAAATGGAGTTTGAATTTCTCCCCCTACTACCTTCCAGAAATCTCAGCTTCTGAGGGAAAAAGTCACCCTGGGGAAACTGAGGCAATTATGAACTATCCATTGTACATTGGAAACTCTCCACGATACCTTGTTCCTTTGACTGATGGGCAAGAGGACTGACCAGAAGTCTTCCATTTCAATATCTGGTCAGCCCTGCCTGAAACACCTCTCTGTCCTTCAGACCAGAGCTTTGGGAAGTCCCCAGGGCACCCCCAGGCAGGAACAGGGCCCCATGGTGTCCTGCTGTCACACTTGCCTTGCCTTCAGTGCCTCAGAAGACAGATGGAGGACTGGGTCAGGGGAGGTCAGAAAGGAGGAAAAGATTGGGAAAATCTACCAGAAGGGAGCTCTGGGAGGACAGGGACCCTGCCCTAGTTAACTCTGGGCCCTCACCACCCAGCACAGCACCTGGCAGAGAGAGGATGCATAGGACTGCTGAAAATCCAGTGAATGCCCAAGGCTTCTGTCTGCTTGTCTGGAAAATCTTTGGGTCTCATCTAGCACCGACATTCTCTGATTACATAGAAAAGGGTTGTTCTGAAGGGGAGTCTAGTCCCTAAAGTTCTGGGGGTGGAGCTTAAAAGTTAGCACCATCCTTGTTTGGGAAGGTTAGAATTTGTTTATTCATTTGCTTGACATTGATATACTGAGAATGGGATTTATGTGAGGCATTGTGTGTGGGGCTGGGCTTAAAAATGATAAGTAAGAAAAACAGGGTCCTTGACCTTATATGGGCTAGAGTCTAGCCAGGGGGATAGGATTAGGCCAAATCAATTTGATGATGAATATTTCAAAACAAAGCTCAGGAGGCTCGAGAAACTTTAGTGGGGAGAACAGGGGCCCCACTGGGCTGGTGTGGGGTTTCCTTTCATAAAGGAGTGATGTCTGAGAGGAGGTTTTAAGGGAAGGAAGAGTCAGGTAGGTGAATGAGACTGTGTGGAAAAGAGGATTCCAGGCAGAGGGATCCCAGTGGTCAGGGGCTCCTAGGTGAAGACAAGCTTTGAATGTGGTGGAAGAAAAGCATGACAGGAGTCCAGTTCCCACATAAATGGTGGCAAGGCTGATGAGGTAGAGAGGGGCTGATGATGTAGGGCCTTGTGGGCGTGGGAAGTATATGAGCTTTGTTCTAGTAGAAAGGGAAGCCATTGAAGAATCTGAAGCAGGAGAGTGACATGGTCAACACTTTGACCGAGGGAGGGACAATGGTTGGGAGAGGGGGAAGAGTACATCTGTGGGGCCAGTTAAGAAGTAAGTGCAACAGTTCTCATAAGATGGTGGCAGTGGAGATGTAGAAAAATGAATGAATTGGAGAATTACTAGGAATAAAATTGACAGGCCTCGAGAATGGAATGAATTGGCAGAAGGATGATTCCTTGTACAGGAAACCTGCCCACAACTCACTGTGCATAGGTTTTCCTTTGGTTCCAGAAGATGAGTGCATCAGTAAGGATGCTCTCTGTCATAAGTAACAGGAAACTCAACACCTAGAAGAAAGTGGCTCCAAAGTTGGCTAATATAGCAGTTTCACAAAGTAATGAAGGAATAGGTTCTTTCCAGCTTTCCACTCTGCTTAGGGGTTTTGTCCTCAAGCTATCCCCTCAAAGTCAAAAGGTGGCTGCTTAAGTTCCAGACATCACATCTAGTAGTCATGACTATATCCAGGGAAAGAAGGAGTCTCTGTTCCTGTATCTCTTTTTAAGTAAACTTTTCCCACCCCCTACCCACCCCCACAAACTTCCCTTCATAGTTCTTTGGCCAAAACTGGTTCTTATGATACTTCTTCAATAAGTAAATGCCAAGGAAATGGGATTACCAGAACCGGCTGAGATGAATCAGGATTAACATCACTTTCTGTGATTAAGGGACAGTTTAACAAGACTGGGGTTCTCTTACCAAGGAAGGCAAGAGGAATGAATTTCAGGAAGGCCACTAAGTATATCTGCTAACCAGGAGCCATTTCCCAATATTCTCCAAAGGAGAAACAGAGACAAGGAGAGACCTCTTCAAACTGTCTTCTGAGAGGAAGGTGGCCTGTTCCAGAATAGAGAACAAGGCTCAGAGATCAACCTAGGCCTTTTCTTTTTTTTTTTTTTAATTTATTTTTTATTTTTTTAAAGCTTTTATTTATTTGAGAGAGAGAATGAGATAGAGAGAGAGAGCATGAGAGGGGGGAGGGTCAGAGGGAGAAGCAGACTCCCCGCTGAGCAGGGAGCCCGATGCGGGACTCGATCCTGGGACTCCAGGATCATGACCTGAGCTGAAGGCAGTCGCTTAACCAACTGAGCCACCCAGACGCCCCAACCTAGGCCTTTTCTTCAACTGATCTAAGGTTGTTGAATCTTGGACCTGGGAAGACCTTATGAACATCTCAACTGCAGTTCTGAAACCTGGTTGGATGTCTAAGTAAATTGGGGAGGGTGTTTACATACAAATTCCCAGGCTCCATGGTGATTGCCTGAATCAGAATCCTGGGAGGTGGGGGTCTAGGAATCTGGATTATTGAAGAGCTCCCTCGGTGTTCTAGGTATTGATAGTCTAGTATCTGGGAACCACAAATCTTGTCCAGTTCCCACATTTAATGGTGAAACTCTGAGAAGGAGAGTTGGTTGTTCACATGGAGAGTTGTTTGACCTCTACAAGGGGAGGACTTTCCTCAGAGAGCTTGCCTGAGGACAGTCTTTTGGGCACCCTTATGGGGAAGGGAGGTGTGAAGGAGCCTAAGGGCCTGAAGCCCTGTGAGCGGGGTTTCAGCCATCCAGCAGTGTGGGTCACCTCTTTGTCTATACTGGGGTGAGGGTGGGGTAGGTGTATGTGTAATCATGACCACCTCCTGTTAACCTGAACCTTAACGACATCATCACATTCAACCCTTCCAGTAGCCCTAGGGCTGAGGAATGATCTCTCCCATTGTAGAGATCTGTAAACTGAGGCTCAACCGCCATGAGGTTGGGGCAAACAGAACTTGGTCCTATCTGGTCTGGAAGCCTGTGTATGTTAGCATCTCCACGAGGCTCTATTTTTCTACTTTTTCACGGACTGGCAGACCGGGGTCTGGAGGCTGCCCCTGCCCGGCCAGCCCTGGGGGAGGAGGTGGACGTTTCTGCTGGACTTTGGAGGAGGTGGGGGCCTGGGAGGAGGCGGGTGAGTTGGGGGGTGGGGTGGGGGTGGGTGGGGGTGGGTGGGGGTGGGAGGCGCCTTCCCAGCCGCACGCAGCCGGCCCGACCAGCAGAGGGCGCTGCCTGGGTAAAGCTGTGGCGCAGGGTGCCGGGCAGAACGCGTGGGCGGCCACCCCCCTGCATCCTGGCCCAGGTGTTTGCCTGCAGGTCAGAAGGCTGGACTGCGGGAGAAGGTCGTGGTTCTCATCCTTTAACCAGAGGGGGGCCACGGTGGCGTTGGCTGGGAGTTGCAGGTGTGGACGGGGCCCGGGGCTGCGCAGTGGTTGCCGTGGGCGCGTTGCCTGCTCTGTAGGAGCCGGTCTGGGATTTTCCTGTTTTCCAGCGGGAGGCTTTCTGCTGCCCGGGACTCTGGCTTGGACATTTTCCTCCGAATCCCATCCCAAAGCTTGTGTGTATGTGGGAGATGGGGAGAGTGGAGGTGTCCCTTCCTGGCCAATTTTATGGGCGTAGGGACCAAATTTGAGGTCAAGAACAAGCCAGAACACTGGAAGGGGTGATATAGCATGGAGGCTAAAGGAGTGGACTCTGTTATGGGACTGCCTGGGGTTGAACCCTGCCCTTGCCACTTGTAGCTGATCACCTTGGTCAAGTAAGCCCACTTCCCTGTCTCCTCACCTGGACAAGGGCATGATGATGGTACCTGCCTGGGGGTTGGGGGTAGCTCAGTGAGCCTACTGTATGTGACGTGTTAGTAGGGCACAGCCTGGCATGGGGCCAGTGCTACATTTGTGTTAACTCTGATGATGATGATGATGATGATGATGATGAACCCCAGTGTCCTTGCAGTCACATAGCAAGTTGTCAAGGGCAAGTGAGGCTCCTGTTAGTTAAGCTCAGGACTGACCACAGAGTTTTGGTGGTCCTCACTGCAGCAGGGATGGGGGTTGTGAGCTCTCAGAGGCTGCTCTGAAGGCACCCCCCCACACACACACACACTAGTGCTGCTGCTCACCCATTGCCAGGCCTCAGGCCAGAGAACAGTCCTGATGCAGCATTCTCTCTCCCCTTCTTTATAGCTCAGTAAGGTTCAAGGGTTTCACTTCCAATGGTGTGTGATCCTTGTGAGGCCTTTGCGCCCCTTGGTGCCCTTCTCTGGGGTCTGGGTGATGTTAGGAGGGGTTGGGAACCTTTGCTGGGTGGTGTAATGAAGTCCTGTGTGTTTAGTACATCCCTCTTTCCTTCAGACAGGCTCAACCTTTGGCCATGTCCTTGGAGGACTCGCAGGTTCCTCCTGTGGCCGAGTTCCCTAGTCCTTCTTGGTGACCATGTTTGCAGAAAGGGCTCTTTACATATGGTCATTTGGGAAAAAGGTAGCAGTTGGGGTGCCCCCACAAGTGCCTGCCAGAATCTCCCAACCCCCTGGGTGGGCATGGACCACCTCACCTACCAGGAGCATGCTGCTTGCCTATGGACCAGATTCCCAGGCTCCCACACACTACCAGTCTCACCAACACAGGGCTGCCCCTCCCTGTAGACTGGGACAGGAGGAGCCCTAGGCTGGGAGTTGGGAGGCCTGGGTTCTAGCCCAGGCTTTGCCACTTGCTGACTGGGTGTCCCTGAGCAGGTCACTTCACCTCTCTGGCCTTGGGATTTTCATTTATAAACTGGAGATAATGACAGCTATCCTGCCTGCCCTTTTCTCTATTCTAGAAAGACTGTGCATGCAGGTCTTTGATGGGAATTAAGGGCTAGAAGTAAGTTGTGTTCCTACTTCTAGTTCCTATTGAGTAACTGGGCTGTCATCAGACTCTCACTGGTCACTTCTGCAGGCAGCCAAGTGGTTGCCAAGCAGAGAGGATTGGAGGAGACACAGATGAAGGAGGACCTTGATCTTGGGGGTTCTCCATCCCCCTCTATTGGAGAAGCAGAACCCACATTCCTGAGAGAAATGCACAAATGTAGACTTCAAAGAAATCCACAAGCATGGCTTAAATATCCATCTGTAAACACATGAAAGTTTTGACAACTAACAACAGTTGAGAGTTTGTTCCAAGATTTTGGATTCATCAAACTCAGGGAAAGTAGTCTAGGAAGGCTTCCTGGAGAAGGAAGCAGGGTTTGTTTTAGTTGTTTGTTTTTTGCCTTTTGTTTTTAGAAAAGGAGTACAAAGAAAAGGGAGTAGTAGTGGTGGTGGGGATAAAGATCCAGATCAGGACTACCAAATGTAGGTAAGAGAAACTTGGTAGTGACTCCTGGCATATGGAGACCCTGCAAGAATGAGTGATGTGTAAGGAACGAGGAGCAGGTCTCCTCAGTGGGGCTAAGTCAGAACCAGAGCTCGATGGGAGAGTGGACAACTAGGTCGGCTTGTCAAGTCAGCAGCATCCCAGTGCCCTGCTCAGTATGGCTCAGCGTTACAAGTCAGTTTCTCAAGGAAGCAGACTCTGAGACAGAGATTTGCATGCTGGAGGATTACTGGGGAGCGCACTAGGTATCAACACTTTGGTGGGGGGGGGTGCCGTGGAGATGGGGCAGGAGGGGAGCTTGAACTGTGATTGGCTGCAGTAGAGGTCTCAGCTGATGCCATGGGGAACTCTGGAGCTGGGATAACCCTTCCGAGAGATTCATTTTTTGAGGCTGGAAAAGCAAGGCCTTTATGCCCTCCCATCAGTCGCTGGATGTGGACTACTCTGGTGATGTCCAAGGCGGTGCCTGGAGACAGACTCAGCTACGAGCCGTGAGCAGCCAACAATGTCATCGGCTGTGGGAATGAGCACTTCCGTCCTGAAGCTGGCCGGGGGAGGAGGGAGGGAGGAGACCTGGGTGATGCACCACAGCGTCCCCTCTGCCCATCACGACGGAAGCAGGAGGGGCCTCCCGCAGTGTCCGATACCCCTGACCACACTCTGTGACCAACGTTAGCCCCTCACATTCTCCTGGGGCAGGAAGATTTGGCTCCTTTCTCTAATCTACCTCTTTACAGAATGTTAGCATGAGAAGTGTGTTTTGGGATCATTTAGTACAATAATCCTCAGTCTGGGTACATTTCAGAATCATGCAGAGGTTTTTCTAACCACCCTTAGTAGATTCTGATGTGCACCGACCCCCTGCTACTCATCTCTGGCTACTCTCTCATCTGCCTTCTGTGTTGAGGTTGCTGTGACCTTCTTGCCTTTGCACAGACTTCCCTCTGTCTGGGATCCCCCTCCCCCTGCAATAGGTGCCCCCCCCCCCCCCACCGATTAGATGAGCTAACATCCGCACAGTGCTCAGAACCGTGCCAGACATGTTCGGGCCCTGCATGGGGGCTAGGTATGGCTGTTACCCTGTTCTCCTTTGACACACTCTGTTGGTCATTGTCCTAAACTGGACCACATTTTATTTCAATGGTTTGTTTACTTGTTTGTCTCCTCAGTAACAAACCAGCTATTGGCAAGTGGGTACCATATCCTTTATCTTTGTATCCACGGCAGGTGGTACAGTGCCTGGCACACAGTAGGTGCTCAATGAATGCATGTGGAACGAGCGGAAAGACCAGGCTCCTAGGGATACAGTTTGAAAAAAGTAACTTTAAAGTATTTTTTTTTAAAGATTTTATTTATTTATTTGAGAGAGAGAATGAGATAGAGAGCATGAGAGGGAAGAGGATCAGAGGGAGAAGCAGACTCCCCGCCGAGCAGGGAGCCCGATGCGGGACTCGATCCCGGGACTCCAGGACCATGACCTGAGCCGAAGGCAGTCGCTTAACCAACTGAGCCACCCAGGCGCCCTATTTTTTATTTTTTTAAAGATTTTATTTATTTATTTGACAGAGAAAGACACAGCGAGAGAGGGAACACAAACAGGGAGCGGGAGAGGGAGAAGCAGACCCCCTGCTGAGCAGGGAGCCCGATGCGGGACTCGATCCCGGGACTCCAGGATCATGACCTGAGCCGAAGGCAGTCGCTTAACCGACTGAGCCACCCAGGCGCCCTAACTTTAAAGTATTTTTAACGAGGGGCTATTTGAGTGAGAACAACTGGCACTGGCCGGGTGTGGCACCATTACCACCCGATAGACACTGAATATTAAGGGAATGATTTAATACATGCATGGTGGACTGCGGGCTGGGCAGGAAGGTGGGTGGACGGACAGATGGGTGAAGAACTGGGGTGATGGATGGCCATTACCCTGTGTGGAGGAAGGCCAGGGTTTGGAGAAGACCAGGTGGGAGGGTGGGTGGGCAGGAGAGAGCTAATTTCACACAGGCCAGTCAGCGAGGTGTGAATTGGGGTGGGGGTGTCTGAGAAAGGTCCCTCAGATCTTGCCCTGGTGAGGCTTGGGGAAGCGCTGCTCCCACCTGTTTCCACCTGCGGGGAAGGCACTGGCAGGGGGCATCCCTGAGGTCACTATAAAGGCAGGCAGAATCGAGGTGCTGCAGGGGACTGAGTCAGGGCAGGTGGTGCACTGTTGGGGAGTGGGCTTAACTGGAGGGAGTCTGGAGCCTTGGAGTCAGGGCCAGTGGCCTCTGTTCTCAAGGGGGTTGGCAGAGAATTCCCATAGGAATGGAACCCAGGCACGTGAGAATCCGCCTATAAGAGGTGGTGGAAGGTCTGTCACCCCCCCAGAGCGTGATCGAGTGCAGATCTGGGTCGGGTTTCGCGGAATTCTTATGCCAGGTAGGCAGGCAATTGGTCAATTCAACTGGTCGGCCAATTAGCCAGGTGGTCCGTCTGTCTGGTAGGTAGAGATAGTTTGTCCAACAGTCACTTGGATGGAACACTGGGTCGGTGAATCGGGTTGGTGGGTAGGAGCACGTTGCATGTGTGTGTGTATGTGTGTGTGTGTGTGTGTGTGTGTGTGTTGCTGGCTGGGATGAGTACTAGTTGCGTAGACAGTAGGAGTCAGTCAGGAGAGAGAAGAGAGGTCTAGTCTCTCTTTTCTGGGGACCCTCAACCAGTGGTTCCTAATGGAGTAGGACTGTGTCTTTAGAGATCATTGGAATGCGGGGAGGTGGTTACAACAGTATTGTAGGAGGTGGGCACTGCATCGGGGGCCCAGGGCCAAGGAGGTCAAGTGTCCTTCAATGAAGGATAATCCTACACAACCAAAAATGATCTCACTCCAAAGGCCAGTGGTGCCCCTTTTGGAAAATCCTGTGTCTAGTCAAATGGAACATTGTATACAAATGGCTTGTAGGGCCAGCCCTGCTCCCTTCCACATACCCAGACCTCTAGTGGCCTCTTCATTCTCTCTTCCTTCTCTTCTCTAGAAGATACTAAAGTTGCTAACTTGAAAGTTCACAGAGTGCCATGAGCTGTGGGGAGGGAGGTGGCAAGTGAGAAGTAGAAACACCATCTGGCTCCCTCCTGCAGTGGGAAGTTGGACCACAGGGCTGGGGGAGGTGGGCTTCTGGGAAATGCGTGGCAAGGAATTCTCCCCTTTTCCACCGGCTTGGGGCCTCAAGAGCCTCCCAGCAGAAAATCAGAGGCCCATGGGAGCCTGGTGAGCCCCCCAGCTCAGCGATGAAGGAGGGCAGCGACCCAGATGCTGCCTACCCCAGTGTGGGCTTCTGAGCTGCACCACCCGCATCCCCATATTGGTTCCTTCCCTCACCTCAGGACTGGGCTGTCATGTGCAGACAGGTCAGGAAGGAGCGGGGGAGCCTGGCAGGAGGCCGCTTCTCTCAGCACCACATGTCTTGGAAGGACAAAATGTGAAAATATAAAAAGCCTCTGGTCTTGGTGCAGGATCACACGGATCACAGGGATCACACGGCTGGGTGCCTGTCACCCTGGCTGTTGGGTTTTCTCTGTCTGGGAAGGTTGAGGCCCTGGCTGCAGCCAGAGCTGGGGGGAGACCTGGTCTTGGTAAGAACAATACCTCTGGCTGCAGAGTCCATCCTCATTAGGTCTCTTGGAGATGCCCGCCCACCCCATGGGATAGGCTGGGGGCACCATATTCATATCCATTTCTCCGACAAGAAAACCGAGGCCTGGCTCCATGGCTGACTAGGCGCTGTGACTCAGACCCATGTCTTCTAACTCCTATTTCAGTGCTCACTCCTTGACAGCAGGATTCAGCTCCCTCCTTGAAGGCAGGGAGCTGGGGCTGCCCAACTGTTAGGAGGGAGCAGTCACCCTGGAGGCCTTTTCCTAGGGGGTGTTTTGTGGAAGTTTGTGTGGAAGGCTCAATCTTCTCTGCTGTGGCTCAGCAGAGACAGTGTGGGAGCAAAAGAGGCCAGTCCTTTCGGGGCCGCTCCAGCGCTGTGCACCGGGTTTGGTACCCTGCAAGACTGGGATCTCAGAGGGGGCAGCTGACCTGTCATGATACGTAAGCGAGCAGCTTGCAGGGGACTTGGTGGAGCCCTGGCAGCCCAAATCCCTGGGTGTCTAGGAGGCAGCCAGTGAAGGAGAGTGGGCCACCAGGCCAGGCTTGATGATGCTGGGCTCCCTGCCCATCACTCTGCTCACTACCCTCTCACGGACACTGGGCACCCCAAGGGGCCAGGACGGGGGCTGCACTGCTCCGGCCACCTCTGGTCCCCATGACAGTCAGGAGCCTCTACCCCGGGCTTCCTCAAAAACTCTGCTTAATGCCCATAGATTGCCTTGGGGCTCCCCTGGGTCTCTGCTCAGCCCAGCAGCCTGGGCCAGGATGAAAGTGAAGCTGTCAATAATTCATGTGCTTAGCTCCCCCTCACTTCCCCTGCTCGGCGGGCTGTAAATATTTCACAGTTTCAGGGGGGCAGAGGTGGCCCAGCAGACTCCCAGGATGGGGTTCAAGGGAGCCTCCCCTTTTCCCAGAGGCTCCGGGCCATGCTGCCATAGGCAGTGGGAAGTAGAGAGGCCGTCCAGAGCTACTGACTGGGCTGGCCTTGAGTTCTCTGGTGGGGACAGGGAGCCAGCCCTGAGGCTATCCTCAACTCCGTCCTCTTCCTCGCCTCCGGTTCTCTTGGGCTATCCCCTCCTCTGCCAGGCTCCCCATCTCACCTGCCCTGCCTCCGGCCTTGACAATCTCCTTCCTAGACTGTTGGCCAAGCCACTCTGACCACACCCAGTCCAAGGATGCTGTCCAAAGCAGCAATCTGACCTTGCCAGTCCCTGTCTCAGAGCTTCACAAGCTCCAGGTTGCTCTTGGAGGCGAAAAACTCCCCTTTCCCACCCCAGCATGCAGGGCCCTGCGCACTTGACCGCCTGGACCTCTGAGCCCTGTTTCCCAGGCCCTCAGCCTGCTCCCCTGTGCTCTAATCTTGCTGCTCCTGCACCTTTTAGCCTTTGTTCTGTGTCCCTCTGCTGGTGGGTGATGGGGGTTCAATCTCAGGGCTCTGTGTGTCTCCAAGCTCATCAGGGGGCATCACTGAGGTTCTGGGGCCAGACCTACCATGCTTCGTAAGCTGACGTGAGACTCCTGACGGTGCCAGGCCAGTGGCTTCTCTCTTATTGTGACCTGTGGCCTAGTCTTCTGAACGCTGGTGTGTGCGTCTATAAAATGGGAATAGTATTATGTACCTCATAGAGTAGTTGTAAGGCTTGGAAGGAAGGTCTATAAAGGCACAGCCCAGACCACAGCATGGGGTCGGTCCTCCATCTGTGCCAACTGCATGGTCGCTATTGCCCTCTGGGGACCGTGGGCTGCTGACCCTCCCTCGGCCGGGGAGAAATGGAGGCCATTCTGTGGACAGGAGCCAAGAAAACAGGAGGGTCAGGGGCACGGAGAACCCTCTGAGGGGTCTTATGAGAGGTAGGAGAGCTGGGAGCGCACCAGGAAAGCGATGGAAGGGGGACAGTCCAATATAAGGGTGCATTCTGGAGGACACTGCTCCAGGGTGTTGGGCTGGACCCCACTGAGACTGCTGGGGAGAACACAGAACCTTCCATCTGAGGGTGTGCGCTTATCCACTGGCCCCTCTACAGTTGATTGAGGGTTGCTTCCAAGGGCCTTGGTTTCCTGAGCTTACGGACTCTACAGGCACCTACGCCCACTGGTGTTTGCAGCTACACAGAGGCCGTGGGTCAGAGGGGGAGAGCCTTACCGACAGCATTGGAGGTAGGTCCGAGGCCACGGAGCTGTGGCCAGGAGACAGAGGAGCGGGCAGCAGGAGGGCAGGGTGCTGACGCTGGGAGTAAGGTTGAGGCAGATGGAAGAGGAGAGCGTGTGGTTGGGGGTGCAGTGGCCTCCTCCCTGAGCTCCTCCCATTCACGAGCTCATTTATTCATTCATCAGTGATTATTTATTGACTGTCTACTAGGTACCACAGAACAACCAGATCAATCCAAAAATGACCATCTCATCTTCTGCTCCTACCCTGGGCCCTGAGGTAACTTGGAACCAAATGAGGGCATAAAGCAGATCTGATAGGTGAGTGGCAGGTGGGTGGCCCTCTCTTCAGGTTGTGGGGAGCCGTGGGGAGAGGTCTTCCCTTAGGCTTCTTCTTAGGGCTCAGTAGACCTTTCTTCCTCCTTCCAGGGCACCTGCCCTCTTCCTGGCCTTAAAGGGACAGGTGCTCCATCTGAGAGAGCCTCACGTTTCTGACATCAGGTAGACCTCCTTGGCAGTGATGCTGGAGGCAAGAAACTGGAGACCAATATGTGGATTTGGAACTGAGAAAAGTCCTTTTTTCTCTTCTCTCTCTCCCCCTCTCTTCTCAAATATTTCCAGAAACACTGCTGAGTGTCAATTCCTGAACATCCATCCATCCATTCATTCATCTAGACAAGGTTTTCCTGATCTGGGACCCCAAAGAGGAAGGAGGAACTAATTGGTCTCCTTGTTCTGAAAATGCTGGAATTGCCATGGAAAGACATCCTTAGTCCTGCCTCAGCCGCTCCCTTGCTTCATGTCTTTGGATGAAGTCACTTATCCCTGAAGCTCAGCTTCCTCTTCTGTAAACCAGAAGCTGCGAATAATGATCATAATGAGCTCCCCGTGTTGTTAGGAGGCTAAAATGAGAGTCGGAATGTGTGAAAGCTTTGCAAACAGTGGATTATTGTACCAATGGAAGGCCTGCCCCTCTCTATCACTTTTATCATCTTCATTATCCTCTTCCTCACCATCCTTAGCCCCAGGGAAAAGTGGTTTTCTTGCAGCAGGAGGGACTTTGCTGGTGCTCTCAGAAACACCTGTTTCTCAAGTAGGCCACACATGGGATGCATGGAAGAAATGGGTTTAATTTATTATCAGCTTCATTAGGCCTCCACTGCAGAGATGGATCCGCTGGGCTCTTCTCTGCGACGAACGACTTGGGCCTCCCCAGCTGTACAGAGCTTGGCCATGCAAAGGGGTAGAGGAAGGAACTGCAAAGGAAGCAGCAGCTAATGAAAAATTCAAGCTAATTGTTTGTTAAAAAGCCCTGTCTGCTTCAGATGGGATTCTCTAGCCTGGGAAGGGGGATGTGGGGTGGCCTGCGGCTACTGTCAGTTGGTCAGGTGCTGGCTTCCTGGAGGACCCAGGAGCGGGGTCTGGAGAGGATGGGGAGCTTCCTGGGCAGGCAGCCAAGGACTGGGGGGAGGAGGAGCCTCCTCGGAAGCTCTGGCTTCCATTGTGTTAAAGCACAATGTCTCTGTCTATACAGCTGTGATGTGTGGTGGGCATGTGCTGCTGCATGCGCAGGTGTGTGTGTGTGCACGCACTCACGCACGCAGAGGGAGAGGGAAGACAGACAAGTGTCTTGTTTAAGTCTCCAGAGTAGTCAAGATGCCCTCTGGATTGGTCTGTGATCGGAGAAACTCCCTCTCTGATATGAAGGGCGCACACTGCGTGGGTCGTGGGCTTCACCTGAGATGCCAGGAAAGGTGTGCGTGCTCTGATGCAGGGGAAACCAGAAATGTGTTCGGTAGTAAAGGGAACTAGTGATGAATTAACTGAAGGATACCAGGGGCATGGCGGCCCCTGCTGAGGCCCCCCAGCTGGACTAGTGTGTGCACGGAGTGAGAATTATATGAATCATATGACAGGCGCAGCCAATATGGGGGGCGGCTGGGGAGGAGGGCTGCTGCTAGTTGTGTGGATGCTGGGAGTGGTCCCAGTGGCAGGGATGAAGAGTGGAGAAATTAGATCAGACTACTTGATAAACAGATTGAGGTGGCAAGAAGTGGCCATTAGGATGGGCTGCAGAGTTGAAAGCAGAAAACAGAGTGTAGGGAATTATGTCTCTACATGGGTCTGGAAAGGGAAGATGGCACCTTGGAATTGGGGTTCCAGAGGCCATGCAGAGAGCAACATCTGCCCCAAAACTGCACTTGAGGTCCAGTGAGGGAGGTCTGTGCTCACCAAGGTCAAGGCTAAAGGAGAACGCTGGTCTTTTTGACAGAATTTCCAGAGTCATAGCTCATTATGGGGCATAATTTTGGGTGAAACTCTGTCAAGCAGGTTTTCATTATGATCTGTTTGCTTGACAGATCTCTCATGGAGTGTGATCTGCACTCCCAGATTTCCTCACTGTGGAGAAATAGATTCTGCAGTGTGGCGTAGTGAGAAGGGCTGGAGGCCTGGGGTCACACAGACGTGGGTCCGAATCCTGGCTCACCACTTTTGGGACACCTTCGCTAAACCCCGGGGCTAGGTTACATTGATTTCCAGGGCTTACTCATCTCTGTCTCTAAACTCCACAGCACAATGTGGAGAAATAACATAATTTTTTTTTTTTTTTTTGCGAGAGAGAGAGAGAGAGAGAGAGCGCGCGCTCACAAGCGAATGGGGGGAGGGGCAGAAGGAGAGAGAATCTTTTTTTTTTTTAAAGATTTTATTTTTTTAGAGAGCGAGCGAGAGAGAAACAGCATGAGAGGGGAGAGGGTCAGAGGGAGAAGCAGGCTCCCCGCTGAGCCGGGAGCCCGATGTGGGACTCGATCCTAGGACTCGGGGACCACGACCTGAGCCGAAGGCAGACGCTTAACCATCTGAGCCACCCAGGCGCCCGAAGGAGAGAGAATCTTAAGCAGGCCCCACACCCAGCGTGGAGCCTGACTGTTGGGGAGTGGGGGCGCAATCTCATGACGCTGAGATCATGACCTGAGCCCAAATCAAGAGTTGGATGCTTAACCAACTGAGCCACCCAGGTGCCCCGAAATTATGTACTTTTGAGTGAAACTGTCATGTTTATTATGGGTCTCTGCCTGACACTGGCCTCTTTGTAGAGTGTAAGCCAAGACTACATAGACCCAAGATTACTTCATTGTTGAGAATCTCTACCTTTAGATGATGAACTCCTCAAGGGTGGGGACCACATCGATTTTTCTGTGGGTCCCAAATACCTTGACCTGTACCTGGAGTACCTGAGTCATACATGTTTGGGACACTGAACTGGTCTTTGGCAACATCCCCTCTCAGACCCTGGTTTTCTCATTGGTAAAATGTAGACAAGCAGTAGTGCCCACCTCGGGATCGCAGTGTGCCCTGAATGAAATAAGCACTCTGATGAAAGGTCTGCCGGACACCTGCACAGAAGTAGGTGTTCACACACTTTGGGAATGAATGAAATTTCTGGGTCTGGCATCTTTTAATGGAATGGAGGAGTGATTCT
>NC_138372.1:85156648-85178046 GCF_054177405.1 Leptonychotes weddellii
GAAAACAGCCATGATGACCTCTCTATTGTTTTATTTTATTGCTTTCTTAAATTCACTGCGCATGGAGGAATATAGTTTTGCAAAAGATTCAAACAGTAGGCACATTGGTAAGTAAAGTAAATGGTGAGTGTCTCCTTAGTCCCCCAAGCTACCTCCTCCATTCCCACTTTTTCCCAAAGGGACGCTACTGTTAACAATTTGATGCAGATTCCTTCAGAATTTTGCCTACCCACTTACATGTGTATGTACATGAATGAAAACAGGTAGAAGGCTTAAGCATAAAAGGGATCATAGTATTTGCATTTTTCTATGACATAGTTTTCTGTGAAATACGTTTGAAAATCTTTCCATGTTTGTACATATAGATTGGCCTTAATTTAAACAAACAATGCCTCCATAGCATTCTATAGTATGGATTATAATTTTTAACTACTTTTAATGGGTATTTGATGGATATTCTGATTACAAATGAAGTGGAATATGTTAAACATTTTTAACTAACCATTAAATTTTTAAAAATGGAATCACCTATTCATAATCTCTGTCAATTTTTATCTATATTGCATATTTGGTCTTTTCTAATTGATTTTAGGCTGTTGCCTGCAGGCCCAGATATTAATCCTTCATGTGTTATATATATTGCAGATACGTCCTCCCAACTTCTCACTTGTTTTCTTTGTTTATAAGTCTTTTATTGTACAAAAGTTTTAATTTATAACTTGTCACATCTGTCAACTATTTTCTTTATGGTCTTCAGGTATTATGTTTTGCTTAGAAAGGCCTTTCTCAGCTCTACATGACATACTTTTCTATTTTCATGTGATATTTTAAAGTTGTTGTTCACCTCTGGCATTTGACATACCTGGCATTAATTTTGGTTGGTGGCACGAATCTATTATTAATTTGCTGTTGGAACATGTTAATGATGTAGACGGACAAAAGCAAAGAAAATTCCAAATAGCAAAGAAATATTTAGCTTCGAAATCAGGCACCTGGGTGGCTCAGTAGGTTAAGCGTGTCTGGGACTCTGGCTCTCAGCTCAGGTCTTGATCTCAGTGCTGTGAGTTCAAGTCCTGTGTTGGGCTCCACACTGGGTGTGGAGCCTACTTAAAAAAATTTCTAAAATGTTTGTGATAATAAATATAAACAATGCAGAAATACATAATGTAAAAACTGAAGGTCCCTCAAGCTTTCCCATCCAATCCTTTGGGTGAATTGAATTTTTTATGACAAGCATGTCTCACAAAAGTAGGACATATATTTGTTGGCTATTTGTATCTCTTCTATGAATTATGTCTTTGTATCTTTTATCTGTTCTTTTTTTCTGTTGGGTTATCTTTTTTGTATTGATTTACAGGCAATCTTTGTATATTAAAGCATTAGCTCTTTGATTATTATATATGGTCCAAATATTTTGGACATTACAGTCTGTAATGATTATCTGTTTCAGCATTTATTATCAATTTTTGTTTCATTCATTCACTCATTTCTGCAGGGATGAACAATATAATGAAAAAGAGCACTGAACCAGGAATAAAAACAGTGGGATTTGTGACTTGACACATCCACAAACTACCTGTGTAATTAACTCTGTGTAAGTCACTCAAGAGCAGTGCCTCAGTCTTCTCTCTTGCAAGATAAAGATAGTGCATTAAGCTCTAGGATCCCTAACTTCTGTGATTTTTATTATTCAGCTGCTGTATTTACAATGGCCTTATTTTCTGGACAGGGGTATGGCAGATTCACATCCTGAATATGTTGTGCCCAAGTCCGTAGTAGTGATTCTGATTCCCCAGCAGATACACTGACCAGAAAACTGGGAAGTGGGGTGAATAATAGCTAAAGAGCAGAAAGGCACTGACATGGTGGGTACAGTCCCCCAGAGTTGACATGGAAGGGCTGGAGAAGCAGGACATGAGGCTTGGCATCCTAGACAAGTCATATTTCCTATGTTGGCCTCAGATTTGCATCTGGAAAGTGAGAATGGGGAAGAACAGGAGACTAGGGGCTTCTGAGCTCCTTTCCAGCTCTGCTCTTCTGTGATGGCCCACAGAAGTCACAGATGGGTGCTTCTGTGGCTGCTGGGTCGGCTCTTTGTCTGGTCACCACCCCCCCCCCCCGCAGGAGGTGACTTCTCCCTCTCCGTCTCCCTCCCTAACACACTGTGCACAGCAGCTTTTGCGTTAACAGCATCGATCTGGCAGTTAGTGCCCCGTCTCTGTCTGAGCAACTTGAGAACAAGACTTCTCAATAACTTCTTAAAACCTTAATAAAAAACATTTTAATCCCTCCCCTTCCCTATTATTGATACATGTTCATTGTAGAAAAAACAGTTCATAAAATAGGTAAAGTATCCTAATCATGGGAAACATTGGCTGTTAGCATTTTGTCATCATTCCTGGTTTCTTCTATGTGTTCTTTCTTTGTAAACTGTATACACAGTTTTGTATTCTGAGTTTTTCACTTAAGGCACAATTATTTCCTTATTTTGTTAAACGTTCTCCATAAGCATCATTTATGATCACTATATATCAGTAGGGCAGGACATTTTATTGTTCAAAAATGTCTTCCCATGTGTATGCCATTTTTGTCCCCCAGACAACAGTGGAGAAGAACTCGTGTGTTTCTCTCTATTGTGGAGGATGGAAGTGAAGCTCATAGCAATTGGCAGGACTTCCCTGGGTCGTGGAGCTGGCCAGCTGCAAGGAGGAGCTATTCTGTAGCTGACATCTGCTTGGGACAATTCACTGTGTTTTCACACTTACCCTGGTCCCTTCTTCCAGTAATTCTGTCAGGGAGATGGCTAGGAATGACTGCCCTCTTTACTGAGATCAAAGAGGCTCAGAGAGTTGAGTGACTCGTCCAAGGACACAGAGCATCAGTGATAGGGCCAGAACTGGAATCCTCCTTTCCTTATTCCAGATTTGGTACTCTCGTGTCCCCAGATGAGGACTCTTCCCACTAAAGACCCAGTGCGACAGGAAATTTTAGTGATGCTGGTTGGCAGCAAGATTTCAGAAAAGAGAGGTCAGGGTTGTTGCTGGAGGGAAAGCCAATCCTCTAATCAATCCAGACATCATTTATTTATAACTGTAGAGGCTCGAAGAAGGTGCATGTCAGCAGAGGAGGAGCAGGGGAGAAGCAACAGAACTCATCCCAGAAGGGGCCAGAGGGGTCCTGATGCAGGGAGGGCTGGGCCAGAGGAGGCTGGGCCTGGGGAGGCTGGGAGAGGAGAGAGGACAGAACTTGTTATGGGGGTCCTGGCAGAAAGTGCCTCTCGTGGGTCGATGGGATGGGCCTTGGAGAATACTCCTTCCTCTGTCCTTCTGCATTAGGTTCTTTAAAAGAAATGTGCTTTCGTCACTTTTCTCTCCCAGCCCTTGACTCCTCTGGACAGAAATAGCCAGAAAGAAACTGCTCTGTTGGCCAGAGCAAATGGTGGGTTTGGTGTTTCTCCAGAAAGCACTGGTCTCAGCTTGATTTTTCCAGAGCTGACCTGTCTGGTCTGATTTTCCATCAGCATTGAGACTGCTCCGTTCTCTGGCTTAGGACCTCAGGCATGAGGGCTGGGAGGTTGTCCCTTCTCAGCCCAGTCCCTGATCCTGGGGCAGCAGATGAGCCACAGTGAGAGGTAATTGTGGGGGATGGGGAGTGCTGCCCTGGGAGTCATGAAAACTGGGTGTTTACCCAGCTTGGTCGCTGCATACTGAGTGCTTTGGGGTGGATTAGCTTCTTGGATAAGCCCTCAGTTTCTTCATCTCAAAGATAGGGTGGTTGTAGTAGATGACATCCAGGGCCCATGGGGCTCTGGTGTCCCTTGATTCATTTAGAGATCGTATAGCTCAGAGGACAAGAGTGTGGATCCTGCAGACAGAGCTAGACTGCCTGGGCTGCGTCTAGCTCCACCACTGGCTATCCATTGCTGTTGATTGGTTAAGAGCAAGTCACTCAACCTCTTCTGCCTCTCTTTCCTCACCTATCCAATGGGGCCAGTGGCTAACTTGCTGCCTTATTAGGATGATTAAATGGGTTAATTTGGTGAAGCCCTTGGAACAGTGTGTGGTACACAGTAAGTGCTTTTGAAATAAATATGTATTACGGTTAAGTTCGAGGGAAGGTGGGACTGGATGCGGGATAAGCCTCCTCCCTCCCAGAAGACACACAGCTTGGCCGTGCTCACACTAGCAGGTATTGTTTCTTCCTCCTGGAGCGCAGCTGGGACTCCATGGATGTGTCAGGACTCATCAGTGGCTCTGCACAGCCAACTTCTTCCCAGCACCCAACCCATCATGCCAGTAACTAACTCAGATGCTTTCAAAGAGCCTGCTTCCTACATTATTTTATTGAATCCTCTCTCAACCCGGGGAGTCACTTGGTGGGGATCCCTCCAAGCTCACAGGTAAAAGACAGAGGCTCACAGAAGTGCACAACTAGGGATGGTGGGGCCGGGACCCACCTTGTCCTGTTTGCCTATGTAGTACTGGTCTGGAGCGAGGGCCTTCTGCCAGCTGGGAGAATCTGTGCTTGAGGTCACCTTGTAGAGCACAAAGTAGCTGAGGCTGGGAGGGCGGATGGCCACGTGCCTGGCCAGTGGACCTGATTTTTACTGATCATATAAAAAAAGTGTACAGACTTACCATGCTTCTGGAACTCACTCCCTTATTGTTGAACATTTAAACTATTTTCAATTTTCAGATATCATTATGTACCTATTAAAGTAGTAAAAAATAATTCTTTCAGAACCTTAGAAGCAGTTACATGTATCTTGCTGATGGCTCCAAAAATTGGTCCAATTTTTCAAGAGAACAATCCAGTAATATTTAAGAGCTATAAAATTATTTCTACCCTTTGACCCGATAATTCCACTTCTGAGAATATACTCTAAGGAAATAGCTTAAAAGAGAAAAAAAAAAAGAAAGTAATTTGTAGTTAGTTGCTCTTAGAAATGCTATTTATAAAAATTGGAAGCACCCCAAATGCCTAGCCATCAGGGTTTGGCTTAAAACCCGTGGTGTATTTACATTCTAGAATATGATAGAGCTTTTAAAAATGACAAATATGGGAACCATGTCAAGGCACGGACAAGTACACACATACAAAATAATGATAAGTGGAAAAGGGGGTAAATATGTATGTTTATATGCATTTTCTAATGACAACTACACAAAACATAGGCCAATATTTGTTCAATGAATTGATAAAGGTTAGATGCAAGTTGGCATTGCTTTTAATATTCATTAAATGGTTTAAGCTCACAGTAAAAATAAAATGAGTCCTTTTATACTCATAGATGAATAGGACCAGCTACATAATTTGCAGGGCTCACGGCTAAATGAACATGTGGGGTACTTTGTTAAAAAATGGAGATTTCAAGATGGTGGCAGCAGAGCTTTAAACCAAGTGTGGGTCCTTTCAAGCCTTGGGTCCCGTGTAACTGCACTGTAAGCCTGTGAAGCTGGCCCTGGCTGGAGCTGTCGATCCAATCTACTCACTTCGCCAATGAGAAAAATGAGTTTCTGAAATTCAGCTTTGCAGAGAAAACCTCAGAAGCACCAACAGTCCAAAGCCCCTTGGAGCTTGGATTTAGTGCAGAGGTTACTGAACACCAGAAGGGTGTGGTCTAGAGAGGATGTAGTCACAGAACTCTGGCCATTTGTTCTTTGGCCTTGCTGCTCTAGCTGGCATGGTGCTTTGTTCACCTGCCCATCCATTCATTTATCAAGCATTTATTCACCAGTCATGTGTCCTGGATGCTGTGCTGACTGATAGGGACACAGAGGACAAAGACGTGAGAGCTTAGGGTTTACTTGCAAAGACAAAGGAGATACCTGATTAGTGGATTATATTTGGTAAAAGCTATGGTAGGTTTGGACTAGTGGTTTAGACATCGTGGGAGGGTTGTGGGGGGCCAGGGCTCCTCTGGAGGAGCTGACTGATGCCTGAGTCTTGAGGAAGGAGTGCCTTGCTAAGGAAGGTGAAGGGTACCTGCCTACCTAGGGAAAAACATGCTCTGCAAAGCCCAGGTGAGGATGGAATGTTTGGGAACTGCCAGTAATGGCTTTGGGAGCACTGTCCTCTGATCCATTAATATGAAGACAAGTCAACTAAAGCCCTAATGTCTTTTCCTGAAGACAAGCTACGAATTTCCCATTCTGTGTTTTTTTAGCAGACTTGGTTACTTTGCGGACCATCGTCCCAGCCTACAGAATCTTTTAAGATGGACCCTGACATCGTTTCTGGCTTTATGCCACCTCAGGTTGGATCGGCATGCTATCCATTTCCTTATCCAGGTGGTCAGTGGGCATACTGATGAGGACAGAGCCAACACCTGGGACCCAGAGCAGCCTCCATAGCCGCCCTCCATTGGAGACTTCCGTAAGTTGTCCCTAGGACTTTATGAGAGGCTCTGCTGAATGTCTTCCTGACATCGCAGCGTAGTGGTTTTCTGACCCATCACGAAGAAATCTTGCAAGATGGGCAGTGTTGTTTTTGGAGAGCCTGCTTGCTTTCTCGTGGGGGCACTGCTTGCCATTCTGAAAGCTCACAGACAGACTAGCTGTGGACACTCATTCCCCACCCCCCAGAAATTTCTGCTGTGATCTACTCCTGAGAACTGGGTTGTCCATAGTAAGCTTAGAAACAGAAAAATACAGACAGAGCTCCTTCCCTTCTCCCCGCGCCCCCCCCCAACTCTCCCAACATACACACCATCCTGGACACACATCTAATCCCTGGCTCGAAGGTCGGTACTATTAGATGCCTGCCCCTAGTGTGGGGAGCCCTGTGTGTCATGTCCTTGATTATGACTATGACATGTCCTATGACTAGGACTGACTTCTCCATACGATGCTGGTACAAATGCCCAGGGAAGCTGGAACCAGACAATGACCACAGGACTGTTCAATTGATTTTCTCTTAGAACCTTCAAATATTGTCCTTTACCACCCAGCTGAGTTTGTTCTTGCTACTCAGTTTTAGGAATTAATCATCTTTTGTATTTACATGTAAATGGTTGGTAGTAAAAGAAAATATTTGAGAAAAAAGTTACCCCATTCATATTACCAAAAAGAATCATCATTAACAATCTGTGATAGCCATTTTGGTCATGTCTTTATGCATATATGGAGAGAGAGAAGTAGATGAATGGGCACTTAGGTAGTTAGAGAAATAATTTGGCCAAGATGAAATCATACTGTGCAGGGCATTTTTACTAAACATGTATTAAATTTAATTTAACTGAAATGTTTAATAGCACAATAAGAAACTCAGTGAACTGACACAGGATTTCTGGACATCAGATCAATTATTTTCCCCCCAAGAAACATTAGTTCCTAAAATAGCCTTCAAAATTAAGAGCAAATACCATAAATATTAGGAGAGTAAAGTAAGTTCTAAACAAAATTTCAATTTGAGACACTATCCAGTGACTCTGTTATGAGAAATATGAAAATTAGTGCATTACTCTTCTCCCCTCGCTCTCCCACAACGCAAGGTGCTTATTAAATGCCCTGCTTTCCTATTGTCCAAGTAGTAACACTTACTTTCTGTTCTATAACTGCCATTTCTAGTTCCTTAATCTATGGACTGTGGACTACTATGGAATGCTCACTGCCACTTGTCGGTTTTTTAACCACAAATGTTCTCACTTCAGATTATTTTGATTCACTATTTGGTTGAGTAGATTTATTGTCAAGTAGTTTTTCTGAGGAAGGGTTCTTACTGTGCATGTGGGATGGTGTCTGTCTGCTGACTTTATACTCGAAGTTATGTATTTCTTTTCTCAGAATGTTGTAGGCATTACTTCCCTGTCTTGAAGATTGAGTGTTGCTAAGGTGAAGTCAGGCATCTCCTCTTGATTAGCTAAAAGGCTCTGCAAAGTTAACGTAACCTAAACAGAACTCATCAAACCATTCCTCCACCAGTATTTCCCAGTACGATACACAGCACCACTGGTCACCCAGTGGTCCAGGCAACACCCTTCCTTTGGGGTCATTCTCTGGTACCTCATTTTCAGTCCTGAAGCAAAAAAGGTGACTCTACATCCATAATATATCCAGATTCTGACCACTTCACATTTCCTCCACTGCTTCCATCCTGGTGTAAGTCAACCACAAATCTCCCTTGCACTATTGTACTTAGATCCTAACTGACTTCTTGCTTCTACTCTATCCTGTCCTATCCTCTCCTATCCCGTTCGATCCTGTCCCATCCTGTCCCATCCCATTTTAGTTGTGTGTATTTTATTTTTTATTCTGTTAATGTGGCTTTCACACCTGTGGTGTTTTTATTTGTCTCTTTCATTTCTTTCCTCAACTCTGTCAACTTAGTTTTTCTTTTTCTCTTTTTTAAAAGAGTTTATTTATTTGAGAAAGAGCGTACGCACTAGCGGGCGGTGGGGGGGCGGGTGTGAGGAGGGGCAGAGGGACAAGCAGACTCCCTGCTGAGTGAGGAGCCTGACCGCAACTCAGGGCTCCATCCCAGGACCCTGAGGTCATGACTTGAGCTGAAGTCAGACACTTAACTGAATGAGACACCCAGGCGCCCCAATTAGTTTTTCTTTTATTACTTATAATCCCCATTTTTATTTTTCCAAGCATTTTATTAGATTTTGTTTTTTAAGTTTACACACAGTAAAATTCACTCTTTGTGATGTACAGTTCTATGGGTTTTGGCAAACACATAGAGCTGTATGTCCACCACTATGTCAAGATACAGAATAGTTCCATCACCGCAAATAATTCCCATGTGTTGTCCTTTTGTAGTCAACTCCCCCCACCCCCACCTCTAATCCTGGAAACCACTGATCGGATCTCCAACCCCTTAGCTTTGCCCTTTCCACTAAAATCATATAAATAAAGGTGTATGTTATATAGTCTTTTGGGTCTGGCTTCTTTCACTTAGCGAAATGCATTTGGATTTATCCACATCACTGTGTATATATAGAGTTAATTACATTTTGTTGCTAAATAGTACTCTGTTTAGATGTACCAGTTTGTTTATCCAATAACTGGTTGAAGGATGTTTGAGGTGTTCCCAGTTTTTATTATGAATAAAGCGGCTATAAACATTCACATAGTGGTTTTTATGTTAATATACGTTTTCATTTCTTGGTTCAATAGCTAGGAGTAGGATTGGAAGGTTATACATAAAGTATATGTGTGGCTTCATAAGACACTACTAAGCTGTTCTCTAAAGGGGTGGTAACAATTTGCAGCCAGTGATGTATGGGAGTCCAGTTATTCCACATTTCTAGTACTTGCTACTGTTAGGATTTTTTATTTTAGCAATTCTAACAGGCATGTAGTGGTATCTATACAAACCACACATAGTGCGGTTTTAATTTGCATTTCTTTTATGATTAATAATGTTTCCAACCTTTTCATGTGCTGATTTTCCATCTGTATACCTTTTCTTTTTCTTCATGAAGCCCAGTATTTTCAAACCTATTCATTCATTTATTGTTTATTGAAGTATGATTAACATACCATGTTACGTTAGTTTCAGATGTGCAACATAGTGATTCAACAATTCTATTCATTACTCAGTCATAAAAAAAGAATGAAATCTTGCCATTTGTAGCAACATGGATGGAGCTAGAGGGTATCATGCTAGATGAAATAAGTCAGACAGAGAAAGACAAATATCATACAATTTCCCTCTATGCAGAATCTAAAAAAACAAAAGAAACCAACAAAGTAACAAAAAAAAAATCCATATGCCTTTGTAAGTAAAACATCTGTTCAAATCTCTTGCTTATTTCAGGAGGAGGTTGTTTGTGTTTTCTCACTATTGGGTTTTGAAAGTTCTTTATGTATACTGGATATAAGTCCTTTGTTTGTTCAGATACATCATTTGCAAATATTTTCTTCCAGCCTATGAATTGTCTTTTCATTCTCCTTTCAGTCTCTCTCACAGAGCAAATGTTTTTAATTCTGATGAGGCTCAATTTATCATTAAAAAAATAGATTCTGCTTGTGGGGCCATCTCTAAGAACTCTTTGCCTAATTCAAGATCATAAGGATTTTTCTCCCTGGTTTTCTCTTACAAGTTTATAATTTTGTGTTTGTGTCTGTGATACATTTCAAATTAGTTTTTGCATATGCTGTGAGTGTTTGGAGAGTATTGCCTGGGACTGGGATAGCAGTCCCTTCCCGGGGCATGGGGCTTTTTCTAGGGGTCCGAGGATGGAAAGGGAGAAGAAACCAGGTCTTCATGCCCAGCATTCTGAAAGGTGAGAATACAATACAACATCTGGTACTAGGACACGGTCTCCAGAAAACCTTTGACCGGGCATGAGACGAGGACTCTAGAAACTGTACATCTGGGAAAGCTGCTGGGGTAAGGGATCTGGTGGCAAAGAAGAACTGGGCTTTTAGAGGGAAAACATTTAAAAAAAATAACAGCAAAAATGTACTGACTGTCTTGTATCGAACAGTTACCCTGTGCCAGGTACTTTTTGTACATATTTTCTCATGCATATAGCCACCAGGCAAGGAGGCAGTTATTCTTCTATACGGATGAGGGAACCAAAGTTCAGAGAAGTTAAGTTATCTGTTCAGGGACACACAGTTATTGAGCAGAAGGGTGAGATTTCAAGCCTGGGCTGGACACTGAAGCGGGGGCTCTGTCTTCTCCAAAAAGCTATCTCCTGTGACTCAGGGCTCAGGGAACACTGGATGGAAGTAGGTGAAGGGCAAAGGAGGGAGGAAGGGTGGAGGTTGATCAAAGGTAGGTTTCCATGAGGCCAAAGGACAATTGACTCTTGAACTGGGGCTGAGAGAATCCATGGAGTTGTTCTCCCCATGAGTTTTCTGAAACAGAGCTTATAACTTCTCATCCATGGAGGAAGTGGAGGCTGGCCGAGGACTGGACAAATGAGCCTGGTGGCCTCTGAAGGAAGATTTCATTGAATTGGCCCTGATGGAGCCATCTGTGTGTGCTGTCCTGGATGCTTCCTCTCAAGGCTGACTTGGCATTTTTCAACCAGTCTCAGCCTGGGAAGCTGTCTGGATGACTAGGTGATGAAAAACCAAATTCCTGCCTGCCAGATGGGTACCTCTATCTCCCTCTGGCATCTCACGTGGAGCACTACCAACAGAGATCATGACCCATCATTGGCTGTGTGTCACTGCGAGGGATACCTAGGTGGTCTGGCAGGGAGCAGGAGGTGTCCATCCTGGGAGAGTGGGACCTGGGAGAGGTGGCCCTGGCAAAGGGCAGCGATTCTGGACCATTCTGTTGTTCTGTGGAATGGTTTTCTTCTCTCTGCCAAATATGGGGACTCTCTGGCTTAGGTCACTGAGCTATTCCTGGAAGGTAGGCAGCATGCCAGTGTTCCAGGCGGGCACTGTTCTCGCTCTGTAAATAAATGCAGTGGAGCCTCGGCCCAGCACCCCCAGGGACTGGCAGCCCAGTGTGCCTCTAAGCAGGGCTCCCAGAGAGGTGAGGTTCAGAGAAACAGAGACCTGGAGTCCACCCATGGTCAACTACTAAGTAGTCCCAGCTGGGGGTTCCACCGCCTTCATTCAGCCCCTTGTTGGTCCCTCATGGACAGCAGTGGTCAAGGAGGGGTCTGGATGCAGTTCTGGCACCTGGCCTTGGGCTCTTGAGTCTGGAGGTGAGGCTCTGGGTGAGTAGTGTCTGTGTGAACCTGGCCAGCCCAGGCTTGACTGGAGGGACAGGTGGACAGCTGGAGAGTAACTGGAACCATCTCTAAGAGAGTGGGTCTCTCCTTGGCCTGGAAAGACACAAGCTAAGAGGATGAGAGTCGAGTCAATAAACTCAGGAAGAGTCTGAGCAGTGTGAACAGAGACTTCACCGTGTAATCTAGAATACTGGATTGAGAGGTGGTACCCAGTGCTGAGGTGAGGGCCAGCCCAGCTCCCCCGTATTAGTGGGGCAAGTTACATAAGTGCTCCGAGCCTCAATTTCCTCAGCTGTAAAAGTCCAGGGTTGTTGGGGGGAGTATTTGACGTAGGTGAAGTGCTCAGCATAGTGTCTAGCACACACGGTAAGTGCTCAAAATGGGGAGCAATCTTCATTATCAACATCATCAGACATTTTTATTAGTGCGTTTGGAGTCACACTACTTCAGTTGGAGGCTATGTCCAACATTTAGTTATTACGTGGTCCTGGTCAAGTTCCTTGGCCACTCTGAGTCTGGGCTTCCTAATCTCTACAACAGGGCTAATAATAATAATAATGATAATACTTTTCAGAAAATTGTTGGGGTAACTAAATGACTTAATGTAAAAGCAGCTGGTACAAGATAGGCTCCAAATACATTGGATTAGAATGAGGATACCCTCATCAATCTTAAAGTCTGTTTAGGACCCTCTCCCCAAAGAAGTACAATGTTATATGGCAGGCTGTGTAAAAAAATCTCACCTCATGAGATTTATCACCCCAGGAGATGATACAGACTTAGGACTGAGTCAGGAGTATTTCAGATGCAGGTGAAGGAATCCAACCCAAAGTAGCTCGAAAAACAGGGAAGACTAGGGGATTGAGCTGGGCTTCAGGCACCACTGGATCCAGGCACTTCAACAACGGCATCAGCAAACTGTCTGTCCTCCTGGAGCCCTTTCCATTGTGTTGACTTTTTTCTTAGGCAGGTTTTCTCCTCGTGGTGGCAAAGCTACCTGCTGTGGGTGCTGGGGGGGCTTGCTTCAGAGGAAAGAGCTACACTGCTTCGCCCTGAGCAAGCATCACACTCCTCAAAATGACCGTTTGGGTCACATGAGCACCCCTGAACCACTGACCGGATTGGGGCTGGATCATATGCCCAGCCCTGTGGCAAGGCCTGAGGGCCCTTTGTTTGACAGCCACACTGGAATCCATGGAGGGGGCACCATTCCCATAAAGCAAAGAAGTGCGCAGTTACCAGAAGAGAGAGGGCTGGCTGGGCAGGCAGATACAATCAGTGCTGATTAGAGTTAAAAGTATGCTCTAGGTAAATCCCTGGATGACCTAATGCATCATCTTAATGGGCTGGGAAGGGAAGCGGGAGTGCTCATAGATCTCACTCTCTGGGCCCCTCCGTGTCCTAGCGGGGAAGAGAGCACGGACTGGGCCCCCACGGGGCTCTTTGTCCTCTGCACACAGCCAGTCCCCAGCTTGCCCAGAGCACAGCCACACCCTCACCCCTGCCTGCAAGGCAGCCTTGGAGGGCCGACGGCTCCCCTTGAGCTCAGGTGGTTCAGGTGGCATGAGGGGCTGAAGGCTGCAAATTCCTACCTTGCTCAGATGCATGCTGGGCGGGGCTAGAGTGAAATACAGACATGGCCCTGGACTTGGGGAATCAGAGGCCAAGGGGCTGATGCCATCCCAGAGGCATGACCTTGAACACACTGCCGCCCTGGGCATCCTCCTCTGCCCAGTGAGGGGCTGGGCTGCGTGGTCTCTGACGTCTTTCCCGGTGCTGACATTCTGGGAATCTATGAATGTTATTAAATTCATGAATCGGCTTCTTTGCCTGGAACAAGTCGGCTTAAAATACATGCAAATTGCACTAAGTATAGCTGTTTCCTTGCTGAGGAGGCAGTCTGGCATATTTACATAGTTTGAAATTGGCTGTGGGATGCACAGGGTGGGAGCAGAACAGGCTCTGAGGCTGGGCTCTTAATGCGAGTGGAGCTCTGGACCGTTCCCAGCCTGGAGTCCTGAGGCCTGTCGTTAGCAGGGAGGGGGAAGGGAGCTGCTCTTACTGGAGCCTAGATGCGCCAGGATCCATTCTGGGTGCTCGTTCTCTATGATCTTACTGAATCCTCACAGCCACCCTTGAGAGGGAGTATTACTGTTCCCATTTAGTCAACGAGAATGCCAAAAACTCTAGCCTGCCCAAGGTCACGTAGAGAGTAAATGTGGATGTTAGAACCCAGGTCTGGCCCACTCCAAAGCCCACATACTCTCTACCACACTGGGCCAAGCAAGGCTTCCTCTTCACATGGCCAGCTCAGCCAGACTCCCTGCACTTCGGCCGTGCTCTTGTGGGCCGGTGCTGAGATTCTTCATTCATTCATTCCATCAACACATGGCTGGCATCTGCTGGGTGCTAAGCTCCGTTCTAGTGATTCTGCAGTAAACAAGACAGACAGGGAGCTTACCTTCTAGTGGGAGTGTCAGGAAATAGACGGAGGAATACATAAATGAAACGAATTGCAGATTGTGATGGATGCTAAGAAGATAACAGACAGAGTGTGGACACCAAGAATGCCAGGAGCCCAGTATGAATGGGGGCTGCATAGAAAGGACCTGCCTGAGAAGGTGTCATTGAAGCTGAGAACAGAACGAGGCCCGTGGTGAAGGCTGAGCCAGCGGCTCTGGGATCCAGTCTCAGTACTGGTCAGCTGTGTCACCTTGGGCAAGTCGCTTACTCTTTCCGAGCTTCTGGCTCTCATCTGTGAAAAGGAAGTGAGAGAGGGAGACCGTGAGAATCGTAACAGTGGGTATAAAACACCCACCCCACTGCCCGGCGTGGAAAAGGCACCCATTGTTACTGTGATTGTTACTGTACTTTCCGATCCGGGCCTGGATCACTCTTGGCACTGAGGTTGTGGGATTGAAGCCCTCTGGCTAACCCCAAAGACCATCAAACCTGGTAGGCAGATACTGGGACCAGGCCAGGAATTGGGGTGCCAGTTCCAGGCCTGGCTCTAATACCTGCTGCTTGGTGACCTTGACAGGTCAGGGAACACATGAGGTCTCCGTGAGTCCCCTTCCTTCCTCCCAGGATGGTTGTGGCACATCAGGGTATAAAAGTGCTTTGAGCAGCTCTGCCTCAATCCAGCTCTCTTATCCAACCAGCTGCATGACCTTGACAAGTTTCTGTGTCTCCGCGCCCCGGTTTTCTCACATCTGCCAAGGGGTACAAGAATACCTACCTTGGGGTCACTGTGAGGTGCAGATGAGATGTAGAATGTGACAGTATGGTGGCCCCTCCCTTATCCATGGTTTTGCTCTCTGTGGTTTTATTTTTTAAAATTTTTTAAAAAAGATTTTATTTATTTGACAGAGAGAGAGAGACAGTGAGAGAGGGAACACAAGCAGGGGAAGTGGGAGAGGGAGAAGCAGGCCTCCTGCCGAGCAGGGAGCCCGATGCGGGACTCGATCCCAGGACCCCAAGATCATGACCTGAGCCAAAAGCGGAAGCTTAACTGACTGAGCCACCCAGGCGCCCAGCTCTCCATGGTTTTAGTTACCCTTGGTCAACCGTGGTCTGTAAGCAGGTGATCCTCCTGACATACCTTAAGAAGTTCAGTAGTAGCCCTCACTTCATCTCATCATGTCAGCATTTTGTCATCCCACAGCATCACAAGAAAGATGAGGACAGCCCAATACAGTATTTTGAGAGAGAGAGAGAGAGAGACCACATTCACATAACTTTTACTACACTATTTTGTTATAGTTCTATTTTATTACTGGTGATGGTGGTTAATCTCTTACTGTGCCTAATTTATGAATTAAACTTTATCACAGGTGCGTACGTATAGGAAAAAATGGTATATGTAGGGTTTGGTACTATCGGCAGTTTCAGGCATCCACTGGGGATCTTGGAACTCATCCCCCTTGGATAAGGGGGGACCACTGTACTCTGAGCGCTGTGCAGCCTAGCTTGAGCTAGGGTCACACTCACCCCCACCTCCCAGAGAGAGGGCACGTTGCCCAGGGGCTAAATTGGAGCTACTCTTTTTTTTTTTTTTAAGATTTTATTTATTTGACAGAGAGAGACACAGTGAGAGAGGGAACACAAGCAGGGGGAGCGGGAGAGGGAGAAGCAGGCTTCCCGCAGAGCAGGGAGTCCGATGTGGGGCTTGATCCCAGGACCCTGGGATCATGACCCGAGCTGAAGGCAGACGCTTAACGACTGAGCCACCCAGGTGCCCCTAAATTGGAGCTACTCTTGGCGGTGAGGGTAGGGACTGAGTCTCACCAGAGAGAGCGAGCAAGTTCTCCATAGATGTGCAAATGACTGGTTGAAGTCAGTGTCCTACGTCGTTCAACTTGAGGAAAAGGGGACTTAGGTCTGTACCTGTCTCCGTACAACCGGAAGGAAGAGAGGAACTCTAGCAGTCTCACCTCCCCCCCACCCCGCTGTGAGCCAGTGAACCCTCACAACATTTCACAGAGAAGATGGCTCAGGTTCAGAGAGGTTAAGCAACTCGCCCAGAATCACGCAGCCTGTAAATGATGTGAATCTAGTTCTGTCTGACTCCCAAAAGCAGATGTTGTTTTGTAGAGCCTGAAGCTTATTCAATTTTGGTGGGGGGACAGGAGATGAGGGAGATAGAGGAGGGGAATCTTGAAGACAGACATTTTATAAGAACACAACATTTGGTAAGAAAGTAAATGTTGGTCTAGAATGAAAAGAAGGGGCCTTGGGAGGGCTCATGCAAGTGAGGGCCCTTGAAGCCTCTCCATAAACTCAGAAAACATCATGACCCTACAGTTGCTTATAGAAATCCCTAAGGATCAACACTCTGGGCCTAGAGGAAATCACCTCATTGAAGCCCTTCATTTTCAAGGAGAAGGAACTGAGGTGAACTAACGAGCTTTCATACCTGAAACCCCCACCACGGAAGTGTGGTGCGTCACGGAGAAAACACAGCTCACAGCATCGGACATATCTGGGTCCGAGGCCCCGTGCAACACTTGCCTAGCGACGGGAACCTCTTTGATCCTTTGTTTCTCCATCTGTTTAAACAGGACACTAATACTTACCTTATACGTATGACAGGTGATGAACCTCCAGTTCAGATGAGCTGCTGCATGTGGAAGAGTAGTATAAAGAGATGAAGGACCCAGGGACCCACGGCACATCTCAGCTGCACTGTAAGGGGGTCCTGGAGCAATGAGCACTGCAGCTGTCATCTGGGAGGGGTGGGTAATATGGGCTCACTGCTGACCTGCTGGCTCCATCAGCTCAGCGGAGACCCTGGGGGAAGGAGTGGGGAAGAAAGGAATGTTGCTGGAGGGAATAGCTGGAGGAGAGGGGGTCCCCCGGGGAAGCTCCTGAGCAATCTGAGGGTGATCTGGGGAGACGCATAGGAGGGTGGGGGGGAGGAAGGTCCCATGGGTCTCTTGATAAATGATGGGTCATGGAAATAGCACTGGACTGGGAGTCAGGCTCCCTGGGCTCTTGGTTTTATCAACCACTCACTTGGTGCTCTTGAACGAGTCCCTTCCTGTGTCTGATCTCCAAGGTCCACGCTTGCCCTGATTTTCTATTTCTTCATGGCTGAGGCAGCTCACCTAAGCCCCAAGCATAGTTTTATATCTGGGTAGAAACAAAAGATGTGTTATTTTGGGGGGAGCTCTGGAGGGAGGCAGCTGTGGGCCTGGTAGGGGGGTTCTGGCTAGAAAATCTCCATGTATATCCACCCCTGGGGGGCCCCATGGACAGTGTGTGGCCCATTTTAGAGATGTGGAAAGACACCAGTGTCTCAGTAAGCCCATTTGGAGAATAGCAAGGAGGAGCTAGGGAGGGACCCAAGGTCGGCACCTCATCCTACAGAATGGAGCCTTTCTGATGCCAGGAAGAAGAGCTGAGCTTCTCCACGCCCCGGGTATGACTGTATCCGGGCCCCAAGCAGTGTTTGAAATCTATTATGTTGTCTTACTTCCGGGGCTCCCGGGAGGAAGCCTATGCCCCACAGCGCTTTCCTAGTCTTGGTAGATTCTGGACTAGCTCTCAGCGCTCTGCCACCCCACCCTGCACCTCAGCCTGGGCCCCAGGAGGCAGGTCCACTATTCGTGATCTTCCTCCTTTCCCAGGAGCCCTAGCTGTTCAAGCCCCAACAGGCTCTGCGCCCTAAATCCCATGGCCTAGGACTGGCCTGGCCTGCACTCTTCCCAGAGTCTGGGTGGCCAGTGGCAGAGCCAGCCAGGCCTGCTGGATGGGACCCAGGGAGTGGCGAGTGAGGCTAACTCCCTCTTACAAGCCCAGGAGCTGCGCCCCAGGAGCTGGCCAAGCTGAGGCCCAGGGACACTCCTGCTGGCAGAGCAGCTGGTCAGATTGATCTCATAATTAAATCAGGGCCAGGCCTGGCTGACCGTCTGGGCTCCGACCCTACTTGGGCTCTGGCCCTTGGCTTCCAGGATGGGCCAGGGTTTGCCTCTGAGAAGGCGGAGGGTTTATGGTTGGGTGGAGATGGGCCATGGGGCATCTTAGAAGAGGGCTGCTGTGATTCCATCTGTGGCTCAAGAAGGCCCCCTCAACAGTGCCAGGTCATCCATAGCTAGGACTGGGGGAGGGCGCCGGGCTAGAAGGTACAGACCCTGAGATGAACACTGTGGAAAGTGGTGTCTTGATCAGCTTGTATGGATTTCTCCATCACAAGAGAGGGCAGCTCTGTGATGCCAGATGCTCAGGCCAAAAGCTTGGAGTCATCCTGGATGCCTTTGTTTTTCTCAGCCCACCAGCAAATCCTGTTGGCTCCATCTTCCTACATAGGACACCCATGTTAGCCCCGGAATCCACCTGCTTCTCCCCAGCCCCTCTGCTGCCACAGCCCTCCATGCTGCCAGCCTCTCTTGCCTGCTTTATCGTAGGAACCTTCTTGCTGGTCCTCCTGTCTCCATCCTTGCCCGCTATGGACTATTCTACACATAGCAGCCGGTGTGATCACAGAAAAGCATGTCTAATCAATTCCTTTCTCTGCTGAAAAGCCTCCTGTGGCTTCCAGGATGGAATCCAGAGTCCTCTCTGGAGCTACAAGGACTTACAGGATCTGCAAACCCCCACGTGATCCCCATTCCCAAACTTCCCCAGGTTTCATTTGCTGCCACCTTCCCCTGCCCATTCAACCCTGGCCTCCAAGGCAGGCTCTCTCCCTCCTGGAGCACTCTGGGCCTGCGGTGCCCTGAGCCTGGAATGTTCTTCCCACAGCAGTCTGCACGACCACCTCCTTGGCTTCCTTGAGGTCTCTGCTTAGATACCACCTTATCCAAGAGACCCTCCCTGCCCACCCAGCACACAAAAGCCCCCTACCATCACTCTCTATCTCCTCAAGCCCCACGAGAGCAGGAGATGTTACTGTTTGGTTTATCGATGTATATTCCCAGACTAGCAAGGAAGGGGGTTCAGTTCTTTGCATTCCTCATAAAATCAAGGGAGGTGTTGGAACAGGATAGGGGTTTCATTCCTGCTGCCTGACTCTGTGTGTGTCTCCCTTGCCAAATGCTATGGCTCTTGACTTCTTTTGAAGAAAAAATGTGATGCATTTGTCTTGATTGACGGTTGACAGACCAGCATTCCAATTACTGATTTGCTGTGTAGCCTTAAGCAAAACGCTGTCCCTGTCTGGGCCTCAATCTTCTCATCTATAAAATGAAGGAGTCGGTCTAGTCCTTGTCTAGATCTGACAATCCAGGATTTTATTACCCTCAACCTCCCCACCCCTCGCCTCACTCTTGTGCACTTTTGCATCCAGCTGGGGGTCCTTGGCAAGTTACCATCCTTTCAATGCCTTGGTTTCCTCTTCCGTAAACAAAAATGCCTGCCGGGCTGGCTACCCCATACACGTATCATGAGGCTCATAGGTGAGAAATTGCTGTGGGGTCTGGGTCATGAATGAGAGGGAGACTTAGCAGCATGGGCTTAGGAGCCACATGGCCCAGGTTCACATCCTGTCACCGCAAGTCACGAAAGGTTCCCTTGTCTATAAAATGGGGATAATTAGTGTCTAACACATAGTGTAGTCACAGGGATTAAATGAGTTAATATATGTAAAGTGCTTAGAACAGGGCCTGGCACAGAGTAGGTGCCATATAAACATTTGCTTTTATTACCCATTCGTGGAATCATTCCTTCCTTCTGCAATTATTTCTCAAGAGCTTCTTCATATGCTATTCCTGGTTCAAGGTTCATGTCCTTCCTTTCCCCAATTGCATTTTTTTCTCCCCCTTTCCCTTCTGAGGGGAGGGGCGGTCTTACCCTGAAGTCTTTTTGGCACAAGGAGGGCGTCTTATTTCCCTTGGACTCCCAGAGCCTCACACAGTACGTGGCACATAGTGGTCCTCTGCAAACACTCGCTGAGGGGACGAGCAGTGAGGAGGCCCCAGTACTGGGCAGCATCTATTAAATCCTGGTTACCTGTCAGGCTCCCTGAGAACAACAGCAGTTCCATGGGGTGGGTTCTATCACCCCCCCTTGTCGATGAGCAAGTTGGGACTCCGCAAGCCCAGTTACGCAGACAGAAACCAGTGCTGGGATTCCGAGGCCGACCTGCCAGTCCAGTGCTCAGGCTCCTTGCCTCCTGGAGCACTTCTTCCCCCAGAGTGGAAGGTACTACTCAGTGAGTGCTTACTGGGTACCAGGCACTGTGCCAGGTGCCTTCCAATACACATTTCATCCTCACGGCTGCCCTTGAAGAGCATTATCCCCCGACCCCCGTCTCTGCTTTATAAATGAGCTGGGGTCAGGCTGCGGGAGGGAGGAGGGAGGCTGGGGTAGGGGCACAGAACCCCCTAGACTTCCTCCTTTCTCTAGATCAGGAGCTGAGGCTCAAGGGAAGAAAGCTTTTTCAGGAACTTTTAATATAGCAATTGCTCATCCACACCTCGCAGCCTCATGAATCTCGTTGACAAAAACACCTGAAGAGGGTGATCGGATTCCATTGCACCTCGTAATCCCTAGACTTCCGGACTCTTCCTCAAGATGCTTCATTCCTATATTTTCCTGGAGGCTCCCCCAGACCAGAGGGCTCAGGGGACAGAGTTGCAGTCCTTGGTGGTTTTTGCTGCAATGTCTTTGTAAGACCCAGCTGGAGTTGACCGCACCAGGGCGGGTGGTGTCATGGCGAGGGCGCTAGACTTGGTTTCAGTGGCTTCCAGCTCTCTTGGATCTGTCCTATTGGGTCCTTTCGAGCTTGGGCAATTACTTTGCCTCTCTGAGCCTCCACTGCCTCATCTGAAAATTGAGAAGGTGACAAAGACCTCACAACTGTTGTAAGGATTAAATGCGATAAGGCAGGCAGATTCTCCAGCATGATGTCTGTGTATTGGTGCCTTACATTTTGGTCAAATCTGAATTGTTTATTCAGTCAGCATGTTTACTGAATATCCACTTTGCCTAAGGAACCCTTCTTTGTCTTGATTTGATAGAGTTCAAGGTCAAGGGCTTAGGTTAAGCTAAGAATGATCAATGCAGGTCCTAGGACTTTGTGAGGATTTGTCTGACTGTGTGTGTGTGTGTGTGTGTATAACCCAACCCTGACTCCAAGGCCCAGCATCTTATTTTTTAAAAATTTTTTATTTATTTCAATTCAATGTAATTAACATATAGTGTATATTATTTTCAGGAGTAGAATTTAATGATTCATCAGTTGCATATAGCACCCAGTGCTCATTACATCAAGTGCCCTCCTTAATGCCCATCACCTAGTTACCCCATCTCCCAC
>NC_138372.1:85178546-85300610 GCF_054177405.1 Leptonychotes weddellii
GTTTGTATCCTTTGGTTAAATACCTAATAGAGCAATTGCTGGGCTGTAAGGTAGATCTATTTTCAACTTCTTGAGCAACCTCCACACTGTTTTCCAGAGTGGCTGCACCAGCTTGCATTCCCACCAACAGTGCAAGAAGGTTCCCCTTTCTCCACATCCTCGCCAACATCCGTTGTCTCTTGACTTGTTAATTTTAGCCATTCTGACTCATGTGAGGTAGTATCTCATTGTGGTTTTGATTTGTATTTCCCTGATTCAGAGCGACGCTGAGCATTTTTTCATGTGTTTGTTAAGGACCGGCATTTTCTAAGGCACTAAGATCTCTTCAGTCTTGGAATTTGGGAAGCCTGTAGGAACCATTTAGATTCTAGTCCCTTGGGAAATGGGAAGGGTTTGGCCTGGGGGCTGCTGTGGGGCTGGGCAGGCTTTAGAGGGCAACTTCTCTGGGACCTGTGGAAGTGTGTGCAGTGGACAAGGCATTAGGAGATGCAGGGCACCCTGACCCTGCACCATTTGCCTCCAGTGATTCAGACCACCTGTATGTAAAGACCAGTTTGACCCCAGAAGTGGAGATTAGAGGTCTCTTGTAGGGCCAGAGAGAAATACAGAAGTAAGGGAGTCCTAAACATGGCCATATCTTTGATGTCCCAATGACATGGATATCTTGGCCACCATTGTGATGATGTGATGCAAATAGTCATTGATTCAATGAATATTTATTGTGCCTGGCACTGTCTCAGATGCTGGGGATTCAGAGATTAACGAGACACTTAAAGATGCCTGGTTTAGGCTGGGAGAGAGAAGGCACCACAAGCCACCGACACAGAATGGCTGTGGTTTTGCTTCTCACATGGTTGTTGGTAGCTCCCCAAATGATCAGTGAAATAGTGTATATCTTCATCAGAAAAGACATGGGAAGAGGCTGATATTCCTTGGTACAGAAAGCCATGCAGGTGGGAGATTTCCCTTCTAACTTCGCTACAAATCATTAAGCATGGAACTCTGGCTAGTGGTCAGGATCAATAGGTACCAAGCCAAAAAGCCTTGATTTTTTTGATAAGCTGATCACTTGTGGATGTGTTGCTTACTGACCTATATGAGGTGCGGGCGTGAGGGGTAGCCTAAGGGAACAAAAGGGAGAGAAAATCAGAGCTGACAGATTCAGAAATGTCCAGGCCTCGTCTGGTCAAAGAGAGGCAGACTTGCCTCATTTGCATATCATTTAAATAGCACTGATTTCATATCAGAATATGAGGTCTTTTCCCCACTGCTATGCTAATCCAGCTAGGGAAAGAAACTTCAGGTCTGAGGCCCAAGCACCGCTAGAAAGAGATGTCCTGGGAGTGGGGTCTGGTCTAGCTCTGTGTTGGGCACTCACTCACTGTGGGTAAAGTTTTGTCTTCCCCTGGAAGGCCCATAAGAGCAGAGTATCCTAGGGCCACCTGGGTGGCTCAGTCGTTAAGTGTCTGCCTTCGGCTCAGGTCATGATCCCAAGGTCCTGGGATCGAGTCCCGCATCGGGCTCCCTGCTCCGTAGGAAGCCTGCTTCTCCCTCTCCCATTCCCCCTGCTTGAGCTCCCTTTCTCGCTGTGTCTCTCTCTGTCAAATAAATAAATAAAATCTTAAAAAAAAAAGAGCAGAGTATCCTAAGCACCAAGTGCAAAAATATTTTTTGAATAAATGAGTTTTTCCTGAACAAGTGACAGTGACTTTGGGACAATTACTTTGCCTTCCTGGGCGTTGGGGAGAAGATGTGGGATGTAAGTCTGACTAATGGTTTTGACTTTTGGGGCCCTGGGCAGCTGTGGACACTGTCCATGGAAAAATGACCACACCACAATGTGTCATACAATTCTGGGAGTTTTCTAGACCTTCTGAAGTCAGTTCGTGTATCTCTTAGCCCAGATTGGGAACCCCTGGACCAGAAGAGGTTGAAAATCCTTTGCCTTTTACATCTCAGATTCCTAAGCATCCTGGCCCACTTGGGTCTCTCAGGCATGGGAATCTAAGAGAGAAGATACATTCACTATATTTTTGGGGTTCCTACTATGTTCCAGGTGCTCATTTAATCCTCACAGATAAGGTAGGTATCATGGTTCCTTTTATAGAGATGAAGAACCTGAGGCTCAAAGAGAGTGAAATGGTTTCCTCGGAGCTGGGATTCAAACCCAAGCCTCTGGCTCCAGGATGACGTGGGCTCGCACCCCACCCGATTAAGTGCCTCTCTTCATTGGGAGGCACCAGCTGGGCAAAGCCCAGAGCCCCAGCCTTTGTGGTGCACTGTGCACAGGGCAGGCGCCCCAGGCCAGGCAGGGAAGGGTCCAGCATGCTCAAGTCTACACTTGAACTAGCGGAGCCATCCCTGCCACAAATGGAAAAAGGAAGGGGGACCCTGGTGTTGCAGCTTCCACACATGCCCACTCCCTTTCACTTCTCCCATTGACATATCTACCTAACAAAATCTAAATGGCCGGAGTCAGACAAAACTCTCTCCAGCTCCCATCCGCCCCCCCCTTTAAAAGCTGGAGTTCTATGTCTCGCAGAAGAAAGTGGCAGGAGGGACCGGACCTTGGGAGCCCGATTCAGTTTCCCATTTCTTTGGGGGCCAGGGGACCTATTAGGCACTATCAGTCTGCTTGGGGCTGTTCTGATGGGTCTAGAGCTCTTCTGGGTACTTCCCAGTTCCCGCTCCATGCCAGAAGAAATGCCCACTGCAGCAGCTGCGGTCCCAAACAGCTCTCATCTCTTTATCACCCTCTCCCTTGTCACTGTAGGACCTGCTGCCCGGAAACAGCACCTTCTGCAGGTGAGATCAGGGTGGGGGGACCAGTTGCTTCAGTTGCTCGGTTTCTTAGAGGCAGAGTATGGCGGACCACGAAGGGGATATCATTAACAAGAGACTAAGGGCAGGGTGGAATGTGCTTGCTGGCGGCCGAGGGCAAGGACTTCTCTGTTGTCATACCCCACACCACGGCTATTTCTGAGCCATCTGAATGCTGGGGAGTCCAGCGAGGGACTAGATTAGCCCTCAGAAGAAATCAGACAGATGTGCCCCAGCAGTGTGTGTGTGTGTGTGTGTGTGTGTGTGTGAATATCAGAATCTTTTCCCAGAAGGTGCCACTGCGTCACTACATGGCTAGAGATCCAGGGCCCTGCTGGGGAGACAAAGATAGAAGGTCCTCCTCACTTGAGTGCTGAGAGTATGGTTGATCCAGACCCCTGGGCACCAGCAGGAATGGGCAGAGGTGGGTGCAACTGGAGTTAAATGAGTCCCAGGGGTCTGACTGCCTTTGGTCTTTAAACCAGGTCCCCCCTTCCCCACACATCTCCCCAGCTCCACGGAAGATGCAAGAAGCACTGATCTAATGTGGGATGGGAGCTCAGACTCACTCACCCATTGTCCCAACCACATTCTCTGCTTCGTGTGCACTGGGCCCTCGGGCAAGGGCGGGTGGGCACAGGGCCAAGGTGGCCCCAGGTGCAACCAGGGGAGCCCTCTCCCATCCTGCCCTGGTCTCTGGCTGGGCCCTCCCAGCCGCAGAAACTGGAGTGAGGGTGAGGTGAGCTCAGGTGCACGTTGTAGGGACGATAATCCAGTCAAGCAAGCAAGAAGGTGGAGACCATCTGTGTCTGTCAAAAATTTTATTTCTTCATTTCACACAGAATGATGTTAAAATAAATCCTCAGTAATATATATATTTATATACCTATTTACTTGTGTTGATATTTACAAAAAACTGTAGAGCTCTATGCAGTCTATGTACACCCATGATCAGGTGGACAGGCGATGTTCATTGAGGCATGTATGTACACACATATGTATAACCTATGTACAAATATCAGACCCTACTGACACAGGAACTCTGAGCTGCAGAAGTCCTGGGTGGGGCAGTGTTGGTGGGGCCAAAAGCTTCCAGAATATGTCAGCAAGAATGATAATACCTACACATCCTGTGCAATGCACTTACAGCTGGTGTCTCAATTTTCACGGAGCAAACAAATAGTTAAATGCCTCCCCGACTCCCATGAGTCTTCCCCCGCAAGTCCTGCTCCGCCTTCAGCTCCCATTGGTCTCCAGCCTCTTATCACCATGGAGACCACGGTTCCCTCTCGGCATCATCCTTACGAAGCTTTACCATCAGCCTTGGAGTTCCTTCTCCTATTGATCCCAGGGAGGCTTATTTATCTGTCTCAGCTTTTCAAGTTTTCAGCAATTATTAGAGACAGGACACGGGAGGGCAGCTGCGGAGTCATGCATGGGCAGCAAGGAAGCCGGTGCAAGCCCTAATTAGAGTCTGTGCTGCATGAGCCTAAGTGAGCGGCCATTCCCACATTTTATATATATGTGTCAGCACATAAGCACACAGGTCTAGAGAAGAAAACAGCATCCCGCACTCATGAGCTTTATAGGTGCGTCCCTGCTGAAAAGTGGAGAATCCTCTTTGATGGCTGGCACCATTAATTCCGACTGTTCCAAGATTACCCTTAGTGGAGAGAGGGGTGCAGGGATGCAGAAACCCAGGCAGAGGCCAATTTGGCCAGGGCACTGTTTGCTCATCAGGCTGGAGCTCGATCATGGGACTTTCCAGCTTCCTGGGGCCCTTCAAATGAGGGAATCATCCAAGCACGACAACAAAAGGAAACTGGGTCGCCAGATCCCACGTGAAGGCGGAACTGGGGCAAGCACAGAGCATGTTCAGACCCTCTGGAGCTGACACTCACCCTCGCCAACACCAGCTGGGACACTCTTGCTCTTCTCCCCCATGTCCTAACCTGCAGCTCTTTGCTCCTTTCTAGCCCTACCTGGCAGGGCACGGTCCTTGCCCTGCACTTCACAAGTGAAAAAGACAGTTATGTCAGCAGCCGATGTGGAAAGTGCATGGTAGCAAAGTGGGCCCCTGAATATTCCCTTCCTCCCAGTCCTACCTCTCGCTCTCTCCAGCAGCCTTTGTACAAACAAGGCAGCCAGTGTCCAGGGAATCCTTTTTAGGGAGAAGCAGGGCTTCCGAGCCTCTCCCGAGGGCTGAGAAGAGACACAGGACTGAGTCCTCTGGGTAGCTACCGAAGGTCCAACACATAGCCGCACCTACACTGCCCTCAATTATTTAGATGATGCAGCAGCTGTCCACATTATTATGTAACCACACCTGCCCCGTGCATCCGTCACTGGAATGATGCAGGGAGTTCTCAGCTGCAAACTCATCTGAACATATCGGACTATTTTAGGAGTGCAAAGGAGCAAAGAGTCATATCTGTTTCCACGCCGAGGTTCATGCAGTGTAAGAAGCGGTCATCCAGACAGGCTGCCTCGGCTGCCCCAGTTTGCCCGCTGGTCACGCTAAGTCTGGGTGATGGGCTTCTCCCACTGGGTCATAGCCAGATTGGCAAGATTGGAGGGCTGCCGCGGGTGGTGGGAGGTGGCAGGCACCTTTGCATGCCCCAATTACCCCGGAGAGCAGTGAGGAATCCCTCCCACCCTCGTCCAGGTAGACTGCGCACAGTCACATGTAGGACATGAGGTTGGAGCTTTCTCCCATGGGTCTAACATGCTGCTGGGCAGATGGAGAGTGAGAGCGTGGTTCAGCTCAGAGCTAGCTGTTTCTCCAAAGAGGCCAGGGACTTATAGCTGCTCTCCTGCCCAGACCTGCAAGCTACATTCGGTCAGGACAACAACAGGGTGGGTTTGTTGCTTCCGTTGGTCATCACACATCTCGCCTTCCACAGGGCAGAGGTGTTCTTTAGTTCTTCATCAAAAATGTTATGTGTAGATCTCCTGAAATTCAAGTCTAGGACACCACCCATGAGAAAGCCTAACAGAACAGTCCTGGACCACGCGATGTCCTTGAGCTTTCCACCCTGCCCCCACCCCACCCCACCCCCCAATCCAAAAGTTTGGAATAACTTTTTTTGGCTTCAGTGATGAGGTTACAGCCAACCAGGGCAGACAGAACAAAGGATAAAGCACCTGGCCCTTAGATCAGACTTCCCTTTTATCCCTGAGTCAGGCAGCCACCTGGGAGGGAGAGGAGAGAGGTAATCCTGGAGCCCGATCGTTTGTTATGAAAGAATTGCCTTCTAGAGAGGTTCCCACATAGCAGTAAGAGAGCTGAACTGGAGAAGTGGTTAAGAATGCAAAGGGATGGCATTTAAAAATTCAAATAAATGCAGTTTATTCCTCGGATTGCCAAATTTATTCCACATTAGTGAAGCTAAGGGGGTCGGTCAGTGTATAATTTTTGAAACAACGGTATACATATATACATATACTATACATATATATATATATACACAGATATATGTATATATGGAAAACTTCTGATAACACAGGACCAACGAACCCAAACCTCAATTAACGCAAGCATTACGTTTTCTTACTATACTTTCCATAGAAAGAGGCAAATGACAGCAAGGGCATTATCTGGTGAGCCAGGACGTGCCCAAATGGCCAACTTCCGGTATGCCTTGCGGCCGGTGTACATTCAGCCTATCTCTTTGGTCTCCTCCGTCTGCACTTTCATATGATGAGCGCTGAGGTTTACAGTGTTGACCCTGAGCAATGCAAGGTCTTCTGTCATCTTCAAACACTCTACTTGCTAAGGCAGGAAAGTTTATACTAACCTACTTAGGAAATGGGTTGCTTTTTTTTTTTTTTTTCCGATAGCAAATATTGAACCCAGACAGGGTGTCCCATTCCCACTCAAACCACCATAATTGTAAAGCAATCAGGACTCTCCCTTCCCTGAGGATTTCCCCATCAGTTAACAGTTTTGCTGTACACACGTGTATAGAGCAAGGTAGATAGAGAAGGAATGGACTAGGACCCTGGGGTTGCCAGCCTTTCTTGATTGTCCAGTCTGAGTATCTAACCTTACAGATTTTTCTTCAGGAGAGGGGGATTCTTCTGAAACCCCCAGTAACGTGTGCAAATATTTGTGCAACTGCACACGGTAGTGGGGTGGTGGGGCTTTTGCTGCTCCAATGTCATGCCCTAACCACCCACTTTCCACCCCTGTAGACCTCTCCCCCCAGTAACTTGCTTCCCTCCACAGCTCTCATGGAGCTTATTTTGAAGGACAGCCAGAGGGCCCTTCCCCAAATCTGCCCAGGCTACCGATCCCAGGTATGAACCTCCAGGCCACATTCCCCCAGCATCCACCTCCCTGGGGGGGTGGGGGGGAGGGAAACAAATGGATCAAGTAATGGCTTTTAGTGCATGGAAGTGATCTGTAATGGCTCAGGATGCTTTATTCTTATCTATTGGTAAGTGCTTTCCTGCAGGGTTCCATTACACCCTGCCAGATTGACTGAGAGTCAACGAGATGGGCTGGCGTGAGGTCACCCAAACTCAAGGTTGCAGGGCCTACAGGTTGTGAGAATGCCCTGGCAGACAGGGGTAGGCGGGAGGGAGAGAGGGACTGAGGTGCACACAGGGACAGAGAGCCGTGCACGTGGGAAAGAGAGCGACAAAGAAAGCCTTCTCTCGGACCTTCCTCGTGTATGTGTGTGTGCGTTGCACCTCTGCAGAGGTTTACCTTCCCAAGGAGGGTCAGAGCCCCTGAGGACAGGGGTCGTGTGAACACGCGGGAAGAAGAGGGAGCCACAGACAGAGAGCTAATGCCCTGAAGCCAAGGGCATTATCTGATAATCCAGGTACTATCACTTTTCAGTCCTGAGAACATGGTTTTGAAGTAGCTATTGCTAAAGAAAACAGTCACTATTTAGTTTATTGCACGTTTCCTCGTTAAAAATACTCAAACACAAACTAGGAGAGATGGAGTTGAGCTTTGGTGGGAAGGGAAGCAGAAAGAAGAGAAAAGTGAACTAGATCGGTTTGAGGAAGAGACCCATCCCAGCTTGTAGAGGATCCTTCCCCTCCCCCTAACCCTGCTTGCTGCTTTGATGAGGAAACGGGGCTGGTCTCAACAAGGGCGGACTCTGAAGATACAGATGATGGTCCTGCTAGCCATGTGGACACCTCCCAGCATCCAGCACCCTGCTAGCTGGCTCAGGTGGCTAACGATGTTAGAGGTTAAGGTCATGCGTTCAAACCTGGCAATGGACACTTTGCCGAGGCTGGGGGACCTCCGCTGTGTAGCCAAGGAGCAGCCCAGGCATTACAGCCTATGTGGACCAGCCTCTCAGACCAGGCAGCCATCACCCACATGGAGGTTGTTACGATAATGGCCCCCAGGAGAGCCAGAGCTGGAGCAGAGCTCACCATCCTCACTCCTGGGTAAACCATTCAAAGCCCCGTGCTCCTCCTGCCTGCCGTGGGACTATGGTGCCACCCTCACATGCAATTTGCAAACTGTCCTACCATCTCCTTTGGGGAAAAGTCAGCCTCCACCTCTTCTTTCCTCCCCTACTATGGGCCGCACTAAACCCCCAGCCTGAGACTCTTCAGAGGGCACTCCCTCTCTCAACATGGGTTAGCATTGGTATTTTAGGCAGACTCTGAGGAAGTAAGTTGGCCAAGGTCCTCACTATGAAGGAGTGAGAGATCCAGGGACAGCAGATGGGACAAGCCAGTCCTGCAAGCCTCCCCACCTGAGACAGCCACATGAGCACTCAGGCCAACAAAGCTCTCATGGAGTCCTTTCCACATCCAGCCAATGGAGTCCGGAGGCACACTCCCTGCAGGCTCCTTTCAAAAGGCTAACCTCCTGGTGACATGCCTATTCCATTCTCAGAAGCCCAGCTGAGAGGGACAGAGGGAAGCAGAGAGGAAGGCAGACAGTGTGTCTGACACCATGGAAGCTTCAGGAAGCACAGAGCCTTAATTATGTCCTCAGCTAAGTTTCAGCTCCTGTAAAGTTTATGCTGCAATTGGACCCTCTCTTCCTGATCATCTCCCCACCTTTCCTGGACTTCTTTCTCTTTAGCCTCCTGAAAACTCTAACATAAATGAAAGTTTGAGCTCATGGCAACACCTGCTGAACCTGAAGGGAAAATTGCTCCCTGGACTTGGGAGTGCGCGAAAGGCCCGGCGTCTTGCCCTGAACGTGCACACTGGACCCCACACGTCCTTCTCTGCTGCTGGTGCTTCCTCTGTGGAGACTGGGAGCTGTGGCCATCGTTAGGAGGGACATACCCGGGAGGGCCACAGGAGTAAAGACAGACATGCCTGAGCCAATGCCTGACTTCAATTCTCAATTTCCTTCTGAGGTGATGCCTTGGCCAACAAGCACCCAGCTACCAGTGGGAAGAAGCAGCTCTGTGCGCCATTCAAAGAGGAATCTTATGAAGCATTTAAATCTGGCCTTAGAATACAGGATAAAAATCAGGCCTTCTAAAAAATTGTTGCTTGCTTGTGTGGCATTATGTTCCCGTCCTCAATCGTGATTTTCGTAAGCTGAATTAGTGAGCGTTTCCTCAAGGCGCAGCAAATTGGATGGGAGGCAGGGCATCCAGGTGGAGACCCGGCAAAGGAGTGGAGCATGCCTGGGATTGGATCCCCATAAAGGGGACTCAGGAGTTGACCCCACTGGGCTTATGCCCAAGAGCAAGTGAGATGCCACAAGCAAGGAAAGGGGGCTCATTTTAAGAGACAAGTTTACGTGTGGTCTTGACTTTTTCTGACCCGCCCCTGACAAAGCCATTGAGGATGGAAGGGCAGTGAAGTCTGAGGACTGACAGAATGTTGGGGGCATCTTCACTCTGGTTTTGGGCTCAGGACCCTGCAGTTTCTTGAGCCATCACTGCTTTGAAGAGAACGGAGCTGAATCTAGAGATCCCGGGGTTGGGAGCAGGGGAGCCTGGGCAAGGGGGTTGTCTATGTGGACTTGCTCCAAAGGCTAGGGCATGGCAAGGAGGTGTGTGTTAATAGGCTACAGGCTGTCCCAGGTCCTTCCACACTCACATTTCTCGTGGGAGGAAGGTGAATAAGTAGAAGCCCTATGAGATTCCCAGTCTTAATCCAAGATCTGCTTAACAATGGTGGTGGCTCATCTTTTTGCTTTAAACCTTGGGGGTTACTTCTCTGAAATCTGGAAGTGGGAGAAAGAGAAGAGCGTAGAGGAAGAGGCTTCTTGAAGGCTATTGGGGGAGTACAGATGCAGGCTAGGGAAAGGTGATGAAATCTCATCTTTTGTTTATGCCTACTGATTTATAGCTTTGGGGGCAGAGAGATAGAGCTGAGTATAGGTGTACCCTCCATGTGAATTATGTGTGTATGTGCTTGGGTGTGTGTGCTGTACGTTGTGTGCCTCATATGAGTAAATGCATTGTGTGTATAAACTGAGTTTGTGTGTATTTGGTGGGCAGAAACAATATAAAGTATCCTTGGTGTACTGTGTATACACACCCATTGTGTTCATGTGGTTTTTACGCATTTTGCATCTGAGTTGTGGTTGTGTCCTTGTATGTGGTATGCGTAGATCTTCTGTGTTACGTTCTGTATTGGTAAGCATGTTCTAGGTCTGTGCTGAATATGCCTATTTTGGATACAGGTGTAGTTACATATCATCTGTGTATGCCCTTTTCACTAATTGGCCTCTGTGCGTTTTGTATTTGCGTGGGTCGACAGTGTATCTATTTTGCGGTGGGCGTGTAGCATTGTGCCTGCACCTGTGGATATTTTATAGTCCCTGGTCAAGGCCCACGGGATAGGAGATCTCCCCTCTGACCGAGGCCTTGGGTATGGGTTGTTTTACCATCTGTTTCCTAAGGTCTGCGCCCTTCCCACCCCATGTCTTGGAAATTCAGCACCACCTCCCATGAAGGAGAGGAAGAGAAGCATAGAGGCTTCACGCTGGGCATGGGGCGTCCTGCAGATCCCTGGGGATGTGGGTGACCAGGAACTAGTGAGCACCCTGGGCCTAGCACCCTGAGCTGGTGCCCCACCCCCTAAGGTAACTGTAGGTGCTAAATAGCCAACAGTGAGGCTAGGGCTGGAGCCGAGGTTGGGCGACCTGACCACACTGTGTTTGGGAAATACAAGCTATTATGTCGAAAGGTGAGGAAGCCCAGTCTGGGAGGCGGAAGCTTCCCCACCGCAACCCATTCCAGGGCCAGCCTGAACTCCGCCCTTAGGCGAAGTGCTCATTCCCTCTCAATCTGTCCCAGGACAGGGAATGATTATTTAAGCAGCTCTGGTTGCCAGTGCAATGGGGAGAGAGTTTGAGCCGGGCCATCGAAATGATGCCATGGATCATCTAGCATCTCCATCCCTTGGCCCGGGACTTCTGGAGTTTCCACACTGAGGAAGCTCCCTTCAAGTCTAGACCTGTGGCACTGGGTCCCTGGTTTCAAGCAGGAGATCCATTCTGGCTCTTTACGGAAAGGGTCATTAAAGTGACTGATGCAGAGCCAAATGACAAGAAAAGCCAAAGAGGGTGGGCAAAGATGAGAAGGGAGATGATGAACATGATGGGCTGTAGAGAAGAGGCCTGGGGCGGGTGTGGCCCAGGGCAGCGGGAGCCGTGAGGGCCACAGGCCCTTGTGTACTCGGTGAGACAAGCTTCAGCCACGGGGAACTGAAGCTGCAGCACATGGAGGGCAGAGAGACAATTCTAACATCTAAGAATCCATGAAGACTGGAGTGTCTGAGGCAACGGCAGCAAACCCAGTCCCAGTGGGGTTATCAATGAGACAAACCAACCTATTAGGCTGCTCAGACAACCAACCACCAAGCAGTGGATTTGCTCCTGAACCTGAACTCCAGAGAATGAATATATATATATATATATTTATATATATATATGTATGTATATATATAAGTGTGTGTGCATGTGTGCATACATACATATACACACACATATGTATGTATGTATATAATACATAATATATACATACATACGCTAGTGCACGTAGTCAAACACATGCATAAATTGCCCTGTGTCAGAAATATTGCATAAGCTTATACAAGGTTCAAATGCAATTTCTTCTATAGCTAGGTAAGTAGAGGAACTTGTAAAAGAGATACTCAATATATACTTATATACACTGGATCCACAAATCTGCCTGTCCTCGGGACCAGGTGCCCTGGTCAGCTATAGAGTTATGCCCATGACTAAGTTCAATCGTAAGGTGCAGTTATGTGAGGTGTTCGGGGCGCTGCTTTCCCTGCTCCCTTTCCGGGCTTTGCAAGAGGTCTGTGCCGCGACGTGGAAGAACGGGGGGGGGGATGGGGTGGGCTGGAGAGCCGGAAGTTGTGGTTCCCCGTTCCAAATAGTCTCTTCTTTTTTTTTTTTTTTTTTTCCTTTCTCCTGAGGGCTTTTGTCCTTTGATGGGGAAAAAAAACCAAAACAAACCAAACAAACCCCTAGCTCCGTGCCACTCCGGGGCTATTGATACTCTAAATATGAATACTGTGTAGGCTACTAGGAAAATAGGTTATCTCCTGTGTTTTAACTACTGAGATTCATGCAACACACACCCATGCAGGTCTATTGCATCACTGGAAACTGCGCTGTGGTGTCAGGGCCACCAGCATCGCCCTGGGAAAGCAGGTGTCTGCAAACTCCAGCGTAACGCAGAAGTCGGGCGTGTTTTGTGACCCCGAAGCCTGCGAAAATGGCGAGGTCTGAAGCTGAGAGGTCCCTTGGTTCATTAGCTTCTCCCCATCGGCCTAAGGGCGAACGTGCTACTGGGCAACTCGCCTTCGGTCATCCTGACTGTCCCTCCCCCTGGGGTTCCCCCACATCCACACTGCAGAGAAAAACCAAAAGCAGCCTTTTCCGTTATGAAACACAAGCCTCCGGAGCACCCGCTAGGCAACTGCAATTCACACAAACTCCAGCCCGTGACACAGAAAGTAATTCCAATACGCAGGACCGTGTGTTCTTTTCAATGCAAAAATGGGAAATGACCTTTTGAATAACTCCCGGTGCTTTCAAGCTAAGCCACCACGGTTTTCCTCTGTGAAGGGGGAGGTGGGCTCATATGGGACCAGGGGCTTGGGGGCCCGGAGGCTTGGGAGCGGTGGGGTGCGTCTCCCCGGGTGTTGTGCGTGTTTAATTCGGGAGGGAAGGTGGTACAGATGGGGCGGGTTATGTATTTGATAGGAGGTGGCCCCAATGTGTCTTTCTGAAATTCTGGCTCCATAGATGACTCCCCTGTTTAGAACCCCCTAGGCCAGTGATGAAGATTTGCATGAAAGCCAGGGATAGATATTCTGTGTTCTAAATCAAAAATCAAAAGATCAAAAGTCACTTGCACTATTTGCGTTCCATGCAGAACCAGATACACACTGTAGAACACACTGACTACAATGCAGGCTATTTATGCAGTATCTGCAGTATTCCATGGAGCTGCGGGTAGGTTAATAGGTTTCAATCAGACATCAGTTAACATTTTGGTAATATTCACATAGTTTGTATTAGCCAAAGTGCAGTTGGCCGTTTTCAAGTTTTCCTCTCTAAAGTCCTCGTTACTGTTGTTTACCCCCTCCTGGATCTCCATGTAATCAGACTTACTAATGGTAGAGGCACTTCTACTTTTCTTCAGGTCAGGGGAGGATGGGATCTTTGGACAGCTCGTCACTTGCAGGTACTGGGCCTGCTCCTCTCCCTCTGTCTCCCGGTGGTAGAAGTAGTTGAAGTTGGACACTATGACAGGGACCGGTAAGGCAATGGTTAACACACCTGCGATTGCACATAGGGAACCCACGATCTTTCCCCCAATGGTAGTTGGAACCATGTCTCCATAGCCTACAGTTGTCATGGAGACGACTGCCCACCAGAAGGCATCCGGGATGCTGGGGAACTGGGACTCTCGCTCATCGGCCTCTGCGAAATAGACAGCACTAGAGAAAAGGATGACCCCGATGAAGAGGAAGAATATCAGGAGGCCCAATTCTCTCATGCTGGCTTTGAGGGTCTGACCTAGAATCTGGAGACCTTTGGAGTGTCTAGACAACTTGAAAATCCTAAAGACTCTTACCAACCGGATGACACGGAGGATGGCCAGCGACATGGCCTGCTGGCCCTGCTGGGCATCCTCTGGCTTCTCAGCCAGCTCCGTCCCCAGGGTGATGAAGTAGGGGATGATGGCCACGATGTCAATGATGTTCATGATGTTGGTGAAGAAGCCGGCTTTGCTGGGACAGGCAAAGAACCTCACCAAGAATTCGAACGAGAACCAGATGATGCAGAGGGTCTCTACAATGAAGAAAGGGTCAGTGAAGGAAGTCGACTGCTGGTACCCTATCGTGCTGTTGGAGTAGGTGTGGAAGGTCATCCCGCTGCCGTGCATGTCCTCGTTCTCATCCCGGAAGATGGGCAGGGTCTCCAGGCAGAAGCTGACGATCGAGATCAGGATCACCATGACAGATACGATAGCAATAATCCTGGCAGGCCCTGAGCTCTCTGGGTATTCAAAGAGAAGCCACACCTGCCTCTGAAACTCATTTTCAGGCAGAGGACGCTCTTCCTCTTTGATGTAGCCTTCGTCTTCCCGAAACATCTCCATCGCTTCTTCTCCCAGCTCATAAAACCGAATTTCTTCGGAGAAGATGTCCAAGGGCACGTTCACGGGCCGCCTCAAGCGGCCCCCAGACTGGTAGTAGTACAAAATGGCGTCAAAGCTGGGCCGGTTCCGGTCGAAAAAGTACTCGTTTCGGAGGGGGTCAAAGTACCTCATCCGCTTCTTTGGATCCCCTAAGAGGGTCTCTGGAAACTGAGCTAAGGTCTTGAGTTGGGTCTCAAAGCGCAGCCCCGAGATGTTGATTACCACTCTCTCACAGCACTCGTGGTCAGCCTCGGGGTCATACGTGTCCTGCGGGGGCCCGGGGAGGGCGGCAGCCTCATCCGCTGGCTCTCCGGTGGCCACTGTCATAATTGGGGCTGAGAGAAGGGCCTCACACTATGCCTTCCAGCTGCCTGGTGGCAGGGAGCTCAGGGTGCTGCTTCCGGCCCCAGGAAACACGGAAGCATTGGCCTGGGGTCCTGCAGGAGAGCCCCGAGGGCTCGCTGAGGACCAGAGACACAGCCTCCCTTGGCTGAAAGACAGAGGCAGTTAAGGCCGTGAGACCACTCAGCACTGGCAGCCCGACCTGGGTTGCTGCTCCTTGTCTCCTATGTTTGAGCCAAGAGCTCAGAAACATCACCACCACCACCACCACCAAAAAGCGAAACTTACCTTCACCTTGTGACCTGGCTGAGGATCAGAGGCAAGCAGGTGGCAGTCTCTCAAGAATGGTCCAGATTGCCCTGCGCTGGGGGAAGGTGATTGGTACAGGCCCCCTCTGCACCACACGGGCTTCAAGGAGCACAGCCCCATACTAGAGGCTGAAAGGGAGCCCTCTCCCAGGCACTGAACTAATGTCTTGCAAATACCTGCCCCCAGGGAGGTATTCACAGTGGTGGATCTTGGGCTTGGGTCTCCCTCACTGCCCCCACTCCAGTGACTCGACATATGGCTGTTATTAAAAATAGATTGATTTACCTGGCAAGGCAGAAACCTGGAGCTCTCTTCCTTGAAGAGCTGATCAGATACCGTGGGAATCCTAGATACACAAATAGGCAGCCCGATACACAAATCACGTCTTCTCACTTGAGCGAGAAATAATGGTGAGTCATTCTGGGCAGGAGGGCAGGCTCCAGGTCCTGGAGGTGAGCTCCAGAACTGCGCTGGCCTGGAGGGCCAGTGGAGGGTCTGGCCAGGGGAACGCGGGGCTCGAGGACGCAGAACTTGGGTCTGGAGCCTTTGGAAGGAAAGTGGCAAGATGCGAAGTCCTCCTGGCTGTCCTCAGGAGGTGTGACCTTGCCTGGAAAAAACAGCAGCAAGGTGGAACCAGGGCTTTTGGGTGGCAGGTGCCAAGATTTAGGAGGGCTCTGGCGGCTTTCCTTCCATGCCCACCTTCCATGCTGGTGTCACACTTGAGAACTACCCCTCAGCCTCCCCGCCTCCTCTAGGCAGGCTTCCATCAGCTGGAAGCTTTTTCTTCCACGGAAGGAGCCTTCAGGCTGGGCTGGGCCCGCCTCCTCGGGGGCCTGCCAGGGCTGAGCCACATCTCCCTCGGTCCTCAGCAGCCATCAGGAGGGACTCTAGGCAAAGCCCTCCAGCCCCCAGGTCGGGACGCTGCAACTCCCAAGGGGAGGGCTTCCTCCACTGCAGCCCGACTCTAAGCTCTGACCCCGGCAAGGTCCCGGAGGAGGAAGAACCCCTTCCCCCCACCCCCCACCTCCCCGACGCACACGCCTTCAGAGCCCATCTAGGGAGACTCCTCACACAGAAAGGTCGACTCTCCAAAAGCTGGCTGGCTTGCTCCCAAGACTTACTCTCCCTCGGGGATCCCTGGGGTGGAGGCTTCCCTCTGAGCAGGGTGGCATGTGATTTGGGCAGGCGCTCGACCACCGATTTCTCCCCCAAGAGAAAAGCCCTCACATCTCCTGGGCAGGGAGCGCAGAATGAACGCCCGGCCAGCCTGGCTGCCAAGCGGCTTGGCAGCAGCGAGAGGGGGAGCCTGGAGGAAGCCGGCTTCCGGGCTGGCCCCCTGCCGGCCCAATCCCGCCGGCCCCGGGGCAGGGAGGGGTCCCGGCCCTCTCCCCATCGCCCCGACTCCGGCCGGGATTCCGCCAGGCGCGCTCCGCGCTCGGTTCCGCGCCGGCGGACCGGACCCACCAGCAGCTGGCCGCCGCGGCGAGCGCCGCCTTAACCCCTTCCTGCCCGGCCGCTGCGGGCCCGAGCGCAGCCCGGCTCTCTCGCCCCTGGGGTCCATCTCCACCCGAAAACCCGGGAGCCCGAACTCTGGGGATAGGGAGGAGGGTGCTGCCCCCAGAGCTCCGCTTCCTCCTAAGCGCGGGGGCTCCGCCGCAGCGCACGGCCCCGGGGAAGCGGAAAAGCTCCGCTCCGCCCCGCCGCAAAGCCGTTTTGGTTCGGAGCCGGAGAGCGGAATGCAGGCCGGCGTCCCAAGTGATTCGGGTCCTACCAACCGGCGCTATTCACCAGACCCGGTTCTGCCCGTCAGCTGCACTTCCCATCACCCGCCAGCGCCTCGCTGCGCCCTCCGCCCGCGCGGTGCGCAGCCCAAGGGTCCCGAGCCCATTCCGTGCCCTCTCCTTCCGCAGGGCGCCAGCCCCCCTCGCCTGGCCCGGACTCAGCCCGAGCCCGCCGCGCTGCAGGCTGCGCCGCCCGGTGCCCCGCAGCCCCTCCGCGCGCCGCAGCCCGGGCAAGGGAAGCGGCACGAGCAGCCCCTACGCCCAGACACCGATTTACCCTTCCCGCTGGGCACCCGGGGCCTCCATGTTCCTGGGTGACCGCGAGCGCCGGTGGAACGGCGGCGGCGGGCGGCGGCGGGAGGGGTGCGGGCGGCCAGCCTGGAGCCGGCTCTGCAGTCCCGCGGGCGGCGCGTACGGAGCGCCCGGCCGCCGCCCGCAGCCGCACCGCGCCGCACCGCGCCACGCAGCGCCGCACCTGGCCCGGCTGCGAACTCGAATTAAAGGGGCCGGCGGGGACCAGAGCCGAGCAGGTGGCCGCTGAGTTGGCCCCCCGGGGCTCGGCCCCCACCCTACGAGGAGAACACCCATGCTGTGGCAGAGCCCAGCTTACTAACCAGAACCTCGTGGAGAGCTCAGCTGGGTGCCGCTGGGGCCGGGGAACCGGGGACAGAAGTTGAGGGGCGGTCGTGAGAGGCTCCTGCCAGCATAATGAAGTAGGCGAGGAGGAAACAATCGATAGCAGCTATCCCAGGCCCGAGGAGGGATCCAACCCCGCGGGAGATGGGTTGCTATTATTCCGATGCTGCCAGACAGAATCTGCAGACCCCCTCTCGCGCCGGCTCGCCCTCTCCTCCAGCTCTGCCTCCCCAGCTCTCTCTTACCCAGCCAAAGCCCTGGCTTCGCAAGGGAATGCAGCAGGTACTGCCCGCAGTGCTCGCTGCTAGGTTTCAGGCCAAGGAGCCCCAGGAACGGGCAGAACTGCAGAGCCAGCCCTCTTGGCTCCCTCCCCCCGGGGCCGGGCGGGGAGGGCTCCGGCCCTGCAGTAGCCCCAGGCCCGCTACTCACAAAACCGGTCTCCTCACAGACCTTAACGGAGCCCACTGGCCCACCGGGCTGGGAAATTGGGAGTGCGGCTCTTGGTGCCCTTGCACCCAGGCTCGGGGGTCGGGCAGAGGAGGATGCCCTTTGCTTTTGGAAGTAAGTGTATGGGAAGCCCAGCCTGCCCTCTGCTCAGGTGGTGGATCTGAGAGGGTCCAGGGTGCTCTTGGGAGCCACGTGACAGCCCCATGCCCCTGGGAGTTCTGGTCTCAGTTCCAAACAGTGATTCTTTGAGCCCAGAGTGCCCCAGACACAGAGCCTAGGTGCAGAGGGGCTCCAGTCCCAGGGAGGCTCCTGCTGGGCCCTCCTTGCTGAGAGCCTTCCTCTCTAGGCCTGTAGCTTGTGATGGAAGTTCTGAGAACCTACAAGGTCTGGCTCTGTGGAATTCCAGCATTTCGTCGGGGTAGTCTGCTAGGTATGGTTTAAGACTGGGGGCCTAGCCAGAGCAGTCCAGGAGGGCAATGACCTTAGTGAGCTCTGAGGATGATAGATGATTATAAAGCAGGACTGGTTTGGTCTGGAGCTTCTAGAAGCTAGCCTCTCAGTGTCCCAGCCTGAGCGTGGCCTGGGTGTTTTGAAGCCAGCCAGGCTGGGACTGAAATCCCTGCCAGGTACTAGGTGAATGAATTCAGGTTTCTGGACCTCAGTGTCCTCATCAGCAAAATGAGGATACCTCATGGCTGTTGCGAGGGTTAAGTTGCTCATGGGAAGAGTTTAGCCCCTGGCAGACACCCCACAAATGATGGTTTCTCCACTGGCTTCCCTGTGAAAGTCTCCGTGACTCCCAGCCTTGAGCTTAGCTTGTGGCTGCTTCTCTAAGAGCCCGATCAGCAGGTTTGGCTGGCCCATTCTCTCTGACTCCCAGTGTACCCCACTCCTCACTTGCCCTGAGGTTTCAGCCATTCCTACGCCTTCAGCAAACTGTCCCCCAGTCCCTGCTCCACACTCCTTCTGGAAGCCTCCCCTGCCCAGCGCTGCAAGGCTCTGTTTCTCCTTCTGGCTACATCGGGTCCTCATGTCAATGGAAGCACAACGGACGTCCATTTGATAACACCTCTACGTTTTCCTTGCCCTCCTTTGTTGAAATGAAAGCCGTGGACTGAGAAAAGCCTTGGGGGAGAATGAATAATTGTGCTAATTGGTAACATGGGCCTACCATGTGCTAAGCACCCCCAGTGCAGTGGGAGGCTGGATCCTCACAGCTCTGTGAGCCAGTTTCTACATAGGTACCGTTTCAGGGGAAAGGAAACTGAGGCAGAGACAGGGGAAGCAATCAGCCTGAGGTCACTAAGCGGTGCTCTGAGACATGAATCAGGTGTCTGTGACTCTAGGACAGACACCCTTGGCCCCCACACCACGCTGCTCGGGTTCAACGAGCAGCCCTCCAATTTTATGTCCGTCTTTGGGATCTTCCTCTGACCCCTGACTCCTGTCCCAACTGATTGGCCTCAAGGGAATGTCATCCTCCTTCCCCCCCTTTAAAGCCTGATCTAAGTGTCAACAATGACTGGAGAGAAATTAAGAAAAGAAGGAAAGAAAGAAAAAGAAACGTAACACCGTTGTGCTAGGGCTCAGGGTGTGGGTCCCGCCCTGAGAGGTCTGTCTCGGTTTGGACGTGCTGTGTGAGAAAAAGAACATGGACCCAATTCCCACCTCTGACACTTGCTAGCTGTGTAAACTTGGCCAAGTTATTTAAACCCTCTGAGCCTCGGTTTCTAATTCGGTGCGTGGGACTGCGGAACTCCTCACAGGGCGATCGGGATTAAATGAGTTATAGTGGGCAGCCAGCTAGCTTAGCCTAGCTAGCTGTTTCATCACGGTTAGCTCCCTCCAGCCCTAAAGAGGTCACCAGTTCTTATTTTTGGCCACAAAAGAACAGCTGGAGTGCCCTCTTGATCCCTCCCTGGGGGCAGATCAAACCCCTAATGGCCACTCCTTTGCCCTTCAGTCAGGTTTCCTGCTTGGGGGCCGTGCCTTGCCTTCCGTGGGGTGAGCTGCCAGTGATCTGAAGTTGTCGCTTCCTGAGCTCTGTGACTACAGTCACTGAAAGGAAGAGTTTATGACAGGGTGCGTCCATGCCCCCCCCAACTCCCAGCCCCCAACACACACACACACCGAGGCACTGCAGATACAAGAGGGAGGGTCTCTTCATTTCTGCCACCACAGTTCATGAGCATAGAGGACTCCATCAGGTGTCACTCCCAGAGCAGTGGCTCTCCTTCCTTGCATGACTGTCACCTCCGCTGATGCTTGGTCCCCCACCAACCCACTGGGCCTGCTGTGGCAGCACCGCCCCCTCTGGTCCGGTGAGGAATGAAAGTGGAGAGGTTTATGGTGGGCTGAGCAGGTCAGGGAGGCATGGACTGTGGGTCCGAGCCCCGGGCTGACAGCTGTCCATAGATCGTTTGATGGAATCCCTGGCACCAACTTGGGGGAAAGATGCCATGATCTCTATTTTATAGATGAAGATACTCACAGAGGACAAGTCGCTGTCCAGGGTAATTTAGCTGGTAAGTGGTGAGGCTGGGATGGAACTCAAGAGGTCTGACTCCACAAATCACTGTTCCATTCTGTTGCCCACTTCGACCGGTAGCCGGGTGCCAGCCCTCTGGGCTCGCTTCCTGGTCTTAGGATCATGGCTTCAGTCCAGCGGACCTTCCAGACCTGTAGGGCGTGCTGTCGAGTTTGTCCAACCTGATGGGAGGTCTTGTTTTAGAAGCTGGGTGGTGGTGGAGTCAAGGCAGGGGCACAAGACTCGGGACCTGGAAGTCTCCACCCTGTGCCCTGGCCTGGAGCAGCTCTACTGATGCTTGTCACATCTGCAGGGCCCGGGGCTGAGCATCCGTCCCCCTGGGGCTTTCGTCTTAGCATGCAGAGCTGTGTGACCCAAAGTCACTCGCTCAACCTTTCTGTGCCTCGGTCTATTTGTAAGATGGGAAGGATAGCATTTGTCCCCTGGCTCCCCTTGCTTCGTAGGGTTTAAAAAGAGAGTGGAAGGAGGGAAGGGAGGGAAGAAGGAAGGAAACTAACATTCACTGTTAGTGTGTTTTAAAATCTCATCTGTTAGCATCGAAGAGGACAGTTCATGTGAATGCACTTGGAAAAGTGGGAAGCCTGGTCAGTGAGGAAGAGTGTGACCTTTTGTTGCTGCTGTCATGATTGTGCCCTGCCAGTGTGCATCATGTCTGATGTCTGAGGACTTCCCCTGGAGTGGAATGAGCATCATCCCAGCCCCCAACTTACCTGAGGGCTGCCTCCTGCAGGAAGCCTCCCAGGATTAACTCCTGCTGCCTCCAAGGAACTCCTCTGTGGAGGTCTGGGCCTTGGCTCCTGTACTGCAAGTCTTGGCCAAAAAAAAAAAAAAAAAAAGGACATTAAGGAATGATTGAAGGGGGTGGACTTTTCCTTCCCTTTTGGAGCCACTATTCTGGGTCAGGCACCATGCTGGTCGTCTCACCCTTTCCCCTGTGCCGATAACAGCCAAAGGCAGAATGGGGCAGCGCTTGAAGTACAACCCCTGGTGCCGGTGGGTCTAGGGCCCAACCCCAAGCCTGCCATGTTTTAGTTCCGGGACTCAGTTGCTCACCGTAAACTCTCACTGGGTGGCTGGGATGTAAAGCATCTAGAACAGGGCTTATCCCATAGCACACGCTAAGTGTTGCTTTCAGCAGACCATCCTTGGCATTGTTGCCACGTTTTCTCTTTTAGGAATGAAAGTGGAGAGGTTTATGGTGGGCTGTGACAGGGACGCCTTTGGTGTTCCAAACCACATCCCCTGGACCACCTGTAATTTCAGCTGCCTGTGGAGGGCAGTTCCAAGCACTCTGGCGGTGTCCCCTTCAATCACTGTGTCTCTCGGCTTTTCTGACTCCGGACTCTTTCTGAAGCCGTGGTGGCTTGCTCAGGCTGCCTGCAGTGGCCTGGATATTGGCGGGGTGGGGGTGGGGGTGCACCTCTGAATGTCCCAGCCTGCCGTCTGTAAGAGGGACGATTCATACTGTACAGCTGGCTCCTTGGATGGCTCCCATCTGTACGGAGCCCCGGTGGCTCAGAGGTAATCAGCTCAATCACGTGAGCCAGCTGGCCTGGGTCAGGTCAAGGTCCTGAGCAAAGGTTTCCCAGCTCCTTGCGCTTGTGTTCCAGGCAGCTGAGCTGGCTCCCGGCCCTGCCCAGAGCTGGCTCCCTGGGTGCTCTGTCTTCAGCCCAGGCCTGTCTCCAGAGCTGCAGACTCATCAGCCTCACTTTCCAGGACTGCGTCTCCCTAATATTCCCCTGGTTGGGAGAAAGACTACCTTTTTCCCTGTTGCCGAAACCAGAAACTCGGGAGCCCTATCAGCTCTCTTTGCTTCCCCCACCCCGACATCCCCTGCACTCAGTCCATCCCTTGGCCTTGGCAACTGTTCACTTCTCTCTGATTCCCTCTCCCTCCCCTGCTACCCTGGTTTCAGCCACCAGCAGGATGGGGGGGGGGTGTCTGAGCCACTTACGTTCAGACTAGCTCCCCCTGGTCCTTTCTCCCCATGGTTGCCATAGTGATCTTCCTAAAGTGTAAATCCAATCATGCCACTTACGTCTTAACTCCTCCTTGGCTCCCTATTGCTGTGACCCGGACTACATGTTCTAAAAGGCAAGCAGAGCCCTTCATGATCTGGTGTTCCCCCCACCCCCACGTTGTCCCTGTCTTAAAAGTCTATACTGGCATCAAACTAAACTGCCCTGACGGCTCTACCTGGCTTCAAACAGACATATTAAATCAAGTCCTAAAGTCAGACAGACCTGGGGTTGAGTCCTGGCTCTGCTGCTTGCCACTCACGTGACCTCAAGGTGGGGTATTTTTCCTCTCTGAGCTCCAATCTGTAAAATAGGACTAATGCCTAATGCTTGTTCTGAGGACCAAATGAGACAATGTGCACAGAGACTTTATCTTAGTGCCTCACCTGCAGGATGGGCTCAAGAAATAGGAACTTCCAAATAGTTCTAGGTCTTCCTGCTTTGGCTAGCAGCCTCTCACCCAGAACACCCTGGTTCCCCAACCCCCATCACCCCAATGACTACTTTTTTTTTTTTTTTAAGATTTTATTTATTAGAGAGAGAGAGAAACAGCATGAGAGGGGATAGGGTCAGAGGGAGAAGCAGGCTCCCCGCTGAGCCGGGAGCCCGATGTGGGACTCGATCCCAGGACTCCAAGATCATGACCTGAGCCGAAGGCAGTCGCTTAACCAACTGAGCCACCCAGGCGCCCCCCAATGACTACTTTTTAAAAGACTTATTTTTAAAGACTTATTTATTTATTTGAGAGAAAGAGAGCATGACGGGGTGGGGGGAAAGGAGGGGCAGAGGGGGAGTAAAAGAGAATTCTCAAGCAGACTGCCTGCTGAGCGTGGAGCTCAATCTCAAGACCCTAAGATCATGACCTGAGCTGAAATCAAGAGTCAGCCCCCCAACTGACCAAGCCACCCAGGTGCCCCCCAGTGACTCCTTTTCTAGTATTTAACTCATGTCACATCCTCTACGAAGCCTTTCTGGACCCCCTCCCTGGTCTCCACCCATCAATGCAAGGCCTGCACACTGCCCAGGGCATAGACCCATCATACTTGAGTTCTGGAGGCCCGTCTCTGTCCCCATGCTATCTTCCACTGGGCAGGAAGCCTCCTGAGGGCAGGTGCATGTGTCTTCTGCCTGCATCTGTCTGATCCAGGCCAGGCATAGAGCAGTGGCCCCAGCAGTGTTTGTGAACTGGTGAACGTTGGCAGATGCACCGACTCTGCTGAGCCCCACAGCTTAACAATCCCCTCTGCCTTTTAGCCCCCAGACGGAGCATCTCTGGAAGGCCCCTGCTTCTGAAGAACTCGTTCTCTTGGGGCACTGATGGGGTAATTGCTCTTGGGGCCTTGCCGTTCTCTGAAAATGACTCTAACTTTCAAGTGGGCCTCACACTGAGGTCCCCGGAGAAGAGCCCTTTGACCCAGGTGTGGCCCGATCAGCCCAGAGCGGCAGGGGGTGGGGAGGGCTGGAGTGGGGGCTAGCACTGATTTTGCTGCACGAACGCAGCCTGGCACACACTGACTCCTTAGTGTCCACGTCCCGTGGCTGGTCCGTCTGGGCCTGACTGTTACTCTGACCCCTATGTCCTCCTTCTCACCTCTGTACTGCCTTAGTCCATGGACCAGGGGAATAGAGCAGACAAGCGAGAAGCAACTTAATAGGGAGAATCCACCGGCCTGGCAGTTGCAGCCCCAGCTCTGCCATTACCTGGGTGACCTTGGGTTTGTGACCATGGGTAAGTTAATTCCCTTCTTTGAGCCTCAACCTCCTCATCTGTAAAATGGGAAAGCTGGACAACATGATATATATGACCCCCTTCTTGAGCTAGGACTAGTTCTTCAACCTCATCCCAGCTAAGGAATGGGAGCCCCATGTAAACAAATGGACATATCTCATTAACTAGTATCATAAGTGCTCCTAGGATAACTATTTTTGCTGAGAGGACATTGAGGCTCAGAGAGGCGTGTGACCTGATCAAGGTCACAAGGCTCATTCTAGATAGGATTCACACCCAGGCCCCTCTGACCCCCAAGTCGGCAGCCCCCATCACATCTCACTGCCTGCTTAAAAAGGGAGGAAGGAATTTTGGAGATGCTAAATCACTTTGAAATGAGTCCTGAAAAAATTCAAAACAGTGCAAACCTGATGCTCAGCGCATCTTAATGATGTTCTCTGAATCCAAGAAGGGTCATTACAAGGGGAACTCAGGGATTCTTCAGCTCTGAGGCCCTACGGAGAGAAAATGGGCCGACCCTGCAGCAAGAGAGATTGGGTAGATGGAGGATAATGACAGGCCTTATGGGACATTTGACAGACCAAGGGACCCAAGGAAATCATAAAGAACAAGGCAGGGGCCTGACTGCCACACAGTCAAGTGTAGCCTTCCCCCTAAAACTAAGGAGGTAGAGTCGGGGGAGTGAAAGATTGGAGAGGAGAGTATCAGGGGCAAATATGTGTTTGTTGAATGGAATGAGCTCTGGTCTCGAGAGGCAGCAGGGCCTTGTCCAGGGAGCTCAGATCTGAGGTTCTGGATGACTCAGCCTCTCTGCCCTGGCTTTGAATTAGGGACAAGGGAAAACAGAGAATAGAGGTGATGAAGCCATCTTGCCAACTTTCCTGGTGTTGCAGAGCCAGATGCACCCAGAAAAATGAAGGGAAGTGGAGAAAGGCCTAGGGAGGCGAGGGATGGCTAGACAGAGGGACAGGGAGTTGGAAACGGTGTTTTCCCCTGCCCATACAAACTCCCAGCCCCGGCTTGGCTTGCCTTCTGGTCTCTGGAAATTCTGGGATCATCCAACAGTGCCTCTCAGTGGCCCCGTGGGAGAGGTGCAGAGAGATGCTCAGGAAAGCCGAAATTAGACGGGAGAAAGGAAAAGTACTAAGGCTCCCAGAAAAATAGAAAGCTCTGTGTTTCTTCCTCCCTTGAGGATGTGGCGCAGGACTCCCCACAGGTCTCTAGTTCTAGGCAGAGCTGTCCTGTAATGGTCCACACACCCCGAAGGACTTCCTTTCTTCTCTCAACTCTGGCACTTAGAAGCTGCCGGGTTAAGCCAGCGTTCCCCTAATCCAGAGGTCCCCAGGTCCCCTGGGCATGGACCTGAAGACACAAGGGTGTCTGCAGCCTTTCCCCCAGGCCCCCCTTTCTCGGGTGATGAGGGGATGAGAATGGAGCTGCCAGCTGGCCCTCCCCCTGCGTTGATCTGGTCATGGTCAAGGTCATGGTTGTAGTGAGGTTAGCACGATGGGTCTCTGGGGCAGCAGTGGAGGGGGCTGGAAGTCACTTCACAATGGACTGCATACCATTTCTCTTCCAGCTGCACCTTCTTTGTGGTTCATGAGCTTTTAGGAAAGAAGCAGAGCTCTTCCTCTAAGAAAGGTGGGACCCCAGAGTTAGATCGTAAAGAAGGTGGCATGGTTCCTAAGAAAAACACAATAGAACCTGGGGGTAAAACCCTTCTGCCTAGGATTATGTTAAGTATAATACTGAACAGAGGTGGGTACTATTTTCATTCCCATTCTACAAATACAGAAACCGAAGCTTGGTGAGGTTGAGTTACTGGCGGGCGGCCACATAACCAGTAAACAGGTGCGAGAGACTGGAGATTGTCTGTGGTCTGTCTGACTCACCAGCCCCAGCTCTAAACCAGGCACAAGCTCCAGGACCACGGGGGACACGACTTGTAGGCTTGACTTGTGGGAGGTGCTCAACAAACATTAGTGAAAGTAGATCCTTCAAGTTGTCAGCAAGTGACTCTGACTCAGGGCAGAATGAATTGGCTGCAGTTGAAGCATAAAGTATGAAAGTGCCTAAGACAAGGCAAGCCTTCATAAAAGACAGGGTATTGGAGAGGTGTCCTCATGAAGAATGTCCAAAGGCCTTGAACGGGTGTTGAGGCGAGGGTTGGGGCTTTCTGCATGGGGACGCCTGCACACCTCACCCCTGCATTCACTCCCTGCAGAAACGCTCTCCGGACCAGCCTGTCTCAAACAGGCACCCCTGCCCTGCCCCTTATCATGCTATATTTCTCTCCATAGCATTTATCTCTACCTGTCAATTAGCTATTTACACATCCATTTATTGTCTTATTCCCTGCTGCTAGAATACAAATTCTATGAAGAGGGATTTTGAGGATTTTGCTCTTTCTTGTATGCCCAGTTCTTGGGATGCTGAGGCTCGTCAGTATATCTTTGTTAAATAAATGCCTAAATGGATGAGTAGATTCCAGGATAAGGGGACAAGAGGGACAGAACACGGAAGCAGTGTTGCCTGTCACAGGAATACCGAGTCATACAATAGGACTGGAGGGAGCAGCGTGGAAGGACACGGGGAGACAGGAAAGGTCATTCGGGAAGATTGGGGAAGGCCTCGAATGCCACGCTGAGGAGTTTGATTTATCTCGTCCTATAGATGAGAGTGAACTTTTGAGGGTTTTGTGTAGGAGAGTGACAGGATCCAGCTAGATTTTAGAAAGATAACTTAGGAATGTAATATAATTCGTAATGAAATTTGTCATGAAGATGTAGTGTGGGGGTGATCTGAGAGCAAAAGCAGGAACCCAGTGAGGAGGAGGTGTTGACAGGGAGGAAGGGCGACAGGAGGAAGGGACTGAGCGGTGGTCAGGGTAGTAAAGAGAAAAAATCAACGGGGAGCCACTATGGGGGAGTCAACAGGACTTGGTGGTCGGTAAGATGGAGAGGGGGAGGGAGAGTGGCGAGACCTTTGGCCAAGCGAGAGTCTCAGAACGGTGGCACGTGTGTGTGCCCCTGCACGTGTGAGCTCATGTGGGTGTTGGGGGATGAAGCCCATGGCAAGGGGCGGTCTGGCAGACATGGGCATTGCAGGGCTGCTATGGCTGGCCGGTCCTTGGCAACTAGGCAGGCGACAATGCTGGCCTGATGCTCAGGGGAGAGGCCAGGGGCTGGGGATGGTGTATTTGGAGCTGTGGGGGGTGGGGGAGGGGAGAAAGAGATCCTCCAGGATGAGAATGTAGATGGAATGAGAAGAGAAGAACACCCACATTATGGGGAAAGGAAGAGAGAGGAGGGGGAGGACCCATGGAGTCGTGGTCAGGGGGGGCAGGGGGAAGGCCTGAGAGCCGTGACCCAGACAACTACGTCTGGGCTGGGGCCTCCCTGACATGTTCACCTCCCCCACGGACACGACTTCCACGGCATCTGAGCCCTATGGCCCTCTCCTTGGTTCCCACACAGAAGCGTAGGACATAGCAGGGTCTGACACCACCGGGGCCCTAGTTCGGGTCAACGTTTGTGCCACATTAGGGCCAACACTTCTACTTCAGGAGGAAGAAATCATTTATTAGTGGCATCTGTGGAGCTAAACATAATGCATGTTAAAAAACTGGAAAAATCTCATTAGAGTTTTCTCCAAAGTAGCCCTATCCTTCCCATTCATCTGTTTGGAAGAGCGGACTGCAGTCTAGAGATGGGACCCGGTGTCCAGATGTGGGTTTCGGGGAAGGGGGGCCAGAGGAGTTTTGAACAGGGTTCGTGACCTGGAAATACCTGAGCTCGTAATGGACAAAGGGCGGCGGGCAGTGCCGGGCACTGTGCCTTCAAGGAGACGTGGTGGCCGCCTCCTTCACATGGCTCACTGACTGGCAGGGGAGACAGACTTGCAGACATCAGGAGATGGGTGCAAAGATGCCATGGGAGCCCGACTCACTCTGCCAGGTGGCTGTGGGGGTGGAGACACAGAGAGGACTCGGACTTGGCCTTGGAACGTATGGTCTCTCCTGCTCCCTGCTGGGGTCCACGGTCCACACTCCCATAGTAGGATGGGCTCAGCCACATGAAGAGAGACCTGCCAGCTTGCATAAAAGGGTTTTCTCATCTTCGAATTATTTTTTGGAGGGTCTGAGGAGCCCAGAATCTCAAGGTTTACTCTGACTTTGCCATTTAGTTGAGGCGTGGCCCTGGAAGATCAGTAATGCCCTTTGCTCTTTTTGTTTGGAATAACTGCTCTGGATGGACTTTCCTTCTGGGAGGTGGGATGGAGGAGGTGTGGCCCTCCAATGGGAAAGAGACCCAGGGGGGTTTATGAAAGGGACATAACAAGAGGAGGAAAAGGATAGAGAGCCCTACTCAGGTGCACTTGACGTCATTACCTAGATTGCCAATAGGCAACTCAATTCCCAAATGGAATTCTCCTTTCTGCTCCCTTGCCCCCAAACCTGACCCTCCCCCATGTCATTACCATTGCTCACTCAGTTGTTCAGGCCCAAGCCCTGGAGACAGCCTTCTACTAAGCCATCAGCGAATCCTATTGTCTCTACCTTCAAAATGTATTCAGACTCTGATGTCTTGGCTCCTCCAAGGAGCGAGGCAGGTACCAGATACTTCTATCTCTCACCTGGGCTCCCAACAAATCTCTCTGCTTCTACCTGTGCTTGCAGAGAAGCCAGAGTGAATTTTTTAAAAATGTAAATGAGGTTGTGTCATGCCTTTGTTCAGAATCCAATGGTTGTTTACTGGCCTTAGAACTAAACCTACAGCTCTTCGGTGGCCTGGAAGGCTCTGCACCATCTGTGCCCTGGATACCTTTCTGACCTCATTTCCAGCCACCTCCCGTGTGCACTCGGCTGGGCCAGCTGCCTCTTTGCCTATCCCCAACCCCAGCAAGCATATCCCTGTTGCAGGGCCTGTGCATTGGCTCTTCCCACTCCCTGGAAGACTCTTACTCCAAACATTCTCAGGACTTGCTTCCTTTATGGGGTCTCTGCTTACATGTGATTTCCTAGGAGGAGCCTGGCACATATTGAAGGTATAAATGAATGAATGAATGACTGATAATACCTGTATTAGCCTGGTGCCTGGCACATAGGAAGGGCTTAATAACTGGCATGGAATAATAGCCTGGCCTAAGCTCTCTTGTCTTGGCTGTGAAATCCGCTCCCACCCCCAGCGGTTCCACGGGACCTACACAAAGGTGGAAATCAGCTCAGCAGAAAGGACCAGATGCATGTACTGTGCGTAGCCACCAGAGGGCGCCACACGCATCGGCAACTGCACACTGCGGCACAGGCTGCGTCTGCGGCAGCCTGGGGACATTAGAGCCACCCAGCCCAAACCCCCCAAGCTTCCCCAAAACGGGAGAAATGGGAGGTAGACATTCTGAACCAGCACCTGGCTCCCTGCATACCTGCTAGCCGAGGGCTTCTTAAAAAGAGGCAGGTGAGATTTTGAAGGTTAAAAATATTTTTCCCCCCACTTATTTATTTTGTTTTGAATCAAGATTTCTTTTATTGGCAAGTGGTTTACCATGGTTACCTTTAGGGGTGAGGTTTATGATGGGAAGGAGGTCCGATGGGACTTTTGGGTTTTCTTCCACTTATTTGTCAAACTCCAAACCCCAACACCTCCAGTTACCTGAGGTCCTGTTACTGACATCAATCCTCCCACTCCCCATTCTGCAAATAATGTCCCGAAACTGGAGCTTTAGTGTAGTTAAGTAACACAAACCCCTCTGCCCGACAAACCTATTTAAGCACCTACCCCTCCAGGAATAGCATTCCCAGCTTCTCCAGGCTGACTTGGGTCTAACGCCCTAGGAGGCCACTGTTTTCGTGCACTCATCTCCCATAGCAAGTGCTGCTCTGAACTGTAGTTGTGTGACTTTCCTGAGAGGGGAGGGAGAGAGGGGGATAGATAGAGAAAGAGCGAAGGAGAGAGACCGGGAGAGGGAGAGAGAGGTTAAGCACTCACTTGGTGAGTACCCAGGGCCAGGAGGCTATCAGACTTCCTGGCCCCCAGACCAAATTTGACTCACAACCTGTCCTCACACTTACCATCTCTCCTCCAGACCCCTCCCTTCCCCTCTGGGTGAATCCTGTGCAGGCAGGTGAGCCCTCAGTACAGCGGTGTCTTAGCGGTACCTCCCCACTTCTTGGGCACATCCAGCATGCTGGAAACCCACTGCTCACTTTCCCCAATCCCATCCCGGTCCTCAGGTGTGTTTTGGAGCACTGGGATTGGTGGAATGTCTTCCTGATGGTAAGCAAACTCTCTCTCCCAAGCACAGCTGCCCATGATCTCCCCTGCCTGTCCTGCGGCTCCTTCTCAGGGGCCGAAACTTGTGTCACTGAGAATGGGATCTTTACTTAGCAGAGGGCCAGAGAGTGGGAGTGGGCAGGGATGACAGGGCAGGGAGTGAGGTGGTGAACTCTTGGTCTCGCCAAACAACAACCTGAGGTGAAGATGTGGATGGGAGTTGAATAGGGGATCAGGGCCAAGTAACACCTGAAGTGGGCTTAATCAGGCTCCCAGGTACTCCCACCCTTTATAGCTCTGTTTTTTGGTCATTCCCACTGAAAACTCCTTTTAAAATATCCTCCCCACCCACCCCCAGGAACCCCATGTGTGGGATCATTTTGCCTGCAAAACAAACTGCTTTTATTATGTAATGATGAGTGTGCTTATCCACTGTAAGCAATGTGAACATTTATAACAACCAACATAGCTTCTGGCTAGCATGAGAGGCTGCTGACTGCCTCGCTCAAGTGTGAGAATTCAGTCCAAAGTAAAGCCATTTGACATTCTGTTTTGCCTGGGTAGCCTTGTTACAAGTAAAGGTGTGACTTTTCCTCAGGGTTTTTGAAATTCTAAAATAATTAGAGTGCTGCAGTATTATCCCCTTGGACACCAAGTCTCTAGAGATTCCTAAGTGTGGACCCTGGTTTTGGCATCTGACATGTTTTGTCCTTCAAAGTCCTACTCCTTAGAATGCTGTTCTTTGGTGGATGAATACAGGTACATTAGCTTAATTTTTCACAAGCTAAAAAAGTGGATTAGTGGACTAATTTTAATTCTAGCCCTCCCAGGTAGCACAATGCTTTAGCTCAATAAAATACAAGTGTCTTTGGAACATAAAAGTATAAGTCCATTAAAAACAACAACTGGTAAGATTTCCAGCTATGGCAAATCCTCTCATCCAAAAATAATGTTAAACCAGACAAAATTGTCAAAAACAATCATTTCAGGGCTCTGAAAATTGATCAAATACAAAATAACACATTGAAAATGTTTATTCATAAAAAAAATTGTTGCACTCCTGGTCAGAACAATGGGAGTCTGTGGTGTTCTTGCTCAGATCTGCCCTCCTACCTCCAAGTTTGGGAGAGGCAGAGCTACCAGAGTGTGGCTGGCTATGAAAACCAACAGTGTCATTGCTGGAGGAAGCTCTCTTGATTTGGAGGGGAGGGCAAAAGTCCCATGTTCAGCGGAGTTTTCAGTAAAAGTAGCAAATGTGGAATGAAACAAATGGGAAAGCCTATGGCCCTGTTTGCTTGAAGAGTCATGCTGCTTGGGGTGTGCAGCAGACCAGTAGAGTACTCAGAAATTTAACAGGAAAATCTGGAAATAAGATAGTCACAGAGGGATTAGATAAACACTCCACACATTTCTGTCTGACTGGGACGCTGTGCTCACGCACAGGCAGGTTCTGGGAGGATCCAGTGGAAAATAAAAGCTGACTTAAGAACCTGCCTGAGCTTTGAATTTGTTCCTCAGCCCACACTCAGATCCATAGGTAAGGGGTAGAAGCTTTACTGGCTCAGGTGCTTGAGTATAGTCTCTGACCAATCATTGGCTGATCATTAAGCTATGCAGACCAAGGTAGTCCTTCTAAAGACAGGCAAAAAAAAAAAAAAAGGAATGGGGGTGGGGGGAAACTGAGCAGACCCATCAGTGAGGCACATTGCAGAGAGACAAATAACCACAAACTAAACCCTGGCAAGTTACTCAAAAGACAAAACGAAACCAAACCAAAACAGTAAAAAATTCTCAGAGGAAAAAAATCAGAACTCAGAGTTGCTACAAAATATTACCTAAGAATTTCCAGTTTCAACAAATTATAAGACATTCAAAGAAATAGGAAAATGTGCTCCATAGTCAGGAAAAAAAGCAGTTAAAATGGTCCTCCGTGGGCCCAGATTTTGGATTTAGCAGAAAAGATTTCAAAGTAGCTATTATAGATGTTTAAAAAATTAAGCATGTTTAAAGAATTAAAGGAAAATATTATAAAAATGGTTTGACAAGTAGGGAATCTAAATAAATAAATAGAAACTTTAAAAAAGGACCACAGGTTTCACTAAAAAGGCTTAACAGCAGATTTGAGATGTCCGAAAAATGGTTAACATGAAAAAAGATCAGTAGAAATCATCCACTATAAGGAACAAAGAAAAAAAAATGGAAGCAAAGTCAACAGAGAACTATGATATCTTCGGGACAAAGCAAGTGTGCCCCCAAAATATGTAATGAAACTCTCAGAAGGAAAGGAAAGAGAGAAAAAAGCAGAAAAAAATGTGTGAACAGAAAGTTGCTGAAAACTTCTCAAATTTGGTAAGTAACATTAATCTATAGATCAGACAAGCTCAAAAAACCCCAAACAGGGTAAACACAAAGAGATCCACACCTAGACACATGATAATCAAACTTTTGACAGCTAAAATGAAGAGAAAATTTTGAAAGCAGCAGGAGAAAAATGCTTCATCATGTACAGGGGAGAAAGCATGTGGTCAAGAACTGACTTCTCCCAAGAAGCAGTGGAGGCTCCAAGGCAGTGGAACGATACATTCAAAGTACGGGGCAAGGGGAGTCAAACAGGAATTCTACATCCACTCAAACATCCTTCAAAAATGAAGTCAAATATAACTAAGAATATTATTTTAAAAGAATAATACAAAAAAGATAAATTAAAAAAGAAAAGCCTAATGCATCCAAATTTGTGGGATGCCATAAAAGCAGTAGTTAGGGGGAAATTAATGGCATCATATGCCAATATTAGAAAAGATCTCAAATCATTGCCCTGAGTTTCTACCTTAAGAAACTAAAAAAAAGGGGAACAAGTGAAGCTCAAAATAAGCAAAAGGAAGGGAAAAAAAGGGTAGGGTGGAAATGAATAAAATAGAAAATAGTAAACAGTAGTGAAAATATACACCCTCTCACTCATAATTAAGAGGAATTGCATATTAATAGTACACTGAGACATCATTTTTTTCACATCAATTCGGCAAGAATTCAAGTTTGACCATGTACTTGGTTTTCTGGGCTCTGAAGAAATAGGGACTCTCATCAGTAGGTTGTTGATAGGAGTGTTAATTGGTTCGACCCCCATGGAGGGCAATTTGGCAATAGTTTTCAAAATTACAAATGCATTTACCCATTGAGCCAGTAATCCCATCCTAGGAATTTATCCTACAAGTATACCCGCATATATCATCAGAATGATGATGAATGACATGGTTTCTCCATGTAGAATGACTATGATAGTAAGACTGGACATAGCCAAAGTGCCCATCACTAGGGACTTGGTAAAACGGATGGTGGTATATCCACATATGGAATACTCACTACTGTAAAAAGAAAATGAGTACCTTTATGTTTGGATATAGAAAAAAAAAAAAAGCTCTGGATATATTATAAAGTGAAAAAAACCCAGGGGAAAACAGAATGTTTAGTATGCTACCATTTGAATATAAAAGTCAGAGGAATAAAAATACACATTTGTATTTGTTCATATCTGAACAAAGAAATACTAGAAGGATATAAAATAAATTAAACTAAGTGGTTACCTCTAGGGGTTATAAAATGGGGTGGTCAGGGCAGAGTTAGAATGAGACTTTCCAATGTGTATCTTTATTATTTTGATTTTGATCTATGCGAAACGTTACCCTTCAAAACAACAACAAAAAACCCCCCTATTTTTAAAGGTCACCGTTAGTGGATGTTAAAAAATACATACACACAAACACTTTGAGATGCCATTGCCATAGTCCAAAGGATCAGGTACGAACTCCTAAACCTGCACTCAAGAATCTCAGTTTCTTTCTCTCCATCTCAGCCTTGCCCAGACCTCAGGCTCCAGCCAAACTAGTCGGTCCTGAGTCCCTGAGAACACCATGCGCTCTGGGGCCTGAATCTTGTTCCTTCGACCTCCCTGCATGGAGTACCATTCCCTTCCTCTCAAGCAATAATGTCTTGGGCCCTCTTGCTGCTTTCCTGGGGGGCTTTAATAATAAGAAGAATGTAACAAGGATGCAATGATAGTGATGATGATGATGATGGCAGTGGTTATAACCACTATTTCCCAGGAACCTTCTGTGTTGGCACTGTGGTAGGTGTTCTTTTGTATCTCTTTTAATCTTCCCACCAGAGAAGGAGAAATTGCTGTGTCACACACAGGAAACTCCAGCCAGAGATGGCCCCACAGAGTGACCTGAACCTTAATCTTAATGTCTGGGGTCACATGGGCCTGGGCTAGACTGCCAGCTCAGTTCCTTCCTGGCTCTGTGATTTTGGAAAGCTACATCATCTACAGAAGTTTTAATTTAATCATCAGTGAAATGGTCTTAATAAAAAGTTCCTACTTGAAGAAGTTGTTAAGGATTGGATGAGACACTGGGAAGAAAACATTCCACACATTGCTTGGCACATAGTAAGTGTTTGGTTAATGTCCAGAGTTTGTAGTTGCAGACTCCAGCTACTACCCCATGTTGAAGTCTCCCTCCCTTGAAATGTGAAGTCTTAACCGAGCCTCCTGGTATCACCAACACCATGCCAGCTAATGTCACGTTATCTCTACCCATTTCCATGTGTCCTTATCAGTTGGATTGTAAGGGCTCAGGACCAGGACTAGCCCTGCATTTCTCTGTATGGACACTCCATGATCGAACCTGGCACTTAACAGATGCTCATTGAAAGTTTGATGATTAATTAAATCTGAAGAAAGACTGTAAGCAAGGGGACAAAAGGTCGGAGAAGAAAACTAAAATAAAACTAGAGACATCTTAAAGACTAGTTTAATTTTAGAAAACACTGGTGCCAGATTTGGTCAGGAGGAAGTGAGAGGCAGGAACCCTATGAGGTGGACAGGAAGCGAAATAGCAAGGAGAGAAATGGGGAAAAGAGGTATTGAAAGTAGTCCTATGCATTGAGGAAACATTTATATTTAGAGGGGCTGCTCTTGGGCAATGTTGAGTTTCCCCTTTTCTTGAATTCAATAAGATATTGATGATTGAAATGAGATTCAAAAGCCACTGCTATTCCCAAGTGCCTTACCCAGTGAAGCCTTATTGTTTCCAGATTATGGTGGTGGTTGATGGGGCTTTTCACTGATCACAGGCTGCTCGTGTGCCCTGATGGTCAGGAGAAGGCAGTGTGCAGCTGGGAATGTTAGTGGGCGTGGGTCATGCAAGGCCAAGAAGCAATCCCCAACTCTGTCCTCCACCCTGGGCATGTCCTGACTCTAGCAAAATAGGTGAGGAGGAGTGAAGGGCTTTCCTCTTCTTCCATGTTCACCCTCAGAAATCCCACTCATCTTTTAAGGTTTGCTGCAAAGGATCCTTCTAGATGTCAGAACATCTAAATCTTCTAGATGTCAGAGCTGACCTGGCCATCCTCCACGTTCCACAGCACTGGTTTCTACTCTGTGATGGGGTTCACCCCAGACTGTTTCATGTGAGAGGAATGAGAAAGAAAAACTCTTCACCCTAGTCTGTGAACACCTTGAGGGCAAGGATCTTTCTTCTTCATCCTTATACTGCCTCAGGGGCCTCATCCACTGCCTGGCACCTGGTGCCTGACATATAATAGATGCCCTGTACATTTTTATTGGTCAAGTTCTCTCTTTAGAGGGCTGGAAAAGAGCAGATGATGTAAAGGGCAGGGAGCCCAGATTAGATGCCCCACCGCAATGTCCCTGTGACACCCTGGACATCCCGCATCTTTTCAGCAATCATACAAGATTCTCTTGTATGTTTTAGACCCACATCCCCCAACCAGATCCTTGAGAGCAGAGATGGACTGACTTGGGCTCAAAGCAGGCACAAAGTGAGTGCAGAATGATTGTTAAATGGTGGAAACAACTTCGCAATGTCGTCCATTGACTTAGAGCCTGGCAGAGCTATTTCCTCTAAGAGTCATGGCTTTGTACTTCAAACCCAGGAGCGAGTCCCTGGTGGCAGGACCTCACCTGCTCTCCTCAAACTCCCATCTGATTTCATTCATCTTCCAGACCAGATCCATGAGGATCTGCAAGAGTGGTTCCCAAACTTGTGCATTAGAATCTCCTGGGGGAGGTTTAAAAATTCCTGGTATCCGAGCTGCATTTCAGATCAACTAAATCAGAATGTTTGCGATGGGTAAGAGCCTGGCATCAGTGATTTTTAAAGATTCCCAGGTGATCCCAAGGGCCTCTAAGTTTTGGAACCACTTGTTTGGGAGATATTCCAATAAATTGGAAAGGTTAATTAAGGACACCCATACCTCTGACACAACATAAATGGGGTAACCATCCTAGGACATTTATCAAAGAGCAAAGGATCTGCTGTGACAGCCAGAATTTACAGATCACTGGAGAAGTAGGCTCAGGTAGGCACCTCAGCAGGGTTGCTCTCTTTTTCCTTGTGCTTATTCAGTCTTGTGATTGTTTCTTGCCATGTTTTTGCCCTCACTCGACCTTGAGCAACTGGAGAGCAGGACCCATGTCTTCACAAGCACACCAAGTGCCTGGCCCGCAGTGGATGAGTGATGTGTTTGTGTAATAATCATGTCCGTGAGTTCATTCATTAATTCATTGACTAATTCATTCATTTATGCAGGCATGCAGTCAACAAATGATAATAATGGCAGACAGAAGGTATAGCATGGGCAGAGAAGAGGATTTAATTAGGAAGAGAGAGAGAAAAAATATAGATTCCATGAGGAGATAGAATCAAAAGTAGGGGAGTAAAAGCCAGAGAAGAAAGGAGAAAAGAGTATTCATTCATGTAATGCAGCAGTATGCAAGTCAGGCTTTTTTTTTTTTTTAATTTTATTATGTTATGTTAGTCACCATACGATACATCATTGGTTTTTGATGTGGTGATCCACCATCCACTGTTTTCGTATAACACCCAGTGCTCCATGCAGTACGTGCCCTCCTCAATACCCATCACCGGGCTAACCAATCCCCTCCCCCCTCCCCTCTAAAACCCTGTTTGTTTCTCGGAGTCCATAGCCTCTCATGGTTCTTACATTTTTTAATCAAATGGACTCAAAAGTTAGTTACCATCTATAAGTACTCTGTACTTTTTCTCCTGTTTAGTCTATTAATCATAATAAAATCAATTAATTACTATGGTACTGTTTGCATAATGTCTTTTTCCTCCTCCAGGCTGTTAACTCCAGGAAGGCAGACCTTACGCATGGCACTCACCTCCATGTCCCCAGGGCCTAGCTCAGTATGACATACAGTGGTGCTCAGTAAATATTTACCAAGTGACTCAGCAGATTGCTCATGGCTTCAGTTCTTTCTTCTATTAAAAAAATCATGGAGGGCGCCTGGGTGGCTCAGTCGTTAAGCGTCTGCCTTCGGCTCAGGTCGTGGTCCCGGGGTCCTGGGATCGAGCCCCACATCGGGCTCCCTGCTCGGCAGGAAGCCTGCTTCTCCCTCTCCCACTCCCCCTGCTCGTGTTCCTGCTCTCGCTGTCTCTCTCTCTGTCAAATAAATAAATAAAATCTTTTAAAAAAAATCATAATATACTCATCTCAAGGTTGTTATAAGGAATAATTAAAATAATAATATATCTAAGTACCTGGTGCATGGTAAGCATTCAACAATTGTTAATTCATTATTATTATTAGGAAAGAGAAATTGCCTACTCTGTGCCAGCCTCTGTGCTAAATAATGGCCAAAAAGAGACAACTGAAAGAGCAAAGGGATTGCACCTTTTAGAAAGAGTAAGGATTTGAGGACCCCCGTGTCACCACCTTGGCAGCACAAAGCCCACTGACTGCTGGGCCCAAAGCAGGCCAGAGATGGGTCCATGCCCTGCACAGGGTCTCTATCTGAAACACTGGAGAAGGAGGGGACTAACCCTCCTTTTGGGAGGGAGGGTTACAATCAATGTTTGGGAGTTACAATCAATGCTGTGGTATTGGCCTCTTCCCTTCAATTTTCAATCCCCAGATTCCAGCCTATTGCCCTGGGGTCACTTAAACACCTGTAGTGTCCTTATTCAGAATCCTTCCCAGAGCACCTTCCTTTCACCTTCATTCCACTACAGACCCCCATATTGCTTCTGTGAAGGCTCAGAAAACCCTGTTTGGTCCTTAAGATGTGTCTTCATCAAAGTTCACCACCTTATGCCTGTCACTCATCACTATGGCTCATGAGGCATCTCCTGTCCTCTCTGCCTTTGCTCACATCATTCCTTGTCTGTTAATACCCACCCATCATGCTCATATTTGCTGCCCCTCTTTTTCTCTCACCTCTGTGAAGACCCAGCCCAAAGCTTACCTCTAGGAAGTCTTCTAGTTTGACACCAGATGAAAGCTCTGTTGAGTGCCCCATCAGCACTTCCTTTCTTGGTAAGTGCTTTCTGGTTTCAGGTTTGGTGGTTTGACCTGTTTGCATGATGCTTTACCAACAATCTCCAGGTGTTTCCTGTTACCCCAGTAGGGGAGGGCAAGAATAGGTGTTTCTCTTCAAAGGAAAACAAGTCCTGTTCCCCTCCTCTGGCCTGTGCCCTGCATTCATCAAGCCCTTAATCATCATGGATGAGTTGAAGGGAGAAAGAAGGTCTGTGAATGGTGTGGGGGGGATGAGAGCAGAGGGTACCCTGGAGAGAAGCTTTGGGGAAACCATCCACATCCCCTGTGAACCCGAGGCTCCTTGGTGAACAGGATGGGAAGGACACTATAGAAGCCAAAAGTCCCAGGGAAATTGGATTTTTATTCTTCTTGGAAGTCTAGTGCCTTCTGAGACTTACTAAGAAAACGTAATCTCTTTCATTCATTCATTTTTTCAGATCAGTGTGTTGAGCACTGACTGGTCTGTAGGTATTAGGAACACACAGATAAACTGGATAAGACCCAGTGCCCGTCCTCAAAACCCTCAAAGCCTAATGGGGACACAGGCTAGTGAACAGCCAGTTACTGTGGAGCGGGAGAAGTGGCACGAGGGAAGAAGGTGCAGGGTGCTGTGGGAGCACAGAAAGGGAGGGGCTAGGGGAGGCCATGGAAAGTTCTGGAATCAGCGACTAGGAGTTGAGCACCAAAGGGCCAGTAGGAGCTAGTTAGCCATGGGAAGAATTAGGAAGAGGAATCAGCACTTGTGAAACCGTGAGGGGAGACAGTACGGAAGGTCCAGGGATCTATAAGCAATTCATTATGACCAGAGCATCCCGTGCAGGAAATCACGGAGAGGCGCATGGAGAGGGTAGCAGGAGCCGGATATCACAGTGTCAGTCTGGAAGGCTCTGCAAAGGCTCTTTGGGCTTTTCGTTGGAGGTAGATAGCCTGGAGAGATTTTAAGCAGAAGAGCGACATGATTGGATTTTCCTGTTAAGGACATTCGCTCTGGCTGCTGAGAGACAGACGGGAGTGAGTAGTGCAGGGGGTGGGGAGGCCAGAGGGAAAGCTACTGCTTGTCCCCGCAGACACCATGTGGGCATGACATGGTAAGAGATATTGCAGCGGTGGGGTCACAGGCTCAGTGACCTGGGTGGACCTTGCAGAGTCTGACGGGTCCATGGCAGGCCTGAGGGGTGAGTGCAGTGGGATTTAGAGATCTCCTGGAGCTCAGGAGACATCTGGGGCTGGATCCCCGGGGAGATCTGGAGTCTGCATGGATGAGGCCTCCAACATGGATGAGATGACACTAGGGGCAGGATTGCAGAAGAGAGGGAAGCAGGGACACTTAGGGACCTGGAGGAGAAAGAGGAGCTGCCAGGGAAATGGAGAAGGCAGGTCCAGAGATACGGAAGGTAAGCTGGGAGCAGTGATGGTGGAGAAGTCCCAATAGAGGTAGGCGGCAAAGTCAAAAGCAGCTGAGCTCAGGCATTTGGAGTCAGCAACATGGAGGTGGTGGTTTCAGTGGGCAGTGTGGGGCAGAGGCCTAGGCCATGGGCCAAGGGAGGAGTGGGATATGAGGAGGCAGGGAAAAGGACTCAGAGCTACCCTTGGAAGAAATCTGAATATAAAAGAAAAATTAAAATGGTGGTGATAGAAGGGGATGTCAGAGTAAAGAAGAGTCTTGTTTGTTTGAGGCTTTTTGACTTGGGATGGAAGAAATGTATGGAGGGAAATAGTTACAGAACGAGCAGTTAAGGATGCAGGAGAAGTAAAGGAAGAGAATTCCCAGAGGGAGGATGGTGGAGCACAGGCGGAGGGAGAGCCATCAGGTAGGGCTTGGGGCACTTGTTTGATGAGAGAGAGGGAGGTGGGCTTTGCTGAGAGCCAGGCTGTGTGGAGTCTGGGCTCAGGAGCTGGAGCAGAAAGCTGTTCACTGAGGCAGACTGAGCTCTGTCCGGAGCATGGTGGGAAGGGAGGACGGGGCAGTACTCTTATCCTCATGGTTCTGCCACCTTTTCCATCAGGACTCTATAGTCTGGGGAAAGGAGTCAGGAAGGCACCGTCTCCATCCAGTTCCGGGGTGTGATTTGTTGGGGAGGGAGAGTGACAGCAGTACAATGAGGGTTCTTAGAGTTGAAAATTCAGCAAGAAAGTACTTAAAGCAATGATCAAGGGCTCTGGGCCACCTACTGGCCCGAGTGAAGAGAGGAGGAGGGGAATAGGCTGGGGGAAAAGAGAGTGATCAAAGGTGGAGGTATTGATAAGGTGTCCAAGCCAAGCAGAGGGAGTAGGGAGAGCTTGAGGGCTGGGTGAGATGGGGTGTTGGAGTTTACAATTCCCAAGAAGCAGCAGGTCTCATCAAAGTCCTGGATGTAACCCTGGGTGGGGAGCCCAAGTGGAATCAGAATTTGGGATCCTGGAGTGGAAGAGGAGAGGTGCTGGATGGACAGAGCACAGGAGCCTGATGTCAAGATGATGCCGGACTTGAGGGGAAGACTTCGGGCCAGGAGCCAAGGCTTTCCATGACTGGAGAGGGACCAGGTTGTTGACAGACACTGAAGGAGGAGGGGAAGCTGGTGTTGCAGCCAGGTCCCAGGAGCTTCACTAGAGCAGGGGTTTTTATAGGAGGGCAGGGGGTAGTGGCTCTGAGAAGAGGGGCATGGGGGACAATGAACCATCGCTATCTGAAAGGGCTGCAAACTACATGGCCACAGGGGAGAGAGAGGTTTCCTTAAGGTGAGGAGTGCAGGCGGTGCTGGATCTAGCCCCAGCCTCAGGCCAGCTGAGATGCAGTGGCTTGCCTGAGTACATGCAGCTAGAAAGTGGCTGAGACAAAATTAAAATTAACCTAATGTGTGTATTCACTTACTTTTCATACCTGCCCAAGCTGCCCATTTGTACAGCTGTTTTGATGCATTGCAAGCTTGGTGTGCAGGTCCTTTTATTCTGGCTGGATTTGTAATATGTGTTTACCATGTGACCTTGGGAAATGCATGACATGCTCTGTGGACCTCTGTACAATGAGGGGTTGAACCATGGGTTTTCAGCCATGTCATGTGGAGCCCCAGTGACTCAGTGGAGGAGGCTAAGGAGCCCCCGGGAGCAGGATTGCAGGGAGCCTGAGTGGGGATGGGCTCCTGGCTCTACCCTGGTGTCCACCCAAGCAGCTACCCTTGGATCTGCCTGAATACTGTGGTTCTGCATGAGATTTTGTTTGGAGGGAGGATTCAGCTATCCAAAATAATGTTAAAATCTGTGGTCTCACTTGGCCCTTACCCTGCATGAGCCTTTCACTGTTGTGTGCTATAGGGCATGTCCTTGGTCATGCGTCTTATCTGTGGGCCCTTGTCAGTTTGAGTGTTAAGGACTTGGTGGGCGACTGGACAGCTCCAGGACCTCTCTGCACCGAGCTCACTGAAAAACCAGCGCTCTTCTGAGGTGGTCGTGATGCCCTTCCAGAAATCTGATTTTACTAAAGTAGTTATGATGGGCTGAGGGCTCGGGTGCTCCACAGTAACTTCGATGATGAATTACATCCTGAGTCTAGCAAGTGGGACAGACAGGTCCTGTAGCCAAGGGACAAAGCCTGGACCTGTTTTTCATCACCTCACACCAGCTGGAATCCCTTGTTGCCGGGCTGGCAGCTGTGAGGGATCACTTGGCCACCAGGAAACCTTCCCAGCTGGGACCTTTGTGAGAGTCTGTGCCAGAGAAACGACATCTGTGAGTCACTGCTCAGGGGAAAACCCAGCTGCTCTGCTCAGTCCCGGCCCCAGTGGCCACGGGAAGGGCCAGCAGGCAGAGCAAGAGTAGAAGATAGGCCACTTTGCTTTTCTCAGTTTTCACAGCAGCTTCCCAGATTTGCATTTCCCCATTTCAGAAGGGAAGTTGGGAGGTGGGACTAGAAGCAAAGAGGCCTCCACCCTGGGGCAGATGGGAAAGCCCACAGCTATTGAGTGTGGAGGGTTTGGGCTGAGCTATTGGAATTATTCCTTGGACCCACTGGGTTCTCACCATTGACTCACCCCCTTTGTTTCTGACCACAGGTGGTGACAGCCAGGCTTTTAGACTGCACATGGTATGCTCTGGGCAGTGAGTGTCAGGAAATGGGGGTGAATCTTAGGATGGGCATGCTGAATCATGTTAATGTCCCCCCAGATATCAGGATAGGGGAACTGGGTAGGAGGGTGAGGTTTGTTTTGCAACACAGAGGGATGGATTCTTGGTGCCATGTGCAGTCTTCTCTGGAAGGAAGGTCAGCCAGGTGTGGGCCTGACAGCCATAGGTGTTAGCTTGCTAACCCTGGAGCAGTCCCTGCAGGGACTGGTGTGATCCTTTGGACCATGGTGGGAAGTGCTGGTGACTGGGGATGTCACTCCCCACAACAGTGGCAATCACCTTGGAGACTGAGAAGCCTTTCACGGGCGAGAGGGACCAGAGTCTCTTCACTTAACCTGATGCAAATCCTCAGCTCCCAACAAGCCAAGTGGTCTTGGGTTCTATTCTTGGGCAAGTCTTTGTGGGGCAGGGAGCCTGCCTTGCTCTACATGGCACACATAGACCTCAAATATAGGGCTCAGTTCCAAGCGGTGGATTTGGGGAGTCCTGTGAGCAGGTGGGAATGTGCCTGGGCCATGCCTGGAGGAACAGCCAGCATGACCAAGGTCCTGCAAACCAACCAGGAGGGGAATGCTTGAAGCTGTTGGGGATGTTTAGTCTAGAGAAGAGGACAGGAGAATAGTGTTTTGGAACCCTTGTTGCTCCAGATGGCAGAACTGAGGCCAGCAGATGGAAATAACAGGAAGAAAAGCTGCAAATCACCAGACATAGACCTATCTAGTCATTATAACGCAGTAAAGCCAGGGAGTTAAGACCCTGGGCTCAAAGGGCATGGTCACGAACCTACTCACAGATGTGGTTATGGGATCCATTCAGTGTTGACCTGCACTGTGATTTAAAAAAAATGCATTGGTAATCAATACAAATTGGGAAATTATGCTTATAAATCTATATTTATAACCTCTCTTGAAAAACCTGAAGGGCTGATCACCCAGGGGCATATTCTGTCATGGAACAATAAACCCAAAGAAGGCAGTTGCACCCCAGTCCATCACAGGTGCCACCTCCTTCCACCTTTCTTACACCTGCATGGTTTCACTGATCCACAGGTGCCCAGCCCCTCAGTGGGACTGCAGTTTGCAACCCTGCTCTACTTAAGAGCTCAGGGTTTGAATCCTGGCTTTGCCACTTTTAAGCAATTGTGATCTTAGACAAGTGAGTCAACCTCTCCAAGACACCATTTCCTTTTCTGAATATGGGAATCATTACAATACTCCCCTGGTGAGACATGGAGTTAGAGACATGGACAGTGACTAACACAGAGTGGGACACTTGGTGAGAGCTTGGCAACTCTTAGCTGCCTGGGAGTGTCCAGCAGTGGAGGGGACAGTCTCATAAAGCCTTGGGGTTCCATCACCAACACCAGGTCTGCAGAAGTCAAGGACTGGAGAAGAGGAAAGCCACCAAAGATCTCTGAAATAAATGGGTCATGCGCCAGTTCTCCTTGGGCCCTCCCCAGTGGCCAAGTCAAATGTATTGGTTTAGGGCTGCCCCCGAAGCTCATTAAAATCATATTTTGTCTGAAAGGAACTTTGAGGAGCAGGAAAAATGTGTTACCTTGGGACGCCTGGGTGTCTCAGTCGGTTAAGCGTCTGCCTTCGGCTCAGGTCATGATGTCAGGGTCCTGGGATCGGGCTCCTTACTCAGCAGGGAGCCTGCTTCTCCCTCTGCTGCTCCCCCTCCTCATTCCCTCTCTCTCTCTGACAAATAAAATCTTAAAAAAAAAAAAGAACGTGTTACCTCGAGTACCTTGCACCTGCTTGGGAGGCTGTTGTATGTTCAGAGTGAGGTGGGGTTCCGGCCGTAGCTGCCACTTTCTTTCCTGCTGCAGGATTACTTTGTGTTCACTGGCAGCATTTCCTCCCTCAGTAGCTGGCATAGGCTCATCAGTCAGCTCTGCAGACCTAGCAGTCCCAGGGCAGCCAAACCCACCCCGATTGCTTAGCTCTGTGATAGAGCCTTCAGTACGTCGGGACCTGCCTGGGACCTGGGTCTCCCTCTGGGTGGGACCTGAGCAGCATGGATGCCCTTCAGGAGGTCTGATGAGAGAGATTTTGGTGGCTGGTTCCCATCAGGCCCTGAGAAGTCCCCTGCTGAAACAATGTGGGGTGACTGAAAGATTTGTTTCTGTGTCCTAAGCCTTCATGCATTGCCTGACTCTAGGAGCTTTATGTACTTGGGATGCTGAGCTAAGAGCAGACACATCCTTTCTCAGGGAGGTATCCAAGGAGAGGAGAGAGTGGATCGTTACAGTTCATGAGCACAGAAGTACAAGGGAGACAGCCCATGTGTACCACAAATGCTTGGGCAGAAGTTTGGGGGAGATGGGGAGGACCACCAGGTCTGGAGTCCACAGGAAGTCAGCCTGTTGGGATCAGAGGATGGTGGCTACAGGCATGGGAGCCAAGGATGGAAGGGAAGTGGAGTGAGTTGAATGAGTGGGGCATTCACTCTCTGAATCTCTTTCCCTCATTGCTTCTCCACTCCTCCATTCCTCTTCCCCTCTCCTCTTTGGCATTCACTGTGGCCCAACACCTACAGATTGTTACAGCCAGAGAGCATCTGTCAGGAACCTGCCAACTTGCCTCAGCCTTAGGTGGCATTTCATGTGCTTGGATCTCCCTTTCAGCTGGCCTGAAGAGAGCATGGAGCAGCAGGAGGCCGCTGCTGGTCCAGAGCCTGGCCACCTACAGAATCTTTAGGCCAAGCCCTGACCTGTGCCCAACTTATCCAGATGTCAGGGCTCAGGCTTTGGTTCCTGTGCTTGAGCTCATTGTTCTGTTTGGAGAAGCATTTCAGCCTCTGCCCTCTGGGATCCTGTTCCTGGGAAGCTGCCCCTCATTCAGCCTTGGCCTTTGCATTGGGCCTCTGCAGCTGCTGAGTTATCATTCTAAGCCATGTCTGATGGCCTCTGGCTTGAATCTGGAAAGCTGAAAATTTGTTCAGACAGTAGAGTGTAAATTAAATATTAGATCTGAGAGGGTTTCACATACTTCATAATGTGACCTCATTGGGATATTTATTTGCTGTTCTTCTGGTTCTCCCAAATTAATAATTGAGTAAAATCAGAGCCGATTTGCTTACATTCTGCTGAACGGCACCTGTTCTTTGAGAGAGTGGGTGTGTGTCAGGAGGCTGGGAGAAGTGGGGCAGACAACAGAAGCTTTAACAGAGATGCATGGCTTGAGCATTTTATACATAAAATTATAATTCAGCCTTAAAACTGAGGGTCACCTACTATATGACAAGCCCTGGATTAGACTCCAGTGGCAGAATAAAGTCATGGATGGTACCGTCTTCTCTTACGAAGTTTGTGTTGGGGAAATAATAGCAAATACACAAGCACCAGCTGAACAGCAGAATATCCCTCCTTCCATTGCACATACACTCACAATCGGCTACACATCTGTACATATCTGGCCACACATGGGAAGACCTGCCCAGGCTGTGGGTTTTGAGATTTTGACCATCAAAACCTACAAGTAAAATCTCCCCTTTTTGCATCTGCATTTCATTATAGCATTGTGGTCTGGGATGGACTCTGGAGCCAGAGGGTCTGGGTGAGAATCTGGCTCCCTCCATACTAGCTGTTTGAATTTAGACACACCATATAACCTCTCTGTGCTTCAGTTTCCTCATCTGTGAAATAGAGATTACAGCGTCTACTTCACAGGATTGCTCAGAGGTTTAAAGAGGGGAAAACAGGGGCAAGCTTAAAACAGCACGAGAAAAAATGGGCAGTGCTCAGGCCATAGTGGGAAAAGGAGGCTCATTTTTAGGATGGGGACAATTAAGAGAATATTTGCCTGGTTTTAGGAGAGGAGAGGGTCCTCGGAACTTGATGCTTTCCACAAAGCCACTGAGTACCAACTCAGTTCCACTCATCAAACATATATGAGAATCTCCCATGCATACGTTATGTAGGGTTGTGGGAAAACAGAGATACTTGCGGCATGGAATCCACAGTCTACTTTAGGAGGTGAAACAAATAGATAAAAACAAAGAATAGACCATGAAAAATACCACAAAAACTTAGGAAGACTCATTAAGTTGTGGGTAGGGAGGTTAGGAAAGACTTGTGTGTATTGGAGGGAAGGTGTTGCAGGTATTAAGAACAGCGGGATCAGAGGAGGCAGGAAATTTTGGCATGTCTTTGAGAACAGGGCAGAATCTAATTTGGTTGAAACAGACTGGAATAAGAAGGGTTGGTTTGGGCTACCAATGGAGAGAGGAAATGCAAAGCCAGGGTGAGACTTGGCACTTTGTCAACAGGTAACAGAGGGCCATTGAATGGGATAGTAATAAGAGATATTAGAGGTTGAATCTTTTTATATTTTAAAACTGATAGAATATAGTGGGTGAAGAAGATGAAAGAATCAAAGATTACAACATAATTTTCTATCTGGGTGACTGAGGGCATGGTGATATTTGCTAGAAATAGGGAAGTCAGAAGGCGCTGGTTCAGTAAAAGGCAGAAATTGCTCTGCTTGGACAGTTTGGGTTGGAAATGCTGGTGAGTCATCCCAGTGGCAATGACCTGCAGACTGTTGGAAATGGAGGCACCAAAGAGAGAGCCTAAGGATAGGGAGATGTATTTGGGAGCTACCTCCAAAGAGAGTCACACCATGGGAATGAATCATGGCCCAGGAAGGGACTATAGGACAAAGAAAGAGGACTAAGGCTGGACCTTGGTGACAGAACACTGATGGGACAGGCAGATGAAGAGGAGCCATGAGGAAGACTAAAGAGTAATAATGCTAATGAGGAGAAGCAAGGCAGTTCAGTGTCATGGAAGCCAAAAAAAAAAAAAGGAGAAGTCAAGAGGGTAAGACCCAAGAAAAGGCTTGTTGGAGGCTGCCAGTGACCTCTGAGAGCCTCTACGTACAGTTCTGGGATGGTGCCATATTGACAGGGTCCAAATAATTGTTGGTTATTGAAAAAGAACAGACTATGTGAGGACCAAATGTTTAAGAATAAAAGAAAGTAAGGAGTGAGAGGGTAAGGTAGTGCAAGGAAGAGGCGGTTCAAAGGGTTATGAGAAACGTGAGAGGCTTTGTAGACTAAAGGAAGAGACTCACTGCTGAGCTCACCCTGTCCCACCTACCTTTCTAATGCAGGACATTAAGATCAGAAAAGAGAACAAGAGAAGATGGCTGGATGGTTGCCGGACACCAGAAGATGAGAAAATTGAAGTGAGTGGGAGACGGCATATATAAACTCACCATTGAGAAAACAGAGATTAATTACAAAATAGAATTGCCCGGTTATGAACTGAATGCTGAATCAGTTAAAATATTTTAATATAAGCATTTATTCTTAAGGAACACAACTTAGATGATATCAAATATATTCAGAATGCTGGGCAGGCAAAGGGGAAACAATTCATGGTTCTTCAACCCCACTCTTGACCAGCGCTGTGACTTTCTGAGAGTTACTGACCCCTCTCTGTCTCAGATTTTCATCCATGTAATAGGGATGGTAACACTTCACAAGGTTGTTGCATTGTTGTAAGGACTGGATGAGATATTCAGGAATCGGAATTCGTGAGAGCTATTCTGCTGGTGCTTTCCACGTTGTAAGCAGGTGCTCTGTAAATACCGGTTATCATTACAGTAAGCTTTTCTTGGCTATCTGTTAGTGCAGTCTTGGAGGGAGTAGTTGGGCAGTCAGGGCCCTGGGATTTAGCTGGACAGATGCTAACACTTGCCCCGGATAAATATATGCAGCTGATGTAGAGGTGAAAGATTGCGTGTGACTTCACAAAAGAGAAAAGGGAAAAGAAGGGAGAGATTAGGGAAATAACAGAAGTACGTGTGTGTGTGGGTGTGTGTGTGTGTGTGGGTGTGTGTGTGTGTGTGTGTGTGGAGAGATGACAAAATTAGGGAAAGGCAGCATTCCATGACGGGTAGAAATGGATTCCACTGCACCACTGCATGGCTGACTTCAGTGGAGGAAACCCAACCAAGTTGTGGCTTCCCAATTTGCACTTGTGAATATTGGAGCTCCTTTTCAACTCCCCAGCCAAGCCTGCAAATATATAGTCCAGAGCCACAGGTTTCTCTCATTTTGACTTTGTGGCAATGTTGTTCTAATCAATGACTATCTATTCCCCTCCTCCCCAGCCTCTACCTCAAGAAATGAGAGGAATACTGAGAACATCAGACCCAAAGATTTGGTGTATTGTTCCAATTCATGATCTATCTTCTCCAAGTGTTGGCTTTCTGGTCTCTGATGATGACCTACTATGTACATTTTGAATGTCTATGGAATTAACTAAACTTACCTCTTCAAGTATTTGGCTCAGGTGTGTGCTCTTCTAGGATATGGTGATCAAGTATGTATTGATGTCACCCAGAACCTTTGCTCTCGTGCATCATCTTTTTCCAGCCCAAGGATCCCTTACTCTGCCTGGGGAGACAACTTTTCTGTCTGGCAACATTCCTCCCTTCAGTCACGATATCGGAGTTCCTGAGCCCTGCCCCATGTGCATGAGGGCTGACCAGTGAGGAGGCAGTACCCCAGGTGTATGTGGCATGGCTCACTGCTTTGTAAGGTGATCTGTGGGTTATCTGGACCCAGCTTTTAATCCCAGACTACTTAACCAGCTTCCCCTTGTTATCTCTTTCAGAGTGCGTGGGGCAGGGGGAAATGCAATCTCACTTAAAAATTAACTCAAACATCTGCTGGTAGCCTCCACTACAATATATTTCATGCATTTCCAAGTCTTAAAAATGACTCTTGGATAATGTTTTGTTTATCTCCAGCATTGCTCCCCTCCAGGAGCAGAATAGATATAGAGCTACTTGTGCATATCTACATGGACATCTCTCTCTCTCCTCTGACCCTTTCCACTCCACTCCCCACCATCCCCCAAAGCAGAAGTGTTAATTAGCGGGGATAACGCATCGTTTAAGCTGTCACAGTGTGATGAAGACAGACTGAAGATGATGTAAGCCATCAGTATTAATTCCATTCTCCAGGAGAGATGGGAAATTCTTGCGTGCAAGTGGGTGTAATCAGTTTATTTCAGTCTGTGCTGAATTCCATGGGCTACTGTAGGGTTGAGTAATCCCAGGTTGCTGGGGCTGCTCTCCCATGCATCAGATGAATGTGAAAGTACTCAGTAACCTGTAAAGTGCTGAATAATATTTATCCTTTTATCCTAGTTTCCCACAATAATATATTTTGGATTCATTATATGTGAATTTATCTAATGTCTAATGAGTGAGTGGAGCTCTGGACAGTCCTGATCTTTCTTTTTTTTTTTAAGATTTTTTTTATTTATTTGAAAGAGAGAGAATGAGAGAGAGCACATGAGAGGGGGGAGGCTCAGAGGGAGAAGCAGACTCCCCGCTGAGCAGGGAGCCCGATGTGGGACTCAATCCCGGGACTCCAGGATCATGACCTGAGCCGAAGGCAGTCGCTTAACCAACTGAGCCACCCAGGTGCCCATTGATCTTTCTTAATCTGCCTGGAGGTGATCAACAATCCAGTAGTAAGGGGTGGGGATGAAGCATGGTGGTTCCAGAACCAGTATCCAGAAATATGCACAGAGTTCATGGGGGATAGTTCTCTGGAGGATGGCAGGAGAATTCCTGCTTCCTTGTGAGATATATTCATTTATCCATAAATCATTTGTCAATGCTGTGTTGCTTGCTGACCTGTGTGGCTGAGCCATGTGGTAAAGCTGATAACAAAGATTTACCTCTGCCAGGTTCCTTGCACTTTGAGGAAGGGCATCCCCTCGTGAGGCCCACCCTCTCCTTCCCAGCTCATCACTCAGTCTGAAACTCGTCTCTGTCTCTGTCTCTCCTGATCTGTCTCATTCCATTTGTGATCACGTGTCACTCAGACTTCCTCTAGTTCCTTTTCTCTATTTACTATTCCTTAGTCTTCCCTGCTCTTTGAAAACTGAGGGAGGGTTGAGTTGCCGTGGCAACCCCCTAGCCCCATCTCTTTTCTGTTTTTCAACAATTTTTCTACATTTTAATAAAATCGCTATTTATAGTATGCAAAGCTTCATTCCCCTCCACTGCAGCTCTGCAAGGGAGGTTTCCTGTCTGACCAGAATACTAATGACTAAAACATGGCTTTCCAGGGAGGCCGGCAGTGAGGGGGCCCTCCAGGGCAAGCACTTTGGTAGACATATGTGTTCAGGACCAGGGTTTGACCTGTATACTTGAAGAACCGCAGTGGACAGGGCTGAACACCCAGCTTTGTAAAATATATCATGCTGGATACATATAAAATATACATGTTGAATTTGGCTTGAGGGGAGGAGGCATGAGATAAGGTGTTACACTGACGGAGGGAACTGAAGTCCTGGGCTCTGATTGCACCAAGCTGAGATAGAGCCAGCCTGTTAGGAATAGTTGGCATTTGCAATATGGAAGGTGGCACAAAGCTAGTGTGGAATCATGGGGGGAAAACACAGAGGCTTCATCATTTATCAGCTCTAAGACCTCAGTGTTCTCAACTGTATACTATCTACCTTGTAGGATTGCTGTGAGGGGCAGAAATATTGTACCCCAGGCATTTGGTGATAATATGGCTAAGCGTCTGGCTCTAGAGTAGGCTTCAGCTCCCAGCTCTGCCAACCTCTAGTTTTATGACTTGAGGCAAGTTACTTAACCTCTCCATTGATCAGCTTCCTCATCTCTAACCTGGGGACAATAATAATAGAATCTGTCTTTTAGGGTTGTTTTAAGAATTCAATAAGTTAATATGGTAAAGACTTGGAACAGTGCCTGGTAAAGTGTTTACTGTCATTGATTATCAGCATTTGATACATGAAAACTACTATTTTACCAGTTTATCCACACTCATGAAGACTAGTTCAAACCTGGGGCTTTAACAAGGGTTTATACCTATTGAGGAATAGGTTTGGTAGAGGGCCATTTCATTATGGAATGAAATATTTAGACTGCATTGAGAAGTAGAATCTGATTCTAAATGGAAAAATGTAGTAGCTTTTCTATTCTTAGTGTTCGCGAATGAAAATACTCATTCTTCGCCATGGTGTTTTTGGACTTTATAAAAACAAATTTATATAGAAGCAAGGTGGGTTATTTTAGCTTAAATCTGATTTGAATTTAAAATATTGTTCAGCCACTCTGATGGCTCGCAGGTGGTAAGACTCTGAGCGAGGTGATGTAGTCGCCCTCTGATAGCAGTGTTTCTTAAACTCTCATGTGCCTATGATTTTATTAAAATTCAGATTCTAATTCAGTAGGTTTGGGGCGGAGTCTGAGATTCTGCATTTCTAACAAGCTTTTAGGTGATGCTTATGCCACTGGTTCTCGGGGACCATTTAGTAGCGAGATTATGAGGTTTTTGATTCCAGCTCTTCCCAAAGATGACCTGAAACAGAGCTGTGGGTTTAGAGGAAGGGATTCCTCCCATTTCTTATCCACATACAAAGCTGGAATCACCCAATATTAATAGCACTGGGCCCTCATGAAGGAATGAGATTAAGAACGACCAGTGGAGGCTAGAAGCCTCTTTTTTTTCCTGAGATCTTTTTGACAAAGCAAGTCAAGTAAAGCTGTATGCAGTTGTCTGGCTTTTTGGCCAGAAAGCTCAGAGGTGCCCCGACTGCATTATATAAGCGCTTTCCTCTCGCTTTACAAGTGTGATTACTCACTTTGTTTTGTTCTTGAAGTGTTTTCAGAATCCAATAAAGCCCATCATTTTTAGGGTGGCATTTTAGGATGGAGGGACATTGTTTGATTTATTCAGAATATTTTGAAGAGATGATTGTTGGACTGAAACCCAAGTGAAATTGAGCCAAATAAAGACATAATTATTAAAACATTAACTTGAAATTTCGACTCCTGCTTAATAGCACTGCTTTCCTACTCAAGTCTCTGGCAATCTGTTATTTCAGTTTAAGCTTTGTTTAAAAAAAAAAAAAACCTCAAAACAAAACTCTTGACATGGTTGTAACAACTAACAATAATGGTGATACATAACAGCTGCAAGCTCACTTCTGAATTACCAGTGGAGGAATTAAAGCTCCGTGTTATGAGAGGTTTAGCTACTTTATAAGATGAATCAGCCAGTGACTCACAATTACCAGTTATGTGATTTAAAAATCCCAGTTGTGAGCTTTACTTTGAAGAATGGGCAATCTTTGAAGAAATATGTGACATTAGAGAGAAAAATTTGAAGTATACTTTAAATTCAAGATTGACCACAATTCAAAAGAGCATGGTAAGACTATATATGCTTGTTTCATTAAAAAGATCATCTCAATTAGATTCAGGTTTTTAGCCATGTGATCTACCCCCTTTAGTCAAGGCAGCGTTGTATGGTCACTTCTACTAGGTTATTGAACAAGGTCTGCATCATCCCTCCAAAAGGTCCACAGATTGGGGAGCCTGGGTGGTGCAGTTGGTTGAGCGGACTTTTGGTTTCGCCTCAGGTCATGATCTCAGGGTCGTGAGATCGAGCCCTGCATCAGCCTCTGTGCTCAGTGCAGAGTCTGCTTGAGGTTCTCTCTTCCTCTCCCTCTGCATCTCCCCACCACTCTCTCTCTCTAAAATAAATAAATAAATCTTTAAAAAAAAGGCCCACAGATCAAGAGATGTTGATGCCAGCTAAGGGGGCAATTGCCCCTTTAATGTCAGATTTAACTCTTGCAGGTGCCAACCCAGTCAGGAGATGGGCAAATATGACAGAGATGGACAATAATATCTATTTCAAAATACAAAGGTTTTTTTTTTTGTCCAGCATTAGATGTTAAAAGTCTTTTCAAATGGAAACCATGCAAATAGGATTCCAGATTAAAGTCTCCTCAGTTGGCATATAACCATTGGGAAAAATGAAATGAGATTTATCTGAGAATTGCTATTATGACCCATCCTTAAAACAGAAGAGCTTTGTTCCTTCTGAACTAGTGGAAACCTGTTACAGTAGCAGCCTTATAATTTGTCACTGAATAAATCACCAACACCAAGTTACATTAATTATATCTTACTCTTTGGTTCCCTAAATTCCTCTTTAATAGGCCTAAAGGAGTTGCAATGAATAATACGGATTGCGACCCATTTGCAACCTTTAGAGTCAGTTTTTCCTTTCCAGTAAATCTATATTCTTTCTCTTTTATCACAACAGGAAAATCCATATTTGAAGTTTTGTTAAGAAGTTTGCTTGGAATTATCAGTAACTAAACTCTTACTTTAAGTGAATGGTGCTTAGTGATTGTAATGATCTAAAGTTTGGTGCCTTTCTGTAGGCTTGCTTCCAGCAGATTCCACATGAATAAGAGAATGTGTATATGTTTTTGAACTGGGAATCATTTTGACTGAGGGTTTATAGAGATATCAACAGGCAAATTCTCTATAGTTTAAACACAAGAGCTCTTGTCCAAGTGGAATACTTCAAAGGCTCAGAGATTGAAGTAGCCCTCTGATGAAGTCTAGAAACCACTGGAAATGTTTAAGTGCTGAGGTTAAAATTACCCTAGAGATAAAATCAGATTTCCTGTTTCTAAGTCTGAAAGCTTACAATAAGGACCTTGAAGGTTCCTGGAATAATAAACAGATCTTCTAAAACAGCAACGGGATGAAGTAAGTGTGGCTGACTTGAAAGTACAGATTAAGTTCCTCAACACGACTCATGTGTTTCAAAATTAAGAGGGAAAATTTCCAAGAGAGAGATGTATTTAGAGCTTTAATGAATCCAAAATATTTTTAAGTACTGCGAAACTTTTACTTGTTTTTTAAGGTTTTCCACTGCTAAGACAACTATCTCCTTTCCTCGGAGTGCATTTGTTTTACGAATCTAGAGTTGAGAGCCTCTCATCAGCTGTATCTCAATGTATAGCAGCTTTTGCAATTTGTGCACGATAAGTAACCTGGCCTGGGCTGCAAGGAGCTGAACACCCTTCCCCCTCCTCATTTGCTTCACTCAGTTCTTTCTACTTACTTATCGAGCCTGAACTTCTGTTTTCCAGAAAGCCCTAGAGCTGAACTAATTGTCCTTTTCTTCTTTCTCTTAGTACCTGGAGCCTACGTGGTGTAGAACTTGTCACCATGCCTTAATCATAGGCTTTCTCATTTCCCACTAATTCTGTGAGGTTTTTGAGGACAAAAATTCCATCTTCTCAGTGTCCTATCTGTTCAGCAAATGTCTAGTAAGCAGCCACTGTGTAGTAGGCCCCGTGAATACAACGAGGACTAGGACACAGAGTCAGTTTTCCAGCTGTTCACAGTTTCGAAAAGGGGACAGAAAAATGGTCAGTTATATTTTGTGTTAGGTTCTTGGACCGAGGTCAGTTGAAGGTACATCAGAAGGACACTTAACCGAGGTCTTCCAGAGGAGATATCACCTAAAGTAAGTCTTGAAAGATAAGTAGCAATTGCCCAACTGAGGAGAACAGCATGGATGGGTGGCGTGGGGCAGAAAAACACGTGGGCAGAGGGAGCAGCAGATGTGAAGGTATGTAGAAGAGAGGGCATATTGCATACAAGGAATTCACAGTAACTCAGGGTGATGGAAGCAGAGAGCACCTGTTACAGAGTGAGAAAGAATGAGGTTAGCGAGGTCAACAGGAGCTAGATGATGAAGCGCCTCAGATGTCGTGCTAAAAAGTTTGGGCTTTCTTCTAAAAGGATAAAGGACAGTCACTGAAGTATTTTAGCCAGTAGAGTCATCAGCATATTTTTGGTTTCCAGAGATCACTTTGGCTGCAGTATGAAACATTTACAAGGCTACAGCAGCAAAGTAGGCAAGAAATTACAAGACAACTGAAGCAACTCAGAGGTGGAAGGGTGGAGGAAGTTGCGGCAAGAATTTATTGGCTGTAAAGAATGAGAGAGAAGGAGAAGTCTGAGATTAGATGATCCTCAGACTTCTAAATAGTAGCATTAAGGAAAAGTGGTTCCATTCCCCAGATTATGAAATACAGTTAGGGTGCAGTGTGGTGCTGAGTGTGGGAAGTGAGTCACTCTGGGTTGGACATGTTGACAGTGAGGTACCTTGGATAGCCTGGAGACCACCCAGTAAGATAGTTCTATCAAAGAGATTGGTGTACAAAAGATAAATTGTGTGGGTCAGAAAACCACATAAGGCTGGCAAACAAAATCCTGGCTGTGGGAAGGTTGTAGAAGAATCTCATTGAACCCAGTGGCAATGGGTAGAGTTGGGGCTCCCACATACTGGAAGTTTGTCTGTAGCTGCTACCTGTTTTTCCCTGAGGCAGTCCTATTGTTCCGTTTTATCTCCATTTCATACTCTTTGCTTCTCTACTAGGCTTAGTACTGCTTCACCAGAACAAGGATTACGTGGATTTAGGGTTGTCAAGAGACTGACCTTGGCTCAACTCCACAAGACCTAGATCTCTGCTTAATTTTTTCTGCCTCTACGTCTTCAAGTCTCAATTACAAATTCCAGGGAGAGATAATCTAACTGGCTCAGTATGGGTTGCGTGACCACAGGTGGACAGAGAATGGGTTTATGTGGGTTCCAGGGCTGTCCCTTCTAGACTGTGGGTTGCAGGTTCTCTAAGAAGAGAATGTGAACAGGGAGGAAATGACTGGCTGAGAAAGCAACTGATACCTGGATACAGTAAGAATAGGACTCGGGAGCTAGATCTGGGCTGGAGAGAAGGATCTAGGGAAGCACTTAAAACTAAGGTATTGGTTAAGATAACCCAGGGGAGAATTTAGACTCTGAGAGGTGAGGGCTGAGATCAGAACTTTGGGGAGCAGCAGGATTTAAGCAGTGACAAGAGGAAGACAGGTCAGTGAACATGACTAGGAAGAGATGGAAAGAGAGGTAAGAAGAAGGACAGTGCCACAAAACTGAAGGAGGGAGGGGTCAATGGCATCAGATTCTACAGAGATCGGGTAGGGCAAGAACTAAAGGCTGACAAGGAAACCAGGAGTGAGGGACTATCCAGTGAGGAGGTGTAGACAGAAGCCAGATGACAGTGGGATGACATGATAGTGGAATGTCAAATAAATGAGGGGTGGGGAGCAGATGCAACTTCTGTCTGAAAAGATTGACTTTGAATGGAAAGGGGACAAATAGAGCTGAAGATGGACACATGGTGGAGGAAGCATTTTCGAAGTAATCCAACATCCCAGCGTGGGGAGGTATTGAGTCCACAGCCAAGAAAGACAATATTTGATGCAGTCAAGTTTGGAAGGAAATTCAACGGGATGAACCAGAGCTCCGGAGGTTAGGACACCATTTCCCCTGAAGTGAGAGGGAGAAATGGCATATAAAAGGCACTGAATAAGTATTTTTTGAATCATAAATGAATAGACTCACAGAGTGGTGGTTGAGCCACTTTGCAGAGCTTAGGTTTCTATTTCCCTTGGGGTCTCACTTTCAGGTAAGAGGATTGGGTCTTGAGAGCACGCTGGGCAGGATGAGGCTTGCCAGCTTGAATGGTGTAGGACAAGTACAGTGGAAAGCCTTCCTTCTGCTCTTCTTCAAGATACCCTGATGATAACTCCCTCAGCTGCCTCACTGTTAGGGCAGCCAGAATCTGAGATAGCAGGGGTAGCGAAGGATGGAGAATGTGGCTGTGCATGAAAACCCCTTGGATCAGGAGTCGGAAAACTTTGGATTCTAGTCACTTTCTGAAATGTCCTGATCACATGACCTTAGACAAACTGCGTAACTATGCATCTAGTTTCTTCATTTGTAACAAGTGTGATAATACCTTCTCTGCCTATTTAACAGATTACAGATTTTATAGATTGCTTTTAAACATCAATCGACCTGTATCTACTTAAAACATTGTGAATATTGTAAAGCCCAGGACAACAGCAAGGCCCCATTACTTTATACTCCAGGCATGCAGAAGATGTGGGCTGCCTGTGAGGCGTGCCCTGTGGAGCTGTCTAATCCTGTCTAACTACACATACAAGTAGAGCATGGGCCTTGGAGTACTGTTTGCCAGGTTCCTTCCGGGCGACTACATGTGTTGAGAGCTCGGCCTGAGTGCAGTGCATTCCTGTGGGTGTAGAGAGTGCCTGGAGGGAGAAGCATATTAAAATCACAAACTCATTACTTTCTCAAGACCAGACATAAAGTTCAAACAGCTTTATAAATTGCCTCCAGAGATTATAAGGCAAAAATTAACTCTGCCTCAAAAATTTGCATCCGCGTTATGAATGCCACGTTCCTCTCTCTCCTAGTGATTTCCATCTCCATCACCAGAAACCAAAAGGCAACACAAGCGTTTTCCTCTGCGGAGTTCCTCAGCATCTCTGGAGAGACAAATGAAAACTAAAGACATCAGGTATGCTTATCATCATTGACCCTGGCTTCCGGATTCCTATTTGGCCCTTGGATTAACTTCCCTCATGCAGTTCCTGATTGCTTTTAGAGTCAGGTCATGTGGCATGTTTGTTTTTGTAGCAGGAATAATAGGTATAAATTAAACCAGTAATACCTGGCATCTACTTCTCACCAACATTGTAAAGGTTAATGAGATGTGCCGATGAATCAATTTGTATTCTTCATCTTCATCTAAAATCATTTATTTTGCCAAATTGGACCAGACACGGGTGAGGGACTATCCACATACACTCATTTCCTTGTCAGCGGTATGCTTTAAATCAGATTTCTGGGTTATTTGCCTTGTTTCTCCTCTTGTGGCTTCATTTCCAAAACAGTGATTTCACTGACCTTAAATTTTAAAAGACAGTGTCATCCCCAGCGGGTTTAGTTCTTCATTTGGCTTTTTCTCCTCTGCCATGACTCAAGTTATCAGGTACCATTTAGAGAGAATGAAGAAGGATTAAAAAAAAATAATGTAATTCATTTGGCTGTGATTAATGGAACTTATAAATACATGATAAATGGGCCTAAGGGAGAGAAAGGCACAATATTGATAAAGGTTATAATGCAAAAGAAAGTACAGGAAAGTGAACTGAGGATTGAGTGGGCCCTAACCCACAGAAGGTGTGCAGCAATAATAATTATGTACTAATTTGCTTCTGCTAAGTCCAATAGAAAAGTGAGAATTCTCTTGGAGGAAGGCATGATTCAAAGAGGATATCTGTAATCATGCATCTCTTAATTCACTCAGTAAATGTTGGAGAAGGATTTAAAGATTTAGTTCCTTAACATGAAATACAAATTATGGCTCATGGAGTCTACCACCAAAACCACATGACCAGAAAGCTTAAAAACAGTTCTTTCTTATATTAACCAGAGGCTTAGAAAAATATGTTTTGCTCTTTAATAGCTAATTACTACATGTGTAAGGCAGCCTAAATCTGCACTTTTTTTTTTTTGTAAGACAAAGTAAAATTCCAGATGGAAACAAGAGGGCTCTGTTTTGGTGATGTAGCATGTGTTGATATTCCGAAAGCACAAACACGTTTGAGTAACTAGCTGCTATTAGGAAAAAGAATTAAGATCAACATTGCTAAGCACAAAATAAGAACAATGGGTATGCACAGGCTGATTAGTAGAAATTATAGTTTGTCATGGTGCAAAAAAAAATGCTGGACATAACAACGAATACACATTGCAGACAAAATGTGCTTATTTAACACTTGACCGTTCTGGATCTAATAATGAGAATCCTAACCTACAAGCTTAGAAATATTTCTATACATCACCTGTTGGACTCTAAGGTGTCTGAGAGCAGGGGCACTGTTGTATTCACCTTCATACATTTACTTTGCTTCAATTTTCTCATGTAACGGACACAAAGTATGAAGGTACAGGCTTATTACAAATACTTTTTTTTCTTCCTTGAGATTCTTCTGGGCCCTTGACAATGTATGATAGGGAGCTAAGGAAGAAACCCAGGCCATGTTGGCATCCACAAGACTTGCTAAGTGTAATGCCCAGAAGTCCTCTTTATAGTCATGTGGGAAGATACAGAACAGTCCCTAAAGATTGATGATGTTTATGCTGCTTATAATAGCCCAGGTTTTGATGTTTCCTCTTTTGCAAAAATAAAACAGGAAAAGGCAGATAGGCAGACAGAGAGAGAAAAGAAACAGTTTGGAACTAATTCATATGAGTAACGGGATTTTTTTTTTTTTTGGTATTTATTGAATTCTGCACATAACATTTGCAATGAAAACACTTTAAAGCCAATGACAAATTTTAAAAAATGGATCAGATAAAAATATCACATAATCAACTCACAGGTATTTACTGTATTTACTTAACAGAAGGCTCAAATTTATTATGACAAGAACATTAGAGAACATGGCATAAGAACTTACTTAAACTTTACATTAATATGCGATAAATTAACATAATTCAATATCGAAAGAAGATGAATATAGAAAAAAGTGATTTTACATTTTATTCAGAATTCCATTGTTTGTTATTATGCCATTATTTAAGATTTATTATTATTTCATTCCATACAAAATTATACTTGTTTGACTTATCTGTTTGATAAACAGAACTAAATTTAAGGTTAGAAAATTTTAAATTCCAGTACAACATAGCATATGCTCTACTTAATTATGCACAGTAACACTGCATTGCTAGTCAGTAAAAGTACAGAATGTATCACAGACCACTGATTTACAAGGGAAAGCAGTAACAGTGCCTCTGTGTTGTTTAAAGAAAGAATAAAAATGTTGTATTCTGTCATGGTTTTAACACATGAATCTTCTCCATGTTCAAACTGAGCAGTCATCAGATTTTAATTTAATCTGGGAAATTATCTAATTTTTAAATATGTGGATGAACATTACCATGTATTTGAACCGTGGCTAAATGGTAATGATACAGTTATCTAATATTTGATAAATTCTTTTTGAATAGTTACAAGAAATAAGGAGTTTGCTTAAAATGAGGACAGTTTTTTTACCTGCTCCCCCTTGCCTGTCCTCTGCTAAGCACAGAATACATGTGATGGGAAACAACGGCTGAAAGTCGGTGATTCCAGTCGGTCTGACAGTATGTTTTCCCTGAATCAGAATAGCTGCTGTTTCTTGGGTTATTGCTTCTTTCAACTGTTCAGTCATTATGGTAGGTTTTATAAAAAGGAAATTACATCAGTGAAGAAGATAACTTTTCATTTTAGCATTTTGACATCACATGGACTTGGTGTCTGTGGTCAGGGTTTGCAGACTTAATATGTTCTAGATGGAAAATGTTTGGCTCTCACCCTGTGGGAGGATTATCTTCTGGAAGTATCTAAGAAGGTCTGACAAGAGCAAAAAATACCTTGTCCTCCAAACCTGAAACTTCCCAACATATTATTTAGAATTAGATTTTAGTAAAGTTTTAAACATAATAGCAATTATGGGGGCAAAAGAACATGACAGAGGGAGAACAGGGTAAAGAAAAGAAGATTTGGAGCCATTTGCTGGCCATAGGATTTGGGCACATCACTTGATCTGTTGTTTAATCTCTAAACTTCAGATGGTATTATCACTTCATATGGATATTTTAAAGATTAAATAAAATGTGAAGGATCTTTGCGAAGTATGACATAATAAACAAATGTTAGACATAGCTATGAAAAAATTGTATTTAGATATCTGCATGATTACTATCTAAGGTTTCAAAAATGGATTACTGTTATTATTACATTTAACATACGACATAGAAATACTACATACACTGTTTGCTTTCCCTTGTAGGAACTTATAACCAAAATTATACCATATTACGGGGTAGTTCCAAAAATGGCCTATACTGAAAAAAAGAAGAGTATATTACTATTTGGTTTATAATCATACAGTTTTATGGCATATAGGAAAAACATTTCGACAATTAGTTTTAAATAAACTAAATACTTAACCTTCCCACCCCAAACCCAGCATTAAGAGATCACGCCATGGATACAATTTACTGGAAGAGATACTACTATAGTTTGTTTCTGTATGGTCAGTTCACAAATTGTTGCAAGATACAATATTGACACAATTTGCTAGAATCACCATTGAGCAAATTTCATCAACTTTAAAAAAATGGATAAAATTACTTTTCACAAATATCACTAACACGAGTATATGAGACTCAATTACACCTAAAGTGAATTAAAACTTTTAAAGTTTTAATTAATTGCTCAGCTAGTTAAAATATACATTTCCTATTATGAGAGAGGCCTTTAAAAACTGCCCCCTTTTCTGAATGGAAGGATATAAGACTAAACCTCTGGACAAATAATCTCATTATGACAAAATATTTCTGTATTACTCAAATGGACTATCATTTTAATAATTTCCCTAGTGTCCATATTTTAGCATCTTTCTATCCTTATCTCTTTCTACCATAAAATCAGCAACCAGAATATACTCTTGTTTTTCAGTGGGTACAATTATCTCTTATCTATGTTGTACAAAAGCTATAACCGCTCTTTTTCCAACTGTCCACAAAAGCCAAACAGAAGCGTTTGGGTTATCCCTGAATTTTGTTTCTCACTCCTGAGCAAAATTAATTACAATATGGCTCTATCAGGCCTCTTTCGTATTCACGAAAATTTACCAAATTTTGTGACTGTTACTTCAAATTAAAGCCATTGATTCTGGGACTAATACAGCATTACCTTCTTAATGTGACAAAAATGCTCTTGCAATCGGCTACAGTTCATTGGCAAGCATAATATACTTAATTCTGGTTTGCTAAGTGTTTATCAAACTACAAAAATTTAAACAAGTTTCACTGGAACAGAAATTTTGTTTAGATGAACTCAAAATTCAAAGATGAAGTGATAAGTCATAATAGGTAAGCCATGGTCAAAATTAAAAGTTACTTTTTTTTATGTCTTGCTGAGGGTCAATTAGAAATATGAATGTTTGGATTTGCAGTCTGTTCAGTCATGTGAGCAGAGATCTGTGACATCTTAGTGATTGGAGGGGAACAATGTGTACACGTATATGTGTATCAGAACATTCTGAAAATGTTCTAGAATTTTCCAAAGATGTAAAGAAACAGACAGATTACTAAATTTAAAGTCTTCATTGTACAGCTAAAGAAGATGGGGCTCAGAGAGGTCAAAGGGACTTTCCTAGGGTACAAGAGTTATGAGCAGAACCAGCACTAAAGCACAGACACCCACTTAAACTCGACCCAACTGCCTCTTACGCAAAAAAAAAAAAAAAAAAAAATCAAGAGATCATATGGTAAACACTGCCATCCCTCCAACCTTTCCCCACCTTCTACTCTGGGTTTATAATGTTGAGTGTGCAGTAAAGCTCTGGTACTGCATTTCATATATAATTTCAAATCACATTAACATCTAATTAAATTTAACAAATAACCTCCCCTCCTTTCCAGCAATTTCGTTAATCTGTTCCCATTCTGCAGAGTGATTTTTCTACTTTTTCATGATCCCATTATAGGCCAGTGACAATTCTTAGAGGAGAAAAAAAATCCTCTTCTCACATTCAATTTGAAGAATGGTATATTGATGACACTTTCAAGGTTTAAATTTTATTTCAATTTAGTCTTTCCTTCTGAGATGCATTAGAAATCTGAGTACTTTAAGTATTCTTCAAAGCCTTTTCAAATGTATATAAATGAGGATTTGGAGGCTGGGAAAGGGCCTTGGGGATTATTTAACCCAGCACACCCACCTCGCAATTCGGGGAAACTGAAGCCTAGCAATGGTAAGTAACTTATCTAGTGTCCCACAGGTAGAAAGTGGATAATCACTCTGGTCTCATGATATCTAGACCAATGCTATATTTTTGCTCCACATTCGGTGAACCATATTGGATATGACAGTTTACTCATCTGGTGCCAATCTGTGCTTTTATTGCAAAGTCCAGGTTTTGTCTTTGTTTGAAACTGTGGCCTGTAATAATAATGCAGATATGATATTAAGTATACATAATGCTTAAAGTTGTGTCATTGGTGTTTCCTGAAGGTAGTACTTATGTCTATGTTTGTAATGCCTACTGATCCTTACTGAAACATCTGAATGTCTAAGACCTCTTATAGGACAGTTAATTGGTTTGTTTCAATCATCCCAATAGCTGATGTGAATTACTTTACTGTTGAACAGTCTGTGATCATCAGTTATGAGTATTAGGTGGCTAGAATGGATTGACAATTTCCTGGGCCAGTGTCCCTCCTATGCGGGCTAACACAGAACAAAAACATGGTGGTGGCTTTGGCTATGTTTTCACTTTAATTACAAATCATCCAGATGGGAGGTTCACATAGCTCAAATCTGAGATACTTATCACTCTTTTACTTCACTTTTTCCTAGAGAGATTTGGTCTCAAATTTTGATCACAGAAAAAAACCCAGCAGATTGTACAGAATTCATTGTAGACATTGCCTCAAAGAAAGTTACCTGGATTATATCTCCAACCCATCTGTTGCTGCTAATAGCTATAACACTGTTTCAGTTACCTATTCTTATATATTAACAATGAAATTCATCACCTGTATTTCCTTCTACATGGCATCAAAAAGTATTTATAATCTTGGCTTTGCTACTGAAATATTTTATAGTTATTAAAATTCTACAAGCCCTCTTATTATAACTTAGCATCATTATGCACTTGAATAACAGGAAATTGGTTATTTACGCATTTGTTCAGGTATGTTTCAAAAATAAAATATGAAAATGAAAAAAAGTCTTCATTATACCAAGTGTTCACAGTTTGACTTTCCATAAGGCTTATTAAATAATATACAAATAGCTACCATTCTGCTGAAATGTCACAGTAAATACATTAATAATGGCACAGAAGTGAAATGTCCCCAAATGGGAAATCATCTTCATGACCTCCTAAATCTCTTTTCCAACTAAAACTTTGCTTTTTTTTTATTGAAAAAGTTCCATTTCTAAAGGAATAAAATACAAAAATAGAAAATGAGTCAAGAAAACTTTTACAGATATAATTTTGAAGGAAATTCTATAAACATTAGATGAAATATTATATCTTTAAGAATGTGCTTTGTGTCACCACACCAAACATCGCATGAAAACTAACTTGAATGAGTATATTATATAGGAACTGCTGAAAACTATAACTAAATATTAAAATTTCAGTTAAAATAGACAACTTAAACATATATTAAGTACTAATATATTTTTAAATTTACATTCAGCTAAAACCTATCTATGAGACTAATTGTAAACCTATCATTTTGAATCAAAAAATAAAAGGATGTTTAATCAAGCAAGGCACATTTCTTGTAGGCCAGTCTGTTTAATACCATTCATCTGGGCACAGTGTAGACTTCACTTATTTATGTGTAAAATGGGCCAATCTATGTAGGAGAGCCTTTGGTACAAAACACACCTTCACAAATAAGGTTTCACATAACCCAGAACACAGAAGAGAACATTACTATATCTCATGATTCAACATAGTCCAGTGATTAACTGAAAGAAGAAAACAGTACCAGTTGGCTTATTACAAACAAACGTTTAGGTTTTCTTTATCAGCAGTACTGATTAGTTTTTGAGTGATTTGATTTCATCAAAATGTCAAAAGGTTGAAGTGATCCCTTAATATTTTTTGATGTTCTTCTTTATCTCTTCGTCACTATCTTTGATATTGCACACCAGTTGAAAAGAATCCTTCAGCTTTAGAGCTGCTTCCTTTATATAAAGCATTTCTCAGAGACAGGTTATTTAATGTCAACTAAAACAAAACATGTGCTAGCAGACAGATCACCGCCCATCAACGATAGAACCAACACTGCATTCTTGATGTAGGCAATTTAAAAATGAGTATCCTACTGGTCAGTGCAGCTCTACAGTTCTCTATGTGGGACTCTTCAGGTATCTGTTGGGCAAAGTAAGCACAATAATTTACTGTATATTTAGTGTTTTAAAAAAGTTTAGACTCTATGTCAATATAAAATAGTCTCTTCACTATACTTTTCAACACTTCGTTTTTTGTTTTTTTTTTTTTTTACTGGTACCCTGAAAGTTCAACCAATTTAATTTTCTAAGTTTATCAACCACATATCAAAGCTTTTAGTTTGTATGTGAGAAAAAGTTTCAGAGTATGCTGAAATTATGAATTTTTTGTCCTTATTAATACCCATTTCCAAATGTAGTTCAAACCAATGTGATTGCTTTTTGAACATAAAAATTTATCTTCACCTTTAGAACCATCTGAAATGTTCTGAGTGCCTACTGTTTTTTAGAAAAATATATGTATTAATTTTCTCAATGTATTTCCAAGGGTTGGTTTATTTCCTGGCAGTACATCTCACTGTGGTGACCTAAGATGAGAAGTCTTTTGAAGTGAATGGAAATTCTATGCTCAGATAAGTGTTATGGAGAAGTGAGGAGGGAAGGAGTGTGGGAGGCAGAGGGAGGGAGGGAGAGGGAGAGGAGAGAGGCAGGGAGAGAAAGAGATTGAGAGAGAGGGAGAAACAGTCTCAAAATGAGTATGGTGAAAACTATGTTCTAGTTATCATGCCTGTACTTTATCTTGTCATTACACAAGTAACTTTCAAATCTGTTGATCCTTTAAAATATAAACTCTACATAGTTATGTACCACTTCAAGAAGTCACAAATTAAGACAGTAACTGCTTAACAAGGGTCTGTGGAGAACCAAGAAATAAAAGTTCAAGGTTTGGTGCTCTCCTCTGCCAACTAGAAAAAAATCGTTAGAAATGCTGACAGTAAAGTGCTTCTTAAAAATTGCAAAGGGCAGTATGACTATCTTATTCATGCTACGTCTAGAATCTAGAATGGTGTTTGGACATTATTAGACAATTTGTATGTTGAATGAATGAATAAATCCCTGTCACTCTGCATCGTGTCTGACACGTAGCAAGTACTCAGTAAATATACATTGAGTGAATAAGTGGATATATAAAAATTAGATTCATGTATTCTACAGATTTACTAACTGTAGTAGAAAGGATACATATAAATACACAAATAGAAAAAAGCTAAACTCAGTTCCAGGTTTCAATATGTGAATATTATCCATCACAATACATAGAGAAGACTGTTTCCTACATATACTCCTGGTTTTAGCAGGTATCTGAAATCCAGTGGTAAATGCCTACCAGTGGTGATCTGGAACTTGAATGTGCTTTTTGTAGAAGAATCATCCACTTACTAAACCTAATGTTGTACGTCTACTGTGTGCTGGGCGATCATCTAGTGAAAAGTTTTCCTTATTGGCCTGGATTATACTTGATCATCCTTCATGAAAGATACAACTTCCTAACACTAATCTTTGGCCATACAGCAGTATACTTTTTATCACAGTATTCTTAATTTTCATCATGAGAATTTGAAAATTACAATGGTCGAATAGCTAGTAGTGGCTACTAATTACAAGAAATTACAAGTAACATGAATGATCTGAATGATCATTTCCTAAGTGCCTGGCTTTTGTTCAATGCTACTGTAGCTTTGGTTATCTTGAGATGGCTTTATTAAGCTGTTCTTGTCTTGCTACTATTACATCCTTCTTACATAAGAAGTTGAGCCATTTCTTTCTTTTTTTTTTTAATCTCATGTATCAGTACCTGCCTCAAGGCTCTTGGGACTATTAAATAAGTATGGTATAGCTTGGCATCCTAATGGACTGTAGGCGTGGAGGGAGCTGCAATTTTACAGAAACAAGAAATCAAAGTGACATGTGAATGGTAATCATAATGTTTACATTAGTTACATTACATTCAATGAGAAAAGGCTGAAGGGCTTAGAAGAAAGGACATTGACTTAAGTATCAAAATCAACTCTACAAAAACAGAGAGAGGAAGTGTAATAGAAAATGGTGAGACCTATAATTGAAGATACTTGACCAAATAAATGTTCTAACATATGAAGCAAGAAAAGAGGATAAGAATGGTCAAATTTCTATAATTATTAAGCTTGTGAAGAAGTAACACCTCCACCAAAGCCTAAACAAAAGAGGTACAGAAACCCAGCTTACTTAACTTTGTATTTGATGAGGAAAGGGGTTACAACCATTCCACAACATGGAATTTTATGGGAACTTTGTTTTGATGTGGCTATACTTCGACATCTATTAAACAACTTAGAGTTGACTGCACACCAACAAGCTCGATAATTTCTGCCAACGAAATGGTAATGAATTAGCCCAAGGACTAGAAAAATTTCTTGTTCAATTATGTATGATTCTCTGATTGGCCTCTAGGAAATTATGTACTCTTGGCAAGCAAAAGAAGTTTAAATTCACTCAGTAATTAAAGTTGGTAACGTGCTAAGATGTGAGCTTTGTCAAAAATCTAGAAAGTCATGGGAAAATGAGCCTGAGGTGTAATCACTGCTAATTTGAGCAGTATTTAGGTCTACTAATAATAAATATCCTTAATTTACATTGTGGTCTGGTAAAATAAATTGATCTTTTGAAATCAGTTAACATGGTTGCAGGTAAAAGATTTATAGAATACAGGTATAAAGCAATTCAAACACAGTCCTTACCTGGAGAAATTATTTCTGTCTGTGGTTTTTAGTCACCCACTACATTTTGAAATCCAGCATAGTCACTCTTGTTTAACATGCTTTTTATTATAATTTCTTATAGAGGTAACCTATTGGTGAATAATTGAAAATTTTTTGTCCTGTAGTCATACATGAGGTAAATATAAAATGTAATGGCATGTGAGGCTGACTCTTATAATTTCAAATACCTTGGCTATTCCAGTTTATAACAGAAAATCCAGTAGAACCCATATTGGGTTAAATAACAAAAATAAAGCATGTTATAATTCTTCACTCCAAATCAGAAAAAAAAAACATGAAAAAATAAGAAATGAAAATTATTCAATTCTCTATTTTGTGACATTCCTTTAAAAAGTCCTGACAATGTGTCTTCAGAAGAGAAATGATCTCTGTCTCAGGCAAAAAGAGTTTCTAACTTCTATCGGTCTACTTATGTAATCTCAAGCACATGCTTTAGTTTTCTTTAATTTAGTAGCATGTTTAGTAAGGAAATGCTTCCCTTAGATGTACAGAGGTAACACCCAGTCAAGGTCTGGTCTGATATGCCTGAGAAACCCAGGGAGAAGAGAAAATTCAGAAAGGGTGTGGAAAAGGTTCCTTTCTGTTTCCTGCTGCACAGAAAAGTGCATCTGTTAAGATATTACCTAAAATCACCTCAGTATCTGCAGTCCTCCTTTATATCAATCCTTTAATTTAGTCTCAGTAGTTCCATACTACACACGTTGGTTTTTCAAAGCTTCTGGGAATTTCCCAATACCAACATATGCTATGGTGTCTCTCACCTATTTTATTTAGAAGTGACCTAAGTTTCGCCATTATAAAAGTAACTCTGAGAATCTGCTCTTACTGCTGGTGGGTTCAATGTCCCCCTCTTCTTTCATATATGAAAAAGTCACTTTAAAAAAATAACCAATTTCTGTGATCCTCCCATATAACTTGACAATTACATAAAAAATTAAGTTATTTTCAGGGCGCCTGGGTGGCTCAGTTGGTTAAGCAGCTGCCTTCAGCTCAGGTCCTGATCTCAGTGTTCTGGGATCCAGCCCCCCCCCAGCCCCACTGGGCTCCCTGATGCTCAGCAGGAGTCTGCTTCTCCCTCTCTCTCTGCCCTCCCCACCCCCCCCCCGCCGCCGCGTGCTCTCTCTCTCTCAAGTAAATAAAATCTTTAAAAAAAATTAAATTATTTTATAAAAGAAATTATTTTATTGCATAAGACCATATCTATAGTAATGTAATTCTTTAAGGTGATTCACTGGTGAAATATCTAATGCCTTATTCAATCAGCTTTCATTGTAAGGAAAACCCCATGGATATTTGAGGACTCACCATTAACTAAAACCAAGACTGAACTTACAGCAAAGTTTCTTAGAATGTCTGCTAGATAGGTAAATTCCTGGAGATAGCACTTATTTGTTCTGATTTTTGCTGTACTATGTAAGCCAGTCAGTCAACAAGTGTATAGTGAGTATCATTTACAAATAGTGCTTTATTAACTGCTAGGTAGGAAACAGTCTCTGTGCAGCATTCCAACTCCAGGTAGCCATGGTGATTAGGAGTGATATATAATGTTATATTTAAATTATTTATGTTAAGGAATTCCACCCCCATAATTGGACAGTACTTTGTGGGGGAAAACCTGCTGGAGCATGTTTTACCAAATGGAAGCCTTCTCCAGTGAACCAGGTACAAGAAATTTTATCCATAAGAACATGATGAGGAGTACAAGCCTTACAGTGATAGAATGAAGCACAGATACACAACATGAAAATTTTGCTAATAGTTTAAAAACACTCAAATTGGAGTTTCCTTCCTCTCATCCCTTCCTTGAACAAATACTTACGAAGCACCAACTTGATTCCAAGTCTTGAGGGATACAGTAGCAATGAACAGACAAAAATTGTTTATTCTCATGGAAGGGAAGGGAAGATGGACAATAAACAAAGTAAGTAAAATATCTCGTGTTAGAGGAGAAAACAAAGCAGAGACAGGATAAAGGAGAGTGCTGGGGGGTGGGGCTGCATGTTTAAACAGAGTGACCAGCGAAGGCTTCATGGTGACAGCTAAGGAGGTGATGGGGCGAGCTGAGCAGATATCAGATGTTAGAGCATTCCAGGCAGGTAGACCAGCAAGTGCAAAGCCCTGAGGGAGCACACGCTTGATCTACCTGAGGAAGAGCAAGGAGGCTGGCACAGCTGTCGTACAGGGCCAAATGGGAGAGGAGTCAGAAAGGAGTTCTGTCAGAAGGGTAAGGCAAGGAAGAGTAGGTAGGGCCTTGCAGGCCATGTGAGGCCTTCAGTGTGTAGCCTGTGTGACATGGAGGGCCAAATAGGGGTTTTGCTGCAAAGAAGTGACATGACCTGACAAGTGTTTTAAAGGGTTTTCTCTGGCTGCTATATTGAGAATAGGGGAAAGGATGGAAGCTGGGGGACCAGTCAGGAGGGTACTGTAAAAATTCAGGTGAGAGATAATGATGGCTTGGAACAGGTGGTTGCAGAAATAAGACTGGAAACATTTTAAGAGTGGAGCCAACAGGATTTGCCAATAGCCTGGATAAGGGGTATGACAGAAAGAGAGGAATCTAAGATAATTCCAAGGATTTTAGCTTGAGCAACTGGAAAGTTGAAGTTATAGAGATAGAGAGGGGGAAAAGGGCAAGAAACATAGGTTTGGTGGTGAGGGTTGGGGAGTACAGGGAAGCTCAATTTTGGACATACTAAGTTCGAGATATCCATCTGATATCCAAGTAGAGATGTCAAATAGGTAGCTAGAAATTCAACGTGAGGTTCAGGGGAGAGGTCCACATGGGAGAGAGAAATTTACATATAGATAGTCTAAAGCTATGAGAATAAGACCTCATGTGAAAAGAAAAGAGGTCTAAGAACTAAGCTGTGGTCCAGGGGGCTCTCAAATATTAAAACTCAGGGGAGATGAGAAAGACCCAGTAAAAGAGATTGAGAAGGAGAGACCAGAGAGGTAGTAAGAAAATACAGAGTGTCACACCCTTAAGTCAAATGAAGAACTTCTTCCCAGGAGGGAGGAAGTATTCCACAGCACCAAATGCTTCTGACGGGTCAAATGGAGTGAACACTGAGAAATGACCACTGGGGTTAGCTATAGGAGGTCACCAGTGACCTTGAAAAGTATACTACTGGTGGAGTGACAGGGGTGAAAGTCTGGAGCAGATTTGGGAGAAGATGGGAAGGGATTCAATGATGAACAAAGAGTGATACAGGCCCTACTCTCATAGAAGAGATAGACATTAATCATACAACACAAATAAATATAAAATGACAGCTACGGCAAGTGCACATACTATATTCAGTTCACTCTGAGACAAACTTTTTCAGATTTGAGTATCTATGAAATTGGGATGTACCTTAAAATCCCTGATACTTTCCCTTAAAATTGGCAGCTCTTCTTTTCTCAATGGCACATAGATAATGGTGTCCTTATAATGGAAGACTCCTTAAATTTGAAGAAATGTACTATAATAGGGGGATTGATAAAACCAGAGTCATGAGAGATATCCTGGAGGGAATATTGAAGTAAAAATAGAAGGTAATGAAGTGAAGAGGGGGCTGGCAGTGGGAACATCTGCAAGGATCCCCCATAGATTAAGAGGGAAAGGCAGCTTAACCCCTAACTAGAAGATCAGGGGCGAGACAGATCATGTAGGGCCATGAAGGCTGTGTTAAGCCTTTGGGTCTCTATCCTAAAAACAAGGAAAAGACCTTAAAAGAATTTTAAGCAGTGATGTAACTAGATTTGAGTCTCAAAATGATGCTTTTGGCTATCAGGTGGAGAATGGGTCAGACTGGCCAGAGGAAATGTAGCGAGGCCAGTTAATTATTTTGGATAGAGATGATAGTAGTGTGGATTAAAGTGGTGATGACAGTGATGTTGAAAAGTAGATTATTTTTAAGGATATTTAGGAGGTGAAATGACTACGCTCCGTGATACACTGGATGTATTTACTACTTTTATGAATCTACTATTACATTAATAAATACATTGAGAACAGTAGGCAATAAATCTGCCTTTTAAGCAAGGCTATGAAAAAATAAAAATGCTTTGTAAATGTCTGTGCAGCACATATGAATGAAAACACATATTTTGGAAATTTACCAATTTTAGACTGTTTAGATTTGTAGACAGAAAGTAAATATATCTTAGGACAGAAAATAACAGGTGAGGGGTGTGTGTGTGTGTGTGTGTGTGCAGGTGCGTGTGTGTAACAAATTACCCTCACTGGCTTCTCTTCCAAATTAAATCACATGTTTTAATTTAAGGAACATGTTTAAATGTATAAAAATAAGAACCTTAGGATTCAGAGAAAATTTCCATAAAGAACAGGAGTTTAAAATAAACTTAACAAAAAACCAGTGAACTAGAAGGGCTGATTGACATATAAGTGCAATGCTAGCTTTCATTCTAAAAAGTTAGTGGGAATCTCAATAAAGATTCCCAAGAGCCTTTGTGCTCTGATGAAAGGGGTGGGGGTGATGTCGGGGGCTCACTGGAAAAGAAGAAGCTACTCTCCACTCTTTACCACCAGGCTGGGGGTATGATCCCTGTATCTGCAAAGTCAGAGCCCTGCATGTACAAATTTATTCTTAACGTTTTTCAGATACAATGAAACATCATTTTTCATTCATTTAATGCTAATTTACTAACAACCAGAATCCCAGGATTTACTTTTCAGGCTGGAGCTCCTATTCTGCACTATTTAGATTGCAACAATAATAAAATGGCTTCCAAGAAAATGATGGAGCCGCTTTTCCAGATCTGCTCTTTAATGTATTTATTTGATAGTTAATGGTGCAAAATTTGAAATGTAAGGAAAAACACATTCACTACAAAAAAGGAGGAGGGGGAGAGAAAAACCAGGAAAATGTTTCTTTGTAAAATGTTTTTTTCTTTATAATTCCAAAGACGAAATTAATTTACAGCATCACTGAAGAAAAGACAAATATTTGAAAACTTTCTAACCTTCTGAATCATTTAAATTAAATTTGCAAGGTGAATGTGAGCATATAAAGAATATTATTATCGTAAACTCTATAGCAATGGCCATTTTCTGGCAGGAGGTTAGGAGCTGAGTCATGACAGCACACAGTTTGGGCTCTGCATGGCTTCCCTCCCTTCTTCCTGCCTCCCCTGATTTGCCCTTTTTCAAAGGTTTTCAACCATTCCCTGCAAGTTATAGAAAACAAGTGACTTCATTAATATATAAAATTGTCAAACGAAACACAGAAAATTAGTAGCACGGAAATAATAGTCTTATTCTCTGTTTAAAAGGTGAAATAAAAGACAGAAAGCCCCACCCCAAAATGCAAGCCCTAAATATCCTCTGCTCCATTCTTAACGTTCCTCACCTCTATCTCACAGTGTTTCTGTAAGTCTTCAGACTGGGGGGTGGGGGGAGGGCACTTGTGCTTCTTTGCATTTCTTGGTGGGAGGGGTTATCACTTCTATTCACAGCTGAGAGGTGGGAAGGACTTGGAATTGCTGTAGAAAATGTTGAAATTTTAAATGTATGGAAGTCATTAAATTATAGTTATGGTTCTTAAAGGAAAAAACTATTGGTATTATATATACTGAATTTATATACTATCGCCAGAGCAGTTGCTTGAGTACGTTTTATGCCAAAGAGGTAAAAACAAATTTTATATAAACAAACCATAACTTTAAATTTCTTCATATTCTGCATTTAAAATTTCAATCCCAGAAATTTTGTCTCAAAATTTAGAAATAACTGATATAATGCTGCCTCTTATGTGTAGCTGTTTGTGATTATGTCACCATAGTTGGTGGGTACGAAAATTTGGTATAATATCAGTTGAAAGCACCATAAAAGAAAGAAATAACAATGTTATTTTCATTTCTAGGTTTCACCAGCTCTAGGGTATATACATTTTTCCCAGGGTGTTGATAGACGTGTCCTGATCCAGTCACACCTCCTCCCATGAATCTTTTGTACACACAGACATATGCATACCTTTCAACATCCAAGATGTGCAGTTGAGCTCAACAGTGAAGTCTTTGTTTTGGCCAAGCTAAATGATACGTGTAAACTTAAGACTCTTTGCATTTTGCTGTAAGTCCAAATCACTATCCATTTTCTTTTTCTGAATGATTTAGGACCTTAGAGAAGGGGCTACAGCTATTATGAGGGACAAACTGATATTCTAATGTGTTTTTGAGCTCAGATGCTCTTAAAGATCCATGGAGTGATTGGGTAAGGCACTAATGTCCACAAATTTCAATGAGCTGGCAATCTCCTTCAACTTTCAATCCTTTTGTTCTAAGTAATTTCTCCTTTCTTAATAAGGGAGAGTCAAAATATTTATGCTACTTGCTGGCATGGTTCTTTGGTAACCTAAGCAAAGTATAAGCAGATGGAAAAATAACAATTTGCATAATACTATCATCTACTGTAGATTAAACACATGGAAATAGGAAATTAATCTTAAAACTGAAAAATATCTATTGTCCTAGCAGGTATTACTACTATGACTGATTATGCTTTCTGAGTATAATATTAAATGCAGACAAATCAATCATATAGGAAAATAATCTTTTATTACTAGAAAAGTCGATCTCTTTGTTCAATTTAAATACCTTATATTTGATCCCTATGGTTAAAAATCTCTGATGATTAGGAAAGGGTTAATTCTCAATATACTGCATAAGATAGGTTTCTGGAGATATATTTAGGAATTCATTTATTAGTGACATGGGCTGAAGTCAAACCTTAAAGCCAAAGAGATTTATTTTTTCAATCTCTTTCAAGTCACCTAATAAAAGGAACAGGGGTTTGGGGGCCAGAATGACCTGGCTTTAAATCATAGCTGGGTTTCTTGCTAGCTGTGAAGTCTTCGGGAAATCACTTAACCATAACTATCTATTTTTTACCCTCCTAAAGTGGGGTGAATACCACTTACCTTGCAGAGTTGAGAAGTGTCCAGGGCATGGTAATTACATGGTAATTATTATAGTCACACAGAAAGTAAATAGGAAGACACTGATTACTTATGTATTTCATATCATTCACAAAGCTCAGTGTTAATTATATAATGCTTGTAAGTAATGATCACATAATAATGTAATCTCTCAGCAAAATCTCTGCTGCATGCCATGCAAGTATTTTTCCTAAGTATTATACCTGTATCGACATTCAGTATTCACAAGAACTCTATGAGGTACTATTTATTATCCTCATTTTACCAATAAGGAAACTGAGGCACAGAGAGGTTAAGTAATTTGCTCACAGAGCAGAGTCAGGATTCAAACCCTGGCAGTATGACTGCAGAGCTTATGCTTCAAATCACTTCATTAAAAACCTGAAGATAACATTAATATAAGATTATAGCCATTCACTCATCAAATATGTATTGAATACATACAAAGTGCTACATTTTGTGCCAGGCACTAGTGTCCCAAATCTGTATTTGTCAAAATACAGAACCTACAACCTTTAAGGAGCTTATGATTTGGCAACTGGAGAAAAGTATACACCTCAAAGTGATGACTCAAAAAGTTGTATTTCTCTGGATTTAAAAAAAAAGTCTTCTTCATATTACTATTAATAACAATACAATTCTAAAAATTATGGTACAACCATAATTTACTTATAGAACTAAATAGGGTTTCTATATCTTCTAAATAAAAGTGAATAAAAGTGTCACTGCACTCTGTTCATCTTCATGTCAAGATCATACACAAAAGAACAGATAAGAACAGATACAAAAATTATTCTTAATGTTATTACTATAGTGTGTCTAACATACTACCACAAAAATGGGTCACAAAAAAATGTCTGGTCATTAAGAACACCAAGAATTTGGTCAAAAGGTAGATCAATGGTAAAAGTAACTCAAACAAGTAGCAAAGGACACTAGATAAAGGAGTCCTATTTTGATGCACATAGAGATAAAAGCAGTGACCCCATGACCAGGTATATGGATTTCATGCCTCTATTAATTTTTTGTCTTTTCCTTCCTCTTCCCCCTCTATAAGTCTTCACCATTCTTTTTAACTACACAAAAAATTAAGTAAGTAGGCTTCTGATTACCTGAAAAAACTTTATGGGTTTTAGAATTAAGGTTACTCTCATTTACTTTATGATAGAATAGTTATACCGTATCAAAATAAAAAACAACTGTGCACAATGTATAACTGTGGAAAATATAGTATAATACCTATAATGTATATAAAATAAAATGATTTTGTTAAAATATAGTGTTACCCTTGTAAGCTTAACCATTTTTTTTTTTAAAACAACTGTACTACTGCATACTACTAATTACGTAAATTAAAATTGGGCCAATAATCTAATAGCAGTAGGTTCTGCCATTTATCTTTTTTTTTTTTTTTTTTTTTAAAGGGGAAACAGGTTGTTCAGAAGCCAAGAGGGTTAGTAAAAGGAATGGAATCATTTTCAGTTCAGTTTGGGTAAAAGTTATTCTAAAGAGCAATGACTCCCCCCACCCACCCACCCTTTTGCCATAAACAGTAGAAACCAAAGGACAGTTAACAACATGGAAATCAAATGGAAAAGTTGTTGTAAGTGATCTTTAAAAGGCACTTGCATGTAACTAATATGAAACTATTGGTTTTGCAAGTATCACCAATCTAGACAGGAACAGCATTTCCTTGGTTCCCTGTCCAAAGAGGGAGAGCTCTCAATACCCCCACACAGTGCTCACCTGATTCTGTTTGTCTTCTGGCAACCCCTGGTATATGGCTGAAACTTGCAGGTATTTTCCCAAGATAAGGTTACTTCCCGTCCCTCCTTTTTATTGATTGTCTGCAATTCCCTCAGTTAAAAAACACGCATCCTTTATATTCTTAAAGTTTATTTAGCTTTTCAAGTGCTGTTGTGGGATTCTCGAATTTTTTTTAAGAGGAAGTCTGAAGGTCCCTTGTAGTAAGTTTTCAGGTACATCGATTGAATCTTTCATTTGCTTATGTACAGAATACTTTTACATTTGCTTTTAAATTTCACTTGCTGGCTTGAAACTTCTTGGAGGAAGAAAACAGTATCCTTTTAAGTGATTGCCTAATTATTGGCATCTAATTCACATCATGCCTCATTGGAGTATATATCTAACATTCCAAAGGCAGTATTTTCCTTTCCAATTCAGTCATTATGAGATGATATCAATGATTTTCTGTAGTAAAAAAAAGAAATGCATTGTTTGTGATTCAGTTCACCACCTCAGATTCTCAGACGTAACCTTATTTGTGCGGTTTATTCAAATAGTGGTTTTCCTTATGAAATCCTGTAAGGAGGAACCATCTGGAAAGGTTACTGTGGAAACGGCAGGGGCTAGGGGGTGGGGCTAGAGAGCAAGAGATGCCATGACAACCTTTTTCGGGTTTCCCAGGAAACATGGGTTGCTATGGGAACTGCATCAGTCAGGTCAGAATTAGTAACTTCCGCTGGAAGGAGTGTCTGCCACTTTAATCTTCTTGTGATACTGCAGAAGCTTATCTCGCAGACGCATTAGGAATTCTGTTTGTTTCTCTCAGCAGCACTGAAAACATCTGTTTCTACACTTGGATAAGATGTTGCCTGGAACACACATACAGAACTTCAGAGGAATCTGCCTGTCTACCCCCCTTTCGAAATGCTTACCAAGCCCCAAAGAGTTCAACTAATTAGTCAGATCAGGACACCTCGGACATTTCCCTTTGTTCAAAGTTGTAGAAGTCTTTAAAATTCCGGGAGGGGTTCCAAACAGAAATTCCAGTCAAAAACCAAATAAACTTATGGTGGGTTTACAAGTCATTGTTCTAATTAGACTTCTCATCCACGTATCCACAACGAAGACAACTGAACTAAATATTCAATAATGTTAAAAGGTCCAGTAAACGGAAGCATCCTTTAAGTATGTGCCTTCTTTACTTAGTAAAGAAACAATTGTCTTTCAATTCTGAGGTTAGGCAGTTATTCTAACTGTTCTTTAGTTTCATTTCCTCCCAGGATGTACTTTTTTTTTTTTTAAACAGGGTGTGTACTAGATATGAAGTTTAAAGTAAGTTTGTTCTTTGCGATATTAGGGAAGGGAGGGGGGGAGAAAAAAATGGAGAGCTGAGAGAATGCAGCCCACTTCCAAAACAGACACCTGTTTCAGTATGAAGCAGTAGGGAGAGGGAAAATGAAGTGTGCTTTCCACTTCTTCACGTCCTTTCCTTGATGAATGGTCTGGAAATGTATAAAACAAGGGCATACACAGACCAAGGGGGCACGTTCCACACAATACTGAGCACAGCATGTCACTTAGAGCATATATTAAACGTCAGTAAATATCTTTTTGATGTTGACACAGGAGTTGGGATTATTGTTCGTGGTGCAGGTGGCAGTGGAATTGCCCGTTTTGAAAGGGGTCTGGGGGAAAGCGCTATGGTTCATGCCCCCCTCTTCGATCACCATATACTCCGACTTACTCAGAGTGGAGTTACTCCTTGCTTTTCGGAGCTCCTCGGCCGAAGAGGAGAGGTGCTGGCAACTTCCCACGTGCATGTACTGGGCTTGCTCTTCCCCTTCTGTCTCCCGGTGGTAGAAGTAATTGAAGTTGGAAACAATCACGGGGACTGGCAAAGCAATGGTCAAGACACCAGCGATGGCACAGAGCGACCCCACAATCTTGCCCCCTATGGTCACCGGGTGCATGTCACCGTAACCTACTGTTGTCATGGTTACCACTGCCCACCAGAAGGCATCCGGGATACTGCTAAAACCCGAAGTGGGGTCGTCTGCCTCGGCAAAGTAGACCGCGCTGGAGAAAAGGATGACCCCAATGAAGAGGAAGAAGATAAGCAGCCCCAGCTCCCGCATGGAAGCCTTCAGCGTCTGGCCCAGGATCTGCAGCCCCTTGGAGTGCCGGGAGAGCTTGAAGATGCGGAAGACCCGCACCAGCCGGATGACCCTCAGGATGGCCAGGGACATGGCCTGCTGTCCATTGCCCTGTCGCTCAGCCAGCTCGGTGCCCAGAGTGATGAAATAAGGGATGATGGCCACGATGTCTATCAGGTTCATGATATTTCGCGAGAAGGTGGCTTTGCTGGGGCAAGCGAAGAACCGCACGAGCAGCTCAAAGGAGAACCAGATGATGCACAGGGTCTCCACCACGAAGAAGGGATCCGAGAAGCTGGAGGCTCCGGCGGGGGCCCCCGACGTGCTGTTGCTGGCCGCCTCGAACTGCTCCTGAGACGACGCGGCGGGGTAGTCCTTCTCGTCGCGGAACTCGGGAAGCGTCTCCAGGCAGAAGATGACAATGGAGATGAGAATGACGAGCACGGACACGATGGCGATGCCCCGAGCCGGCCCGGAGCTCTCCGGGTACTCGAAGAGCAGCCACACCTGGCGCTGGAAGTCGCGGCGGGGCAGGGGCCGCTCCTCCTCCCGCAGGAAGCCCTCGTCCTCGCGGAACTTCTCCATGGCCTCCTCGCCCAGCTGGTAGAAGCGGATCTCCTCGGAGAAGATGTCGATGGGCACGTTGACCGGCCGGCGGATGCGGCCGCCCGACTGGTAGTAGTAGAGGATGGCGTCGAAGCTGGGCCGGTTGCGGTCGAAGAAGTACTCGTTGCGGAGCGGGTCGAAGTACCTCATGCGCCGCTTGGGGTCGCCCAGCAGCGTCTCCGGGAACTGGCAGAGGGTCTTGAGCTGCGTCTCGAAGCGCAGCCCCGAGATGTTGATGACCACGCGCTCCCCGCAGCAGTCCTGCTCGCCGGCGGCCGGCAGCGCGGGCGGCAGCGGCTCGTAGCGGTCGCGGTCGCGGTCGCAGCCGCCGCCGCCGCCACAGCCGCCCTGAGGCGGGCCCCCGCCGCCGTCGGCCGCCTCCGGCTCCAGCAGGTGGTCTCCGGGCACCACCGTCATGTCGGGCGGCAGCGCGGGGCCTGTGGCGGGCTCGGCGTAGCCGGGGTTCACCAGGGTGTGGGCGCCGCCGCCGCCGCTCGCGGGGCGCTGCGGCGGGTGGGCGCGGTGGCGGGCGGAGGGCGGCGGCGGCGAGCGCAGCAGGCTGAGGTGCTCGTCCATGCGGCGGGAAGAGGCGGCGGCGCGGGCCGCGTCGCTCCTCCTCGCGCTCCCCGCCCCTCCGCCGCCTCCGCCCCCCTCTCCCCCCGAGTCGGGCCCGCCGCCTGTTGCTGCCGCCGCCGGTGCCGCCGCTGCCGCCGCCGAAGGCGCTGCCGCCGCAAGGCTCCGTGTGCATCTGGCGCGGTCCGCCGGGCTCCTCCGGGGAGACGCCTCCCCGCCCGCCTCCGCGCTCCCCGCCCCTCCCCCGCGGGGCGCGCGCCCGCCCGCCTCTCCGCGGCCCCTCAGGATGCCCGCCCACCGCACGGGCGCGCGCCCCGCTCCCCCCGAACTCCGCTCCCCCGCGCCGCCCTGCCGGGTCTCTCGCTGCCCGCTGCCCGCCGCCTCGCCCCTCTGGGCCGCCCAAGTGCCCTCTCTTTGCACCTCGGCGTCCCCCGGGATACCCGCCCGGCCGAGGCGGCCCTCAGGGAAATAGGCCCCCGGACCCCCGCCGGCCTCTGGTCAGCGCCCGCCCTCTCCCGGCCCGCGAGGCCACGTCCCGGCCGCGGGGCTTTCTGGCCCGGCCTGGGCCACCCCGCCGCCCAGCGAGCGGCGGCCGCCTCGCCTTGCACGCGCCACCGGGGCCCCGCTCGGGGAGAAGGGCTCAGAGGGGCCGGGGAGGGCGAGGGGAGAGGATGGGGATGCGCGCGGGGCGGGGAGCTTGGTCGAGGGAGGGAATGACTGGCCAGGTGGGCGCCCTGGGGAGCAGGCCAGCCTTCTGCTGGCACCCTGAGCCTGCTGAGGCTGGAACACCTCCAGGCCGGGAGCACTCTAAACACTTCAGCTCCTGCGTGCATGAGGAGCCCAACGGGGTAATGGGTGCTGATGAGTTTCGCACCTGGGGTCTGAAGAAGATGGGTCATTAAAGGCATTCAGGGACTTTGCTTCGGTAGCGAGTAGTTCTCACAAACGTTCGTGGCTGAGATTTCAGGGGAGGAAGAATCAAGGACCGAGTTTCTGGTTGGGGCTGGCGAGGGCAGCCTGGTCTTCGCAGAAGAGCGAGGTTTCCTGTCGTGGGAACATGAGAGGAAAATGAGAAATGAAAATCACATCTCGTCCGAAGTCTGTCGTGGAGGGAGTGGAGCGAGACTGGCACCTAGACCCTCAGTGTTCCACTGCTGGCTTTGTGGTAGAGTTTGCCACGCTCTAGTTGGGAAACTTCGAGAACATTCAGCCGGCAACTTGTATCTCTGTTGCTTGATTTGGGCCTGGAGATGACAACTTTATCCCCTTTGAACCTAAACTGTTTCTTCAAATTGTTGTGGTCATTTTGAACACAATTTCTGTGCCTAGACATTTTAGCGACTCCAATTTAGAGCCAACCCTAGGCTTTATAATGTATTTCCCACTGTATCATTCAAATCATTTACAAAAGAGGAACTGTTCTGGACTACTCCCTCACCCATCATCCCTTAGCTGACGATTCAACGGCAAGTCAATGCGATTTGTGGTCACTGCTTCCCACCACCACGGCAACCGAGGCTCTCTAGGGCAGAAACCAGGTCTTACTCCATTTATACACCTGGAAACTACCAAAGTGCCTGATAAGTAGTAGGAACTCAGTATGTTTGTCGAATTGAATTCCCCAACAAGTGATTCTTTGTATTTCTATCTGCTCTGGAGTGTCAGGCATTTCTCCTTTCTGAACCCAGGATCACTGGGATTCCTGGGATAAAGAGTGAGGGGAAGCAGCTCACAGTATGTACATTACTCAGTTATTCCACCTGGGCCTTTTCTGGATACAACAAGCACTTATGTTCTTTACTGTCCTTTTATCTTTCACTTTACCTCTAGGTCAGTGCCAGGCACTGCAGATGGTATATTTTAAGATGGAAAAAGTAGACAGGGATGTAAAACACTCTCACAAAACTGAACACTGATTTTGAGCTGGTGATTAGGGTAGCAGTATAATCCATCATTCATATATTTAAAGCTAAGAATAAGACGGCTTGCTGCAAGTTGGCTCATAGAAAGGCAAAGACTCTATTTTTAAAGACCAAATATTTCATGCACTTCTGTGTCTGACCTAGAAAGTGATTTATTTCTCCATTTGCAGGAATTAGTACTGGAATTAATATTAATCAATGGCAAGGAAGACCAGAACAGAGGATGGTCCTTTGATGGATGGTCCTGTGAAGTATCTTTCCTTCAGAAATGACTCTTTCCATTCCTTTCATATATTTGCCTTGTCTGGAAGACTGATTACGAGCTTCTTAGGACAGCCTTCAGTTTAGATTTGAGGCCCAGAGAAGTTTAGCAGTTTGTTCAAGCCCACACAGCTGTTTAGTGGCAGAGCTGGGCCTAAAATCTTGGACCGTTTCCAAATCCAATGTTCACTCTACTGTATCACACTGTGAAACTCTTATGTTGATCACTGTGAGTGCTTAATAAATATTAGATTTCTAACAGCAGCCCATTTGCTTCTGATTGCTGACTAGTTCACTTCAATTCATATTTATTTTAACTGAAAACCATTGCCTTCTGACAGCTAGTCTGTTGTTTATAAGAAATGATTTGGTGGGCGAATTCCAGCCCTGTTGGACAGCAGAACCCATCACAACAAATCAATGTCAAAAATGGCACTTCATGAGGAACACATACCATTTATTCAGTACCCCCAGTGGAGTAGCTCAAAGTAATTTGAAAATGTCTCATTAATCCTCGTGACACCCCTGTGGGATAATAATAATATTATTATAATGTTTAAGCATAAAACTGTGGCAAAGCCAACAGCTTCTCTGAGCATGTGCAGATTTTCCCCATATTTCAAGTCTTCACTCTTAGAGCCTAAGTAAAACCATCAGGTTTGCAAACAGCAAGGGTAAGTCTTGGTTTGGGCTTTCTGTGTTGCTCTGGACATAGCTTGAGTTTCTTACTGATCACAACAGCCCTAGAAGTAGCTCGCCAATGATTTGCCAGATGGTTAACAGCTTCTGGAATAGGTCCAGAAGTGTTTGAGAGTGGGACAAGGCAGGTCTAGAAGTTACCACTGTTTACAACGATAGATAAATGAGTGAAAAAAAACCCCACCTACTATGTGCAAGGTATTGTTCTAGGTACCGTGGGATTATGGAGTTTGAACGTAGACCTTGCCTTCAACAGACTTGCATGGAGTTGGGAAGGTAGGATACAAGTCTGTGAAAATCTTTACCATGGCATTAGTTAACAAATCAGTCAGTAGTACCAGAAATGTCACAAGATGCCCTGTGGCTATTTGGTCTATTCTAGCCAAGCTGCTACCTGCTGTTTCTCAATCATACTAAACTGGTTCCTACCTCAGGGACTTTGTACTTGTTCTTCCCTCTGCCTGAAACACACTTTCTCCAGAGTCTCACATGGCTTTCTCCATCACTTTAGGTCTCTGTTTAAAATGTCCCTTCATCAGAGGGGGACTCCCAGACCGCAAATTTCAAAGAATTCCCCTTTCTCTCCCACTCACCCCCGGAACTTTCTAACTTCTTACCTGCTTTATTTTTCCTTATTGTGTTTATTTACTTGAAATTACATTTTACATTTATTTGGTTACTTGCTTACTGACTATCTCCTGCACTAAAACATAAACTCCCCAATGGCAGGGTTTTGACTTTTTTACTTGTATGTCACCAAAATCTAGACTAATACCTGGCACATACTAGATGTTTAATCAGTATGTGGTGAATGGTGGAAAGAGAAGGTGCAAAGTGAACTCACAAGGCATATTAAGGTATAGTGAGTGAACCAGTTTGCCAGTGTAGAGGGGTTATTCTGGAGAGGTATCTGTTCAGTTCTGGTTCTGTCTCCTAGAAACAGCTAGGCTGCACAGATATGCCTAAGTTGTTTTTTAAAGTGTCACTTCCTCTTTCTCTTGCCCTCCCCCCCCACCCTCCTGGATGGGTCTGTCCTGCACTCCGGAATTTTATTCTAAACTGCCCACTTGGATATTCTTCCTAAAGAGACCCCAAACTTAATATTTATAGCACTGAACTCATTATCTTTCTCTCCAACATTGCTTCTCTTCCTGTTTCTCATATTTCATGCTAGAATACGAAGTCATCCCCGAATCACTCCTCTGCCCCCCACATCCAGTCGCTCACCAAGTGCTTTCTGTTCTCTCTCCAAATCCCTCTCATTTCATTCTTGCTGTCACTGCCCCAGTTCAGGCTGTAATGACCATGTCATAACAGGCTCCCCGCTTTCAGTCTCTCTTTTATGTATTGCATCCTCCAGGAAGTAGCTGAGTTATTTCTGTAAAACATCGATTTGATTACATTGCTCTCTAGTGCCGCCATGATGGTTGAACCCTGGTGCTGACTTGACCTGTGGCAGCAGCTTCTGTGTTCTTTCCACACCACTTACTGGTCCCTGGACATGCCACCCATTTGCAGACTGTTATGCCTCTCCTCATGCTAGCCGCTCATGCTCTAGCTCACTGGACACCCCTTCTACCTTTTTCCCACTGGAAAATTCAATCCTCAAGGATTGAAGCTTAGATGTCACCTTTTCTGAGACCTCCCCCCCATGACTGTCATCCATGATTACCACTGCAAAGAACACTCAATAAAACTGATTATAAATGAATTCATGATTTTCTTTCTCATCGGAGGTCCTACGGCATTTTGTTCAGAGCTCCATAAGAGGGCTTTACTGTACTATATTCAATGTGAATGATAAGGTCTGTTTCCCTATGAGAGTGTGAACTCCTTAATACTAATACCTAACATATTGAACAATGAACACGCTGTGCTAAGCCAGGACTGTGCTAAGCACTTTATATGCAGTAACCTCCAAACTACCTACCAACCTGTAGGTAGGTAATGTTACTACTATACTACTTCACACCTAGAGAAACACTGGAGGGTAGGCAAAGTCACTCCTGCAAGATCACACAGGATTAGGACTTGGCAGAAGCAGGATTCAAACTGAGCAGTCCATATTCTCAAGTTCTTCCTTAGATCACCTTTGCAAGTGTCAGAGAGCTTGTCTCACTCCTCTGTGTATTTCCAGTCTCTAGTGCTGGTCTATGAGAAATGATTTTTGAATAGTATAATTGAAGAAAACCAATTATGAAGCGTGAATGCTTGGTTCACTAAAAACTGATGGATAGACCACGATGAAGATGTCAGTCCTATACCTCAACACTAAGGTTATCCATGGGCTTTCTTGTATTTCTACCATTTTTAAGAAGAAAGATGCTGGGTACAGGGAGGACGTTATTCCAGAAATAGATGCAAATACAGGTCCCACCTGGGGTTAAGATGGCTCTCAGAATGAACCAGTAGTCTAGTCTGTGTTCTCACATGGCAGGGTGATTTCAGAAAATAATTGCTATTCAGAGAAGACTGGAATTCGTCAGCAAGGATGGCAGCCAAAGAGGTAAAAGTATTATGTTAGGCCAAGCATTTAAATAAGTCCCATGTTTCTTCTTGAGCTTCTGTGCAGGAGAGAGTACAGACACTGGAATACCTGCATGGTCTTTTCTGGTTCTGGTTAACTTATTGAAAAATCAGGCACAATCACACCTCTAATCATAGACGAGATGTGCAATTAATGACGAGACAAATAGTAGAGCCCTCTGGTATGTACCAATTACTTGTTTGCAGATGGGAATCTTAACATTTGTAGAAATGATTGAATGGTTTTAGATCAACACTACCAAACCTATTAACTTTCTTTTAGCAAGATGTACAGTACAAATAATACTTTCACCATGTTTTCCCTCTAAGTCGATCTGACAAAGAATATTTAAAAATATCTAGAAAATTCCTTTTGTTTCTTCATGTTCCTTCTGTGAGGTACTTGTTGTGAGGCTATGGGTGAACCACAGTAAAATTAATTTTGAGAGATAAGAGGAATTTATTTTGGTCACGTGACTGAATTGAAATTAATATGAACTGCTGAACACAAATTAACACGAAACTGTAAAACTTTAGCAGACATTTGTGGGAATCTATTGAAATACTATAAAGCCAAGGGTAAATTTCAATTGATGTTTTTTGTATTGCCAATCTGGTGAAAACCAAAACATATTTTATTAATCTACAGACAAAATGTTACAGTGTTATTACTTTGTCACCAGGTTTTGCAATGATGTTGACGTAGCAACTCAACACGTCTGTAGAATAGCATTACAATTTTATTGAGATTTCATTACAATGGTAATAATGTTAATGAATGTATATAAAGGCCCACAGTGATCCAATTAATACTGGGTAGTATAATGACAAAAGAATATGAATGCAATTCTTTGGGGATTTCATCATACCGAAGATAAAATGCAACAGATACATTACTTGGTTATAAAACAGATGCAAATAAAAAAAAAAAATAAAAAATAAAACAGATGCAAATAAAACTATTTTTGTGATGTGTCAGTCCCTTGCTGACCCAAACACAGCTGCAAGTATTGAAAATCTTTATTTATGGTCTTCACTCAGGACAACTCAGTTCTTGAGCCAATTTTAAGCAAACTTATTAGGATATATTAGGAAATCTCATCCTTACCTTCACTCATTGTGTTGGGTCTAGAATCTATCTTGTTGTCCTAAGCCCTGGGTGCCTGGGATGGGCCTCCCATTGCCTATAAAGCTTCAGCCTCCTTCTGGGCACCTGTGATGGGCCTTCCATTGCCTATAAAGCTTCAGCCTCCTTCTGGACTCTTGCTATGTTTTGCATGACAAGAGGACCAAGCCTTACCTTAGCTTGCTACTGTTCTCTCCAGTTTAAGACTGAAGCCCTACCCTAAAACGCAACTGGCTTGTTTGAGAGTCTCTTTCTCTTTTTAGCCCTTGGTAGGCTTCCCCAAGGCTGCAACCTGCCATAGGCTGGAGTTCTTATTTATGCCATATGGAGCTCTTGGAGCTACATAGCTTCTACAACCCACCTGATTACCAGGATTGCCATCCCCATCCTGTGGCCCTGCATCTTCCTCTAGTTTGGGCCCCATGAATAATGAGGCTTTCCCAGCTTGCACTCAGAGTTCATCTTTACCCCTAGAACTTTATTATTGTAGAAGTTGACCAATTCCTAAAGCTGAATTTATTCCCCTAGCTTCAAATCTCATCATTTCCGGCTTCCTTCTATATCCTTACCAGCCTATTGTAGTCCTAGAATGCCTCATGACTGAGTTACATAGGTTGAAGTACACAGATGGAAATGCTAAAACAATTCCAACTGAAGTACATTGTTTATATAGTCCTTCAAATGAACTGGTGTATAATCAGATATAAGATATGTCAGTTTATTCAAATATATGTTAAATATATATCAGTTCATGTAAATGTAAATTAGAGATATAATATAATATAATATAATATAATATAATATAATATAATATAATATAATTAGATAAATGGTCCTGATTTCCCACCCTCATCAAACTCCATTTGAATTTAGGAATCCACCTGTAGGATACCATCCTCAACATGCATGTAAACAAAACTTTCTCCCAAATGCTTTTATGTCAAAGATTAGCTTTCAGAAAAAGCCTACTATTTGAGCATGTTTATCAATTGTGTTATTCAGAACCAGCTAATTTTAAGATGTGTTATACCATAGCAGAAAATGCTGTAGCCTGGGATTCAGACTATCTGGAGTTAAAGTGCCCTTAACGAACCCACTTCACCTCTGTCTCAGTTTCTCACCTGGAAAATGAAGAAAATAATATCTGAGCCACATGCTAGGAGAGTTAAGCGAGATTCTGTAAGTAGAAAGTACTCAATTACTGATCTTGCATACAGTAGGTGCTCAGCTGTTTGTTCGCTCATACTTTCCACACCACACAAATGCTTAAAGGGGGAGTGGGTTAGATGAACTAAACCGTTCATATTTCTGATTGCAAAAAGTCACATGTGATACAAGTCTTTTATCTGTTGTATCTCAAAATAGGACAGGTCTCTCACTTCTGGCTTTAATTAAATGTGGTCCAAGAGCACCCACACTCAGCAGGTCTTACAAAACTCGTCAGAGAACAAAGGGCTTCCTTTAGAATCAGAACTCTGGTATTTCCTGGTTATTAGTGCTAAACTCAATGCGTGGGACTTGGTAGTCACTCAAAAAACATTTCTTTAAGTAAACTTTTTTTTTTTTAAGATTTTATTTATTTATTTGAGAGAGAGAATGAGATAGAGAGCATGAGGAGGGGAGGGTCAGAGAGAGAGGCAGACTCCCTGTCAAGCAGGGAGCCCGACGTGGGACTCGATCCCGGGACTCCAGGATCATGACCTGAGCTGAAGGCAGTCGCTTAACCAACTAAGCCACCCAGGCACCCTCTTTAAGTAAACTTTTTAAAAAAGATGATCTAGCTGAACACATTCACTTTACAGATAGAATGACGATGGCCTCGAGATATAAATAACTTCCATCTAAAGTCCAGCGTTTGGTTAGTGAGAGAGTCAGAATAGAATCGAATGTTAATTTCCAGCCAAGTTCAATGGACTTTTCTTCTTTTTCAATTCATTCATTTTGTTCCTCTCTCCTTTCCTTTCTGTCATACTGATACTTGCCATCCACTGGGCACCGGACATGAACAGGACATGTGCACTGCTCCTCATCCTGCCTTACCTGACCTCTGTGGACCCACCCTCAGTCCTGCTTGTACCTATAGAAGAACCTGCTGGGCTCCTTTTTGCATTAGCTGACTTCTCTGCCTAGATCTTGGGTTCCCTTTCTTTCCTATCAGCCTTTTCACTCCTACAAACTTTGTGCAGCTTCCTGACCTATGAGTCAGTCCAGAAAGCAGGATTTCTTACCTCGAACTCCTCTCCTTTGGACCCCTAAATCCTGGGGCAGGGAGAGGCCTAGATGGAGCTTAAGATCCTGCCTTTTTGGTGACACACCCCCTGCTGGGGAGAACATACCAACCTCTGCTTTTAACCATCATGCTGAAGGGTCTACACTTGACAAAATCAATGCTACGAGATTCTTAAACTCATTTCCCCTGGGGCAGCCACCTCAACAATACCAGGTTCGTGGGACCTGGAGTAGCTCACAAACCCTAATTCTGATATGCTGTTTGAGCCCTAAAGTATCTGCATGTCTACCAAATTGTTGTCTGCCCCCCCTCTTGTCCTACCCACCCAGTTCTTAAGACTGGAGTTCTGCCTCATTTTCCTTTTGTTACAACTGGGCTACCTCCCTACCAGCTCCTACCAGCTTCTCCTTGAGAGAACAGCCCTCCTACCTGTGTCACCAACTGCTGCCTGAATCCGCCTCTCCAAGGGCCACCCTCCTAAAAACCATGGCTCCATTGCCTAGCCAAGGTCAAGCTGCTTGGATTTCCACTGCTGTATCAGTCCCAGTGTGAATATGACTGGACACAGTTCATGCCATGGATGTGGCTGATCCCCCTTCCTCTGCAACCATGTTGAGGACATACCTTTAAAGGCCAGACCCTCGCAGGACAACAGGCTTCAGAGGTGTGCACAGGAAACATTGCTTTCTTGCAACAAGGAGAATAAAACTGCAAAATTGAAAAGAGAGATTTAATTCCCAAATATCAATATCTGAGAGATGTAGGAAGTGAATGTGCTGTGGTAATACCTATTATTAATGGATATAAGTACCCCTTTGTGCCCAGAAAACACTGACTGCATAGATAATGCACTGCTGAGTACTCCTGACCCCCTACTGTAAGCTTGATTTCTTAAAAAATGGGCTGAAACTCAATTACCCCTAATTCTGAAGCACAAGAGTTCTGGGCCCACCTTAGCATGAAGAATAGAATCAAAGGTGCCAACTAAAATGAATATTCCAGATGCTCACATTCAAATATGCAATCTGAGAGTGTTATAAGTGCATCCAAGCACTTTAGTGCTTTGTGAATGGTCCAGCTACATTATCAACCCCAGATATTGAGAAACTAAATAGCTCTTACTTTTTATAATGCTGTGTGCCTGAGTCAGAGGAAAAGCTGAGGGTGATTAGAATAATGGAATATTCCTTTTTGGATCAGTTGTTACTTTTCATGCACTTGTGACTGTATCCAGATAGACTTTGGAGGTTAAAAAAAAACTTAACTATATGGCATGTAAAACATATTGTAAACGGGGTCTTTTGAGTTTCTTAAGATAATAGACAGGGTAACAGGAAATTGACGTCAAGGCCAAGAAATGTCATATATTCAGTGTGCCAGGTTTTCTTAATCACCTGATGAATAGGGTGCCTGGGTGGCTCAGTTGGTTGGGTGACTGCCTTTGGCTCAGATCATGATCCTGGAGTCCCAGGATCTAGTCCCGTATCGGGCTCCTTGCTCACCGTGGAGTCTGCTTCTCCCTCTGACCCTCCCCCCTCTCATGTGCTCTCTCTCTCTCTCATTCTCTCTCTCAAATAAATAAATAAAATCTTTAAAAAAATAATAAAAAAATTATAAAAATTAAAAAAAAATCACCTGATGAATAATTTCTTGGTTCAGTAAAGCAACATGTTTAGGAAACTCCAAAAGAGATTGGTTTTATAATCTCTCCATCTAGATAATAGGAGCAGGGGCCATGTCTTCATCATTACCTTTCTCAGTATCTGGTATGGTGCCTTCTACCTAGTAGACCTCCACACATATTCCTAGAATGCTTAATGAGTTATTCATTTCCTATATGGACTAAAGGGACTCACTGATAAATTTTATCATCATTTTTGCCACCTAAATGTGGGCTTGGTCAGTCTGCAACCACTTACATCATCTCCTCCCATTTTAACATACTTATAATTTGTCCAGTTGCTGAGACAGTGTGTGATGTGCCAGGTTAATGCCTCTTTTACACCCGCATAGAACCCGCAGGAGAATAAGGTAATGGATTTCAGCCATACATTTCAATATGACGACAATATAGAGACAGCCTGATATATATTTTTAATCATTTTCCCTACAGCTTTATCGCCACCCACCCTTCCTCAAGGCCTCATAGGAGCTTCAGGAAGATATTTACAAATTTAGATGCCCCTTATACGCAGTATAAGGAATTTGCATAAATGCAATAAAATCCATAACACTCCTGTATAATACAGGACAGAGGAAAGCAGGGCCCTTCTGCTCTGGGGCTAGAATATAAAGCAGTTCCAGTTGCTAAGATAGATTAATTCTTTAGAGTCAGAAAACAGTCTTCAACCCCTGTCAGCCCAGTTTCTGCCAAATGACCAGAAAGATAAATGCATCATTCTTTGAGGACAGAAGACATGTTGGAAATCAGGAAACTTAATTTCAAATATGAAATATATCTAATTGATTTGCAATACTGTCCCTGGTGTGCTGCCCATTGAGGATGCAATAGTCTGAGGTTTCTGGACCTGTGACACTGACTAGAAAAAACACTGGCTGCCACTCCAGCTTAGGGAACAAGAAGACATGGAAAAAACATGAAGGACAATGATGCCAGACCACTAACTCCTGTCGGCTGCTGTCTTTTATCAACCAGAGACTAGCAGCACACAAACGTATTATGCGGCCAATTTTGTCCTGAGCTACATCATCAACTAGTGTATATGAAATTGCCTGGCTCCTAATGGGAGCCCTTATATACAGTTAGGAACAGAATTTAGATTAGGATGTGAGCAGGCCCAAGAAACTCTCTCTGGCAGGAGATAAACATGTCTTTTAGCCCATCCTTATCTGGCTTATGAAATAATGTTACCAAGTAGTGACTTCTCTTCTTTTTGTGGTCTGGCTTCAGTCATTTTTTTCCCCCTAGAAACTGCATTAAGCTGAAGGAATGGAACTTCAATTAATATTATAATAATCCTCATTGCTGATAGTGCTTTTTAAGCTCATTGCCATTAAATTTCGGCATGATGTTTTAAAAGATGCTCAAGAGATTAAAAGATACTGATTAAATATTTCCAGTTCTTACTGATATAAATCTGTACAGCTTGAATGTATTAACATGATAACTGCCAAGAATAGCAACATCCACAATAAATATGTTGGATCACTGTAAATTGCTCTATTTATCTGATTTATTCTCCTACATGTTGCCTCTAGCTCCAAAAACAAGACTCTTGGAGAGTGCTGCCTGATATAAAGGCTGTCGGAAATAATTTTGGCTAGCTACATGAGGACCAATTTATATGTCCATTACACATCTGCCAAGTATTTAGCATAACAAATTCGATATAAAATAGAATGTGAGAAGAGGTATATTGTTACAAAAGTAAAAACTAAGATCATACTTAAATTAATGGTTGATTAAAATGTGATATTTGTTACGTTTCCTGAAAGTTGAACAATCAGCAAAAAGTACTGATACATTTTAGCATTTACAGTTTCTTTTTTATTTAAAAGCTGTGATCATGGCTTATGTGGATATTTTTGAGAAAGGTTGAAGTTCTATCCTATGAATGGAGAAACTGACCTGAACATTACAGCTACCTTTGGGAGAGGTTGGTTTAATCAAGATCCTCAACTAGCTGTTTAAAATGTAAAAGATTAGAGATAATATACTTGAAGCATCAAAGCACTTCATACAATACAGGCTTATCTATCTGTGTAACTATCTACTATATATATATATACACATGTGTATACTTATATATAATACATATGCATGCCTATACATACTATATTTAAATATATGTGTGTATGTATATTTATACATATATGCTCTTTTAAAAAGATTATTACTAATAATATTAATACTTACTGTTTTCTGGAGCTCTTAAATCATTTTTATACGTGTTTCCTGTTGTCCAAGAGTAATTATAGTATTCTATTTGTGGCACAAACCTTTCCTAAAGATATAATGAGTGTCTGCTCTTCTGAACTGACCCTGAAGCTGTGCAGAGCCTCAATCCCCAGGCATGGAACAGGACATGGTAAGCCACCTTAGTTTTAGAGACAATGGGCTTCTCTTTGATGTTTCTAAGTTTCCATGGTTTCTCCAGCCTCTCTGCCAGAGCGCCACACTTATTTTTCTGCATATATGTTTGTGACATTTCTACTCTGAAAATAATCAACTCCATTGCATTATTTTTTATGAAAAGTCACAGAATCTGGACTGATAAGCACATTTGTATGCGTTCTAGTACCTTTTCTTATGACTAAGTTCTAAAATGTTCTCAGGGCCTCTTTATACTACAGCACTATAAATTCATCCTCAAATATACACTGGGGACTATGTGCTAGGGCATTATTTTAACATCATCACTTCTAGCTACATATTGTGTTTGTTTGTTTCTTGGTGTTTTGTTTTGTTTTTTTTTAACAAGCCCACATTCACTCGGCAATTTGAAAACCATCTTCTTTTATAAAATTTAAAAAAAATACTGAAAATTGTAAACAAAAGTATCTAAAACCTTCATTGCTAATATCCATAACATATCCTCATTTTACTATTGATATAAATAGCTTAAAACAAAAACAACAAGGGTTTGAATCTTAGGTCCTGGGAGTCCTAAATCTCTCCGAGCCTTCAATTTCCTCATCTCTTAAAAGAAGATGATAACAACACCATACAACACCATTTATACGGTGATTGTGAGGACTGAATGAAATAAAACCTTTAAAATACCCAGCACAATGCCTCTTATACATCTAATCTGACATGCTATAAAAGTATTTGCCCATTTTTGCTAGAAGTAAAATCACCTCTCGCTTGAGAGAATGAATGGGCTACTGGACAGAGATAGCTGTGTATCAACAGTTTGGCCCTGGGTCAGTTTAATTCCACAATAAGTGTCCACACAGTACCTTGCCCATTACCCACACATTTATACTGTCCTAACTTCTGTAGCAGCATCCCTGACTCCTGAGTCCCTGGATTTGCTGAGCTAGACAATTTCATCTATACCCTGTTCTGTCTGGGTTGAAGAGCCACCTAACTGGCAGGAACTGATTGGGAAAACCTTTCATCCCATCTGAGGTCACTTCTACTCAAAGGCTGCTGGCTGCTGAGAAGTATGCCATCAGAAGAACACGAAAAATGATTTGACACTTAGGGCCTCTCTGAGAAAGGAGATTCACAAATTCATAAGCAAAGCAGGTGAAGAATATCATTAAGCACAGAAATAAGATCAGAGCACACTGGAAGATTGCTCTCTACAGACTGCGCACTTCAGCTAGTTAGTTCTGTACTTTCCCGAAGGTGATTTCCCAACTAGACTGCCTAGTTGGGAAATAAAAGCGATGTTTGCCCTGCCTGCCTTTTCCCTTGTCAAGGCTTGTGGCCTCCTAAAAATGTGACACACAGGGGAGAAGAGAGGTGAAGGAGAAATCAAAGAGGTCTCAGGAGGACAGCTGATGGGGGCTGGGAGAGGGAGCCAATTCCAGTTTCACACCAGGTTGACTCATTGCCAAGCAACTCACAATTGACAAGTGTGAGATACTGCTGAGGTTCTCAGTGGCAACTGTTGCTGGTTTAGCAAAAGAGCAATGCTTTGGAAGCCAGATTTGGAGAGCAGATTTTGTGAAAAATCTAGGATTCTGCTGCCTCCCAGGACTTGGTTCTAATTTTGGTTTTGGGCTGTCCTCAATGCTCCCACCTCTTACGCATCCATTCTATTTGGGGGCTTATTATGGAGGAAGCCAGCTAATGCTATGGCCAGAAAGAGAAAAAAAAGATATATATATTTTTTTCTTTTTGAAACAGAAAAACAAACTCCAAATTATCTGGGTTTTCTAAGTATGTTTACAGCTGTCCTAAGTCACCAACAGAGCTCATCAATCTGCTTGGCTCTGCCTCCTGGGAGCAGAAATTTCACTGACAATTTTTTTTCTCACTTGTAAAAGTAAATCTCTCTATAGCCCAACGTTGGTTCCCCACCTTTCGCCCTCCTTGGACTCTGCTGTAATCCCCTGCCTTCCCAGGCTTCCTGGGGCTAATGTATGGACAAAGGAGGAATCCAGGAGTCTAACAAGAGGCAGCTTCTGATATCCACAGATGTGCCTCAGTGGGAGGGATGGCAGTGGGGGACTGGCAGCGAGGGGGAGCACCACTATGCTCCCTGCAGGCATGGCTCCTCCCTTGAGCTTATCATGCATCCCTCATGAGCTTGTGCTGGACCTTCCAGGGGCCCATCCCTTATTCTCAGAACTTCCTCCATTGCTAGGACTCCTACGACCCTTAGGAGTGAGGTTCAAGGCAAGGGTGAGCCTGAGACTCCCGATGGCAGGTCAGCTCCAATCCCAGTCTGGTCCCCGGGACAAACTACTTGTGCAGGACAGTAGGTTGATTCCCCCCAACCCCAAGCCTTTGGAGGTGCTGGCTCCTTCAGCATATGGATATGTGCTGGGCTAGGATTCCTGGGAATCCTAGGGATTCCCTGCCTGCCCAATGGAATGTGTTCCATCTTAAGGCCAAGGAAGACCTTGCAAGGTCCCACACATGGCCTAATTGTGGCTAGTGGCGTTGTCTATGATGGCATTTTCCAGACCATGTGACTGCTCTGTAAGTTGGAGTATCAAAGCAGATTAAAGATAGCTCTGTTCTGTGGGTCTAAAGTTATGTACATGGCTTCTCTCTGCTTGCTGAATTGCTGTCCAAAACCTACTTTTCCCTCCAAAGTCCTCAACTTTTCAAGGATCTAGGGACCCCTTTCCTGATCAGGACATTATCTAGGGATTCATTCTGGATTTCTCTCTGTCTTTATCTCTGGAACCATGAGCATCTTGGTTTGGAGTTGAAGTTGCGGCTGGGCATGGGACCTTGACTGGGCTTTCCCCATGCTCCACAGCATGCAGCTGGCTTTGGCTGGGTTTGGAGGTTCTCCAGCCAATTCCCACCCTCAGAGATGGTGCCATGGCTCCAGCCATTAGAGAAGCAGTCAGGAACTACAGTAACAGCAGTGTTCTCAGACTCCACAGAAGACTGGGGGGTGGCGGGTGGGCAAAACAGAGAGAAGGAAAGGTCCTTGAGAGGTAGGATTGTCTTCTTTTCCAACAAGAGGTTCCATCATCTAGACCACATTTTCCCCAATCTTGCTGCACCTCATGCAGCTGCTTTAGAGGCTCCACATCTGATTCTGACCCATTTGGAAAAATGTCCACTGGAATTAATTACCACTGCATTCTCTTGATGTTGTTTCTATAGCCATTTGAGAATGACATAGAGGGAAACAAAGACCAACTGGTTCTCAGTCAGCACCTGAAAGATAGCCTTGACCCATGATACTCAACCTTTGACTTACATCAGAGTCAGCTGTGGACAGAGCTTTAAGAAATAGAGATTCCTAGGACCTAACCTAGACCTCCCAAATCAAAGGCTCCAAAAATGGGTCTTACAAACTCATATTTTTAAAATATTTATTTATTTTATCTGAGAGAGAAGAGAGAGTGCACACGCACAGGGGGGAGGGGCAGAAGGAGGGGGGAGAGAGCCTTAAGCACACTCCAAGTTGAGCATGGAGCCTGACGAGGACTTGATCCCATGAGCCCAAGATCATGACCTGAGCTGAAACCAAGAGTCTGACGCTTAACTGACTACACCACCCAGGTGCCCCAGAAACTCATATTTTTAAAAACACTTGCTCAGATGGTACTGTTGGGCAACAAATTTGGGAACCACAGTCTGGGACTGACCCCTATTTTAGGTCTTAGATATAAAAAAAACAGTATAGTTGATTAGCTTTGCCCTTTTCTAGTTAAAATCCAATCCAAATGCCTATAGTTAGCAAGGGTTTTAGAGAAACACAGTCTTCTACTTGGCTTGTTACCAGGAAATTATCATAATCTTTCTGGAGGACCTTTTAGCACCAAGTGTTAAGTAGCTACAAGGATGTTTCCTTGTACTATTAATGATACTGAAAAATTGGAAGCAAACTTGATGTCCAATAGAGGTAAATAAATTCACTGTTACAGATGCACACATATAATGAAATGATATATAGTCGTAGTTTAGAATAAAATTTAACTACATGAAAAATATTCATAATATATTAAGTGGAAAGTCACGCTTATAAACAATAGGTACAAATTCTTGTGTATGTGAAAGAAGATACGCTAAAATGTTAACATAATTTTCTCTGGATGCTTGGATTATAAATGATTTTTTTTTTACTTATCTACATATTTTTATTTTACATTTACTAATTTACTATCTATATATTTTTAAAATTTATCATAAGAGTATATATTGATTTTATTATAAGAAGAATCAAATAAACATTATTATAAAAGTCACAATCCAGGTGAGTCTCTCTGAAGTTGTATCTGGGACACCATAACTATATTACGGGTGGTCTTTAAATACAGATTTGGGGGTTGTGTTATTTCTATAAATGGTGACTATCATCCATTATTGCTTGATCTGCACTAATGCCGTTCAAGGAGATAATCCTAATTTCAGTTTTGGTGTTTACAGCTGTGAATTCCTACTGCTGTGTACATAATTTAGCCACTGTGATGGGAACATTCATCCAATAAATATTTATTGAGGATTTTCTCTGTGCCAGACTTTGAGGATATGGACTTGATATAATATATAGTTACTGCCTAAAGAGTCGGGTGGGGAGAGAAAGAAATGTGAAACAAATTTTAAGTGATTTACTAGAGATGAGACTGCGAGAGCCCAGAGGAGGGAACATCTCCTTTTCACTGGGAAAGTCAGGGAAGGCTTCATAGAGGAAGCAAATTTTCAGGTTGGTCTTTTAAGAATGAGTAGACATTTTCCAGGTTTAGAAGGGAGGGGAGGTAATTTCCAGACAGAGCAAGCAGCTGACAAAGAGACACAGGGTTGAGAAAAGGCACAGTGGAGAGTGTTGAGAAGTTTGGTGTGGCTAGGACTTGGAGTATTAGAGAGAAGGGAAGGGAAATTGGGCTGGAGTGTCAAATCCATATCTGATGGTAAAGAGTGTCAAGGACCATGGTGCAGAATTTTAATTTGATCTTTTGGGCAATGGAAATTGACAGAGGTTTGTGAGCAGGAAAGTGACATGATATTTTTCAGGGCAAAACTCTGGGGACTATGTGGAAGATGGACTAGCTTGGGGCAGCAGGAGATTGTTGAGAAGCTATTGCCCACTAAAGGAGAAGGATGGCAGGGTCTCGTCTAAGGCAGTGGCTGTGGTAAAAGAGAGGGAAGGCCTCTGGTGGGGCACCTGGGTGGCTCAGTCGGTTAAGCCTCTGCCTTCTGCTCAGGTCATGATCCCAGTGTCCTGGGATGAGCCCCGCATCGGGCTCCCTGCTCAGCAGGCAGCCTGCTTCTCCCTCTCCCTCTGCCTGCCACTCGGCCAGCTTCTTTTCTCACTCTCTCTCTCTGTCAAACAAATAGATAAAATCTTAAAAAAAAAAAAAAAAAGGTCTCTGGTCAATAACAGGAAAATTCCCCCATTCTCGTTCTCCTGTTGTATATTTTTCATGCATTCTGGAGATGTAAACCTCCATATTGAACATCCTGCCAACCCAACCTTGAATCAGTGCCTAAGCACCTGTGTTTGACAAAGCCAAGTGGATCCAAATCCAGTTTGCCTTGAGTGTTTCCCAAAAAATGAGTAACTGCTGCAGTTACAAAACAAAGCCTCCCCCAACTCACATGTGTTTCTGTGATTCCTTGAGATGCCGGAAGAAGATGAAAACAGTTACCAGTGTTGGTTTTTAAGAAAATGTCAGATCCAAAACATTCAACCATGTTCTCTCTCTGACTCAACACGCCTGTAGTTTTCAGTGAGGCACCTTTAGAAATGATATGCTTCTTTCATTTGGGAGCTTGTAGCGTCATGAAAAGAATATAAACTTTGTGACTTTGGGTAAGTTCCTTAATTTCTTACTTTACTCATTTGTGAATTGGCAGTAGTTACACCAACTTTTCCGGGCTGTTGTGAGCATTATAGATGGTATATCTAAAGCATCTTGCACATTCTGGGTCCACAAAAAAATACTCAGGAAATTGCTTTTTATTTTAGGCCAACTTATTTTTTCATAAGCCTATTCTAAGAAAACTGTATCTGAATGGTTATGTTAATTTCTGTTTATGGCAGTTTAGGGAAGACAATGTGAGCTAGAATGCTTTTAGAGAAATATGATGAGAATAGTGAAGAGTCTAGAATCAGCTTTTTGTATGTTTTTTCGTTCTGATATTGAGAGCTATGTAAATTTATCCTATTTTCCTTTTTTTCTTGACTACTGGGAAACTCGGAGCTGTATTTGATATTCAAATCCAGCAAATGTGTTAACCTTTTGGATTAGTGTACTTGTATCATCTTTTGTCTGCCACCCTGTTTTTGGGAAAGAGGTAGTGCATAAATAAATTCAGGAAATAAAATAAAATGTGACATAAAGACTTAGAAGAAGTCGAATGGCTTTAACATGCAAAATAGAAGTCTAAAAAGGGAGTCAATGATTGTCTTCAAGTATTTGAAAAATGGTCATATGGAAAAGAATGTAGACTTAATTGCTCTGTTCTAAACAATAGATGGAAGAGGCAGGAGAATTATTTAAGTCAAATTAAGGAAGGACTTTTTTTTTTTTAACTAACTGAATGGAATTTCTGTTGGGAAGATAAGTCCTCCATCACTGTAAGCACTAAACTTACCATATATATTCATGAATTTGGCCTCTCAAAATTTGTCTAACCCCAAATCCCATGATGATATTTCTAAACAGCTGCTTTAGAGCACTTTGTAAAGATCATCATCCATCGGTGGCCTGGGAAACTCTCCACCAGGACTATTCTGAACATGTTGGTCAGCTTTTTGGCAACTGTCACAGAAAATCAATGTTAAGTCTAACATGCCTTAGGGGAGGAGGTCCCATTTTTATCTCTGGCAGCCCCACTGATTACTTGGCAAATACTTGTTGTGTCCCACAATAGTTAGGCACTCTGCAGAAGCTGTGGGGTTCACCAGGAAAGAAGACTCCCTTGCAGACCCATCACGTAGCACTGGAGACTCCTCCACAGGAGGGACCCACCTTGCGTTAAACAAATGCCATTTAAATTGAGTACACCCAGAAGATGACAAAGTGACTTATGTAATGATATTACATAATACTTAAAATATAATACATGATATTCAAAATAACTTATTATTTTGAAGCAAGTTCAACTCTGGGATTTCACTTCGTCATCTTTCGATGTGGCTCAGTGTATTGGGGCTGAATGAGAAAGCTGGGTCATAGAAAGCCTGTCTGTAGTAGTTACTACTGTTGACTGGAACAGACTAATTGCAATATATCAGTGACATAACACAATAAAAGTTTATTTCTCATGACACAGTTAGATGCGACTCAGTGGTCTTCCTCCATCTTGTAGTTATGCCATCTAGAAAATGAGGCCCCCAAGGTCACAGCAGAGAGGGACTGAGTTTGCACACTGGTTCTTCAGTACCTCTGCCTGCAAGTGACATAGGCCACTTCTATTCACATTTCACTGGCAAATGTTAGTCGCATGATCCTAACCCAACTGCAAGGGGGGCTGGGGTAGGTAGAGGAGCCCATGGTCTACGGTGAGCACTATTCTGACATGGTGACTAAGGCCACTTAGCTAGTTTATGGATTAACTAGAACTAGAAATCAGATCTGCTTATTTCCAATCTTCCATTCTCTGCACTGAGCCCTACTGTCTGATCCTCCTGTTCAAATGGTATATGGTGTTTAGGGATCAACCTAGTGTATTTTGGAGCTAAATCTTTGAGCACAGAGTCTCAGGGTCATGCTGTGGCATCTTACGGAGTTTTCAAATGTGACTCATTGTAGACTGACTGGATCAAGATTACCAAACCAAAAGGAGGGGACGTGCATGCTGTCATGAACACCCAGAACCACAGGGACCCACTGTGGTGTTGAGTGGGAGGTAGGGAAAGATAATAAACCTAGAAAACTCCCTGCCGCGAGGCATGCCTGGGGCCAACCAGACTGCAGGCTAATAATGTGGCTATTCTTCAAACCTATATTTGTTAAATATTTGCTCATGATTTATTTAGAGGAGAGGATGAATGCCCCATGGAGAGAGGCGGAGAAATAAGGTGTCTGGTGGTAGACAGCACATATTCTCAATCCTCCTGAACAATTTAGCTCTGGCCCAAACAGGCTCATCCTTCTTGCAGAACAAAAGCCCTGCAGCTAAATGGACTGCCACTTAGAAAGCAGTTAGCTGGGGCGCCTGGGTGGCTCAGTTGGTTAAGCGACTGCCTTCGGCTCAGGTCATGATCCTGGAGTCCCAAGATCAAGTCCTGCATTGGGCTCCCTGCTCAGCAGGGAGTCTGCTTCTCCCTCTGACCCTCCCCCCTCTCATGCTCTCTCTCTATCTCATTCTCTCTCAAATAAATAAATAAATAAAATCTTAAAAAAAAAAAAAAAGCAGTTAGCAAATGAGCACGACTCTTGAGACTCACTCCCTCAACTCCAAGGGAATTTACAGAATGTTAAAATTCCAGAAATCCATCTTACTACCTTCCTACAGATGTTTTTGTGTCCATTATTGTTTGGTGCTCTAAGTATACTCTCTCTGTAGACCAGCTCAGGATCCCCAGAGGCATTAGGGGAAAGATCTGGGAGTGGACACCCATTGCCTTTTCCATTCTGGATACCTACGTCCAATCCCTCTGACCTGGTGAGTATCATCTACAGTGAGGGTCAGCTTTGACATTGGCCTATTTCCTTTTGACCTTCTAAATTCTGCACATTCAGGGACACCTGTGTGGCTCAGTCAGATCAGTCATGATCTCAGGATCCTGCGTTCGAGTGACACCTTGAGCTCCACACTCAGTGCAGAGTCTGCTGGAGATTCTCTGCCTCCCCTCTGCTCCTCTCCCCTCCCCCTTCTGTTCCTTCCCCTCTGCTCACACTCCCTCTAAAATAAAAAAATTAAATCTAGAAAAAAAAATAAATTCTGCGCATTCAAGAGGGCACAACTGCCATTTCTGCTATGTTTCAAGACACTCTATTCTCAACCAGAGTCATCCTTAGACACCCAGGAAATGAAATATGGGAACCTGAAGTGGTGGGGCTCAGAGTGGGAAATGTTTATGCAAAAAGAGAAGTTAATGTGGTTAGGAGAACTTTGATTTTTGCATTTCTTGACTTACTTAAAGAACCCCATTCAGCAGTACATTGTCATAATTTTTATATGGGAGTCATTTACACATACACACATAGCTGTCTGTCTTGGTTACTGGAAGAGAAAGCAAGACAAAATAACAGAATATTGTCTTTCACTTGTGTGTGTCAAAGAACACTAAGCAAAAATATGTGCATTTAAGTGGATTCTTTTCTGGTATAGGCTCTGCAATTGGAATTTGGTTTACTCAGGAAAAAATCAGCTACTTGTTTTTATCTCACACAGCTGTGAGAAAATGAGCCTACGGAACTATAGAGAATGATTGAGAACATTTGTTTCTCAGCATTTCAGGCCGGCTGGTGGCAATGCAGAGTGAAATGGCCTTTAGACAGTACTTTTCCAAGCCTTCGTTTTCCTTACGAGGCCTGAAGTAGATGGTGTAAATATCTGAGATGCACTTACTTGATTTATTCACAGAGAAATGAATTTAGAGATGTCTCAGGGGGAAAAAATAGTATAATATGCTGCTAGAGGACAGGGTACTTGCTCCACCATAGGACAGAACAAATCCCCACAAATAGATGAGTTTTTAATTCCCTTGTTAATTAAACTAATTCATTCATGAATTCCCTCTTTAGTTATTCAAATAGATGTTGAATTACTACAATATGTGTTCTATCATTTTCTTGCTTTTTTATTCCCAATGCCCAATAGTAAGACGTAGGGGAGAGGTCACCATTCAACAATATACCCTCACCTTTTTTCTTCTGTCAGCATAGCCTCCCCACACTATCCACTGTAAAAATGGCATGCAGTGGGTTCAAGAACACACCTGATCCTTACTGTGTGAATGCATGTGTGAGAGAGAGAGGGAGGGAGAGGGGAAGGAAGGGAGAGAGAGAGAGATTCAAGAAACCCCTATAATCAATTGGGGGAAGACACAAATGAACCTTCACATTATACAAGGATCTGGCAACAGGTTTGCAGCATTAAACAGCTCCTTTCAGGACTCATTCCCTCTCTTTAGTCCATTGGTATATCTTCTGGGCTCTGATTCTTGGGGCTGGGGAAATTTGGGCATTCTATCCTATTTCGCCCTCCTATTGGAGGTTGGGTTATTGTTTTTTCTCTTTCTTCCTTATCATTTTTGCCCCTTCCACCAAATCCAGATGTCTGCACTTCTCTGGCCTCACCACCCCCACCCCCGCCCCAGACCACCCAGCTCTCTTTCGTGCACCATATTTATTGCATATCTGTTTCCTTATCACTAATCTTGATCAGAGCCCCGGCCGGTTCTCAGATCTCTTGGACTCAAGATAAGCTGCCTCGGTGATGAACTCAAAGAACCATTTTCCTAATGCTCATGCCCAGCGTGACAAAAAGCAGTAGGGGAGGCAGACTGGAGAAAGAGAAAGGCGCAAACACTAGCAAAGTGGCTACGTACCATTCGCTGATATTCCCACTCAGAGAGAGTCAAGGCCACTGGGATCTTTGGGATCCTCTGGCATGGCCATTTTGTTTCACAGCAAAGGAAACTGAAGACCATAGAATCGAGAGACTAACTCAAATACTTAGAGCTGGGCAAGCATCTCAGTAGGCCCCATCTCTTGGCTCCTGACTCAGGGCTCCTTTGCCACTCAAAGGTACCTCAATAGCCCCTTGCCATGTTGCTGCCCAAACCTGAGACTGAGAGTTCTCCTTCTATTTCCAAAAGGAGCAGAGCAGGTATAACCTTCTACTTAGATCTGTGTACTTGAGGCCAATTTATCATCTGTGTAACTCTGAAGCAGAGTGAAATCCCTCCAAAGTCAGGGAATTGGGAAGGGTCAGCGCTAGAATCGCTAGGCTATACATCAAGAGTTCCTCTGAACCTGAGTGATTGCCCCAGCATTCCCAAGAAGCCAGCAAGCCCTCAACATTTTCAGAAGCTTGTTTTTTGGACTTGTACCTGCTGATTAATTAACTGAAAAAAGTTACTGGAGCACAAACATAATCTCACCCGTGTTAGTCATTCCTGGATGGGGGAAGAGGGAATCATGTTAATGTTGGCAATTTCTATTCTGCTCATGACTCCAGAGCCCATCACTCTGGCCCACAGAGCATGAGCTCATGAGCTCATGGTTTAATTGGGTTAGAAATTAAATGAATGCTTTTTTTCTTCTTTTTTTTTTTTTTTAAAGATTTTATTTATTTATTTGAGACAGAGAGAATGAGAGACAGAGAGCATGAGAGGGAGGAGGGTCAGAGGGAGAAGCAGACTCCCCGCCGAGCAGGGAGCCCGATGCGGGACTCGATCCCAGGACTCCAGGATCATGACCCGAGCCGAAGGCAGTCGCTTAACCAACTGAGCCACCCAGGCGCCCCTGCTTTTTTTCTTCTTAAGGAGAAGGAGAGCCACCCCATATCAAGACTAGCAATTAAAACTGCAACAAGATACTTAGCAAGAGTGTCAGCAGCCGAGACACACACTAAGTGGAGAGGAACAAAAGCTCTCACCTCCAGAAAAAGCCAGAAAGTTCGAAACAAGGCAATTTTCAGTGTTGGTAGGTATGGGGTGGGGGATGAGATGGATTTACAACAATCTGGATAAAGCAAGAGGCTAAATTATGCTGAACTCATGTGTTTTGTTCTTGCATGAAAATGGGTAGAATAACTAGTTGAGATGGTTCTAAAGCTCCTTCCAAATCTAGATTCTGTGATGCCATATAAACTCAAACTAGCCTCACCAGCCCTTGGATGCTGATGGGCTACATGCTCTGTTTCCTTTAAAGTGCCCCCATTATTTCCAGGACTTTCCAAGTGGGTGTTTCATGTGTGCCTCCAACCCACAGACTGTGAGGTGCTCTCCACTCATGCGGGATTGCTGTGAAGAAGCATCACTACTGAACTGCTCACTCTCAGATGTCAGCTTCCACCCAGGGGTGCTACCTCTCAGAGCTTCCAAAGATGTCAGGCCTGTAGGTCAAGGTGGGGAGAATCTGTTGCTCAGAATCTCAAAGAGCTCCCAAGAAAAAATTCTGGCTTCAGGTCGTCATCTTTCCAGCTGTATGTACTCAGACTCAAACCAAGGGGCCACATGAACAATTCAACAGACCAATTTTTATTGGTTGCCTTTGTGTGCCTGGCACTTCCAGAGCTGGGGGTACAGTAATGAACACAGACTTGGTCCCTGCCTGTATCACGGTCCTCTTCTTTCCCCTCCTCTGCCCCTAGTTCCCATCGCTCCAAACCTAATTTTTTCACCTTCCTTAAGTTCAAAACAAAAGTTCTCATAGATATTGATAAGTGAAAAAGATTTCATTTCAGTTATGGAATAAGTAAGTCACAGGGACGAATAATGTGGCACAGGAATTAGAAAAAGAGAGTTCCAGTCTGACCAGCTCAGATACCCTGTATATCTGAAAAATTTACTTACCTAAATCGCATAGACAGTCACATTCTATCATGCACAACCAGTCAAATATAAACTCAATTTACCTGTTAGAGTTAGTATGTGGACGGAAGGAAGGAGTTTGGAAAAACAGTTTAATAATTATAGTGAATAGTTTTGTGCATTTTGTAGGTTTGCAAAATATGGTATGTTTGTAGCAAAACATGCTTCCTCCTCCCATGCCAACTCATTATTTCAGAAAGTACTTATTGGGTACCTATTATACATCAAACATTGGTCTAGTTGATTGGGATGTGGCAAAGGACAAGATGGACAAAAATGCCAGCTTTCAGAGAGTCTCCATTGTAAGAAATAGTCAATATAAACTATAAATAAGTGAAAATAAAGAGTATGTTAGCTAAATGTGGTCAGGAGAAAAATAAAACAAGAAAGTTGAGGGTGGGGCTAGCAGGTGTGCAGGGAAGGCCTTCCTGAGAAGGTGACATTTGACCCCTGAAGGTGATGAGGGAACAAGCCATGAAGATATTTGAAGAAAGAGCACTCCAGGCTTTGAGAATAGTGAATGCAAAGACCCTGAGGTGAAGAAGCACCTTGAATATTGAAGGAATAGCCAGCAGACCAGTGTGGCCCTGGGACAGAGTAAGGGAGGGGAGAGCTCTAGGGGAGAAGGCCAGAGACATCACAGGAGCCAGATCCTGGAGGGCCTTGCATGTCCTGGGCAGGTCCTTGACATTCACTCTGATTGAGATGGGACGTCATTGGAGGGTTTGGGGCAGAGAGTGACTCTTGTTAGGAGGATACTCCTAGCCACTCATTAAAAAGGAGACTGAAGGGGGCAAGGATGGAAGCAGGGCGTCTAATTAGGGGGGAGTATTGAAATAATGGAGGTGGGAGGAGCTGGAGGCCTGCACCGGGGTGGTAGCAGAGGAAGTGAGGAGGGGGCACATGTCCTGTTCTTTCATAAAGCAGAATATTATTTTCATTACACCGTATTATAGCATTTGGCTTCTCTGGCAGTATAAACATTTGGGTTTTGGGTGATGAAATGAGTTAATACATGTAAAGGGCAAAAACGGCTCCTGGCAAATGGCAAGCATTTGATTCGTGCTACTCACTGCTTGTTTTCTATATTTTCCATCATAGCTATATTTTTTAAGATTTATCTATTTATTTTAGAGGGGGAAGGGCAGAGGGAGAGAGAGAATTTCCAGCAGGCTCCCCACTGAGCAAGGAGCCCAACGTGGGGCTTGATCCCACAACCCTGAGATCATGACCTGAGCCAAAACCAAGAGTTGGACGCTTAACTGACTGTGCCCCCCAGGCCCCCCACCCCACCATAGCTACTTTTAAAAAGGATTTGCTACAGCTAATAATCAAAACTGTGCATCCATATACATGATTGGTTAAAACAAAAATAAAGATCAGGAATCACGTATAGGAGCAGAGGATTGTAATTGGACCAGAAATTAGATTATTACTATAATTAAGCACTAATTCCATTTCTGTACTTCCTGACAGCCAAGACAAGAAGTGAAATCCCATAATTTATAAGGTTCTGTCTGATAAGAGGAAACAGCAATTTTCAGGAGACCCAGAATTGTTCTTGGCACTCAGTTCCCTTGGGTTCCTAATATAAAGGACTCTGATCATTAGTATATAATGTTCTCAATAGCATTTCAGCAGGTAATACAGAGACATTCTTTATTGAGCTATTTCGTTTATTGATTCACAGTGGGATTATTAAATAATAACTCAGTAGAGCTGTTAGGGAGACAGCAAGGTGTAGTGAAGAGGATTAGATAAGTTCTTAGAAGAACTAAGCTTGAAGTCCATTGTACCGGTGTGTGCTTTAGCGTACTTAACCCTTTGAAACTTAGTTGGAACATCTGTAAAATGGACCCTATGCTAAGTCCTTCTCTGTCTACCTGGTGAAATTGTTGTGAAGAGCAAATGAGATGATGTGTTTAAATAAGTCCACTCCATTCCATCAACCTACATTTACCGAGGGGTCCCTATGTGCTAATCATGATTCTAAGTGCCACATGAAAAAAACAAGGTCCAGGCCCACCCTCATGAAGAGTGTCGTCTAGTAGGGAAAGACAAACACACACACGAAATACATATTTACTAAAGTGAAGTGATAATAAGAAGTGTGACAAAATTAAAGGAAGGTAAAGGGATAAGAGTGAATCTAATATCACTCACCAGCTGCAATTTTGACGGGAGCCTACTTCATGCATTTATTCATTATTTCAATAAACATTCACAGAGCTGCTCCCACGTGCTGGGGTCTGGGCAGTCAGCTGAATAATTGACAGGTTATTATTAATTTGATCCACTCCCATTTCCTGACTTGCCATCTTGTGTTCAGCAGCATGCACGAGTGGGACATCTATCTAGTGGGTTGAGGAACAAGGCCCAGTTAGGTCTTACTCAAACTGGCAAATTCAGCGTTTTTTCCCCCTGCCCCCTTATGTCCATGTATTCGTTTGCTCGGCCTGCCATAACAAAATACCACCGACTGAGCAGCTTAGACAGTAATTTATTTGCTCACAGCTCTGGAGGCTAGAAATCTGCGATCAGGTGTGAGCAGGTTGGGTTTCTCCTGAGGCCCCCCTCCTTGGCTTGGCAGGTGGCCACCTTCTCCTGCGCACTCGCATGGTCTTCCCTCTGTGCCTGCACATTCCTGGTGCCTCTTTGTATGTCCACATTTCCCTTTTTATAAGGACACTAGTCAGATTGGATTAGGGTCCACACTCATAGCCTCATTTTAATTTAAGCACCTCTTTTGAAGCCCTATTTCCAAATGCATTCACATTTTGAGGTCTTATGGGTTAGGGCTTCAACATAGAAATTTTGAAGGAGCACAATTTAGCCCACAGCAACCCACTTCTTACTCTGGACAGGTCATTCTGCCATCATCCCATGAACATCGCTTGTGTTTTTGCAACTTGGAAGTCTCTCTCTCTTTCCTCTCTCTTATGTAATTCCCAGGCATCCTGTAAGGTCCAAATGGAGTGCCATTTCTTCTGAGAAGCTTGGCCTGACCAGCCCAAGCAGGCATGGTAAGTCCCTCCTCAGCCTTTTTTTTTTTATCATTTATAGCATGAATCAAAGTCCCTTGAGTTGTATAGATGAATGTATATGGTTTATTGTCACGGTTAGATTATGAGTTTCCAGGTGGTAAGAATTAAATATTAAATGTCCTTGTATCTCTTCTGAATTATAATACATACACATTCGATATATGTTATTTAATGAATAAAAATCTAATACCTCATTGACATGGAGACCTTCGTCAGCAACTAAGGCAGAACATAAACAGGAAGATGGCTGTTGCTAAGCACACTTATTCCAAAATGTATATTTCTCGAAGGTATCTCTTATTAGTCTCTAAGATTTTTACTTTCTCTTGCAATCCTTATCTGTTGATAGAGAGAAATGTCATCTCCCTCAGAGAGAGACGAATATGCTGATGAGTATCAGCATATCCTCTGATGAGTAAGCTCTTTAGCTCACAGTGATGTGTTAGGTCATAATTTTCATCATCTACAATCATGGATTGGTCGGTTTGGAAGTCTTTTGGTTTTGATTTTTAAATCCAAGTTGACCAACTGTCTCGGTTGCCTAGGCGTGATATCCGAACTTAAAGCCTCATATGCTGCCAGCCTCCAGTACTCCCCCTGCTCCTTCCTAAAACTGGATGTGGACATGATGGGGTGAGCTGTGGTTGCACAAATGGGATTTATGCGAAATCCAGCCCCGAAAGAAGGGCCGTCTTTACCTTTTTTTTCTAATGCAAAAACCATTCTTGTTAGGAAATAATGGAAGGCCCTTGCTGCCGTTGCTGGGTGCATGCTCATCTGCCATCTGGCAGCTCCCTAGGCTGTTGGTGGGATTAGCAGACATCTTTCAAAAGCAGGTCAGTGAGGTGGCTAACAGCCATGGTCTCCAAGTCAGCCGGCCTAGGCTGAAGGCTCAGCTCTGTCACTTACCAGCCCTGTGGCCTTGAGTAGGTTTGACTTGACTTGTCTGTAAAATGGGATTAATGATAACATCTTCCTCATTGGATTGTCGTGAGGATTTGATGGGTTAGCATATGGCAAGAACTTAGAATGGAGCCTGGAACACATTAGCTACTTTCTGTACCCTTGTGATAAACTGCGCCATTGATTCTAGCTCATGACTTGTAAAGGACCGGCCTCTACCCTTTCTATGCCTCCCATCCAGCCCCTAAGATGGTCCCTTGCTTAGCAAAGAGCTTTTACCAAAATGCTTTTCTCTAAGGCAGTGAGCTTGACATGGAAAAAGTATAACTTTAGATGGTCCAATATCCCCCCCATTTCTCTGTATTTCTTTGGCTACTATCCTTAGTGCAAGCCACCTTCACCTTTAGTCTGGACCCTTACCTGGTCCATGGTTCCTCTCTGATTTGCCCCCCTAAATTCTCTTCTCTATTCAATAGGCAGAGGAATCTCTTTAAAATGCAAATTTGAAAAAATAAATAAAATGCAAATCTGATCAAGTCACTTCTCTGCTGAAAATCTCCAATGTCTTCCTCCTATACTGAAGATAAAATCCTAAGGCCTTCCTCTGGTGTACAAGGCCCTGTGTAACCTAGCTTGACGAGCTAATGCATTCCTTCTGACACTCAGACATGCCAAGCACATTCTCACTTCAGTGTTTTGGTCCTGCTGTCCCTTCTGTTTGAGTACTCTTTCCAGATCTTTGCATGGATGATGCCTTATTATTCAGATCCCCGCTCAAAGGCAGTGGAGAGTAATGCTGACAAGCATGACTTTAGAGCCAAACTGCTTGGATCTAAATTTTGGGCTTCACTACTTCCTAGCTGTGTGAGCTTCAGAAAGTTACCCAGCCTCTCTGTGCCCTCGTTTTCTTTCCTGTGGTAGGTGTTATAACAATATCTACATCATAGGATTTTTTTGAGGTTTAAATACATTAACATTTGCTTAAAAACACACACACTCAGTAAACATTGTTTGTTTGTTTAAAAATTAAATATTTCCTCAAAAAAAATCATTCTTTGACCCATTCCATGTTACTACCTACCTCATGACAGTCACTTAACATGAAAGTGCCTTATTTTTTTTAAATAGCAAATTTATTTAATATATTTTATGATAAAATACATGAGAAATGACCCCAAAGATACAAATGTAGTGATCCAAAGGGGCACGTGCACCCCAATGTTTATAGCAGCAATGTCCAAAATAGCCAAATTGTGGAAAGAGCCCAAATGTCCATTGACAGATGAATAGATAAAGAAAATGTGGTGTGTATATATATATATATATAAAAAAAACACACAATGGAATATTACTCAGCCATCAGAAAGGATGAATATTTACCATTTACATCGATGTGGATGGAACTGGAGGGTATTAGGCTGAGCAAAATAAGTCAATCAGAGAAAGAAAATTATCATATGATCTCACTCATATGTGGAATTTAAGAAACAAAACAGAGGATCATGGGGGAAGAGAGGGAAAAATAAAACAAGATGAAATCAGAGAGGGAGACAAACCATAAGAGACTCTCAATCATAGGAAACAAACTGAGAGTTGCTGCAGGGGAGAGGGGGGTGGGGGGATGGGGTGACTGGGTGATGGACATTAAGGAGGGCATGTGATATAATGAGCACTGGGTATTATATAAAACTGATGATGAATCACTGACCTCTACCTCTGAAGCTAAATGATACACTCTATGTTAATTAATTGAATTTAAATTAAAAAAATTTTAAAATATATATGAGAAATGCTACCCACGTGATTTAATTGCATTTAATATTCAAAAATATTTTATGATAAAATTATATATATATGTGAAAATTAATGTAAATGTTTGGAATATTATTTTTTTAATTGCAAGTGCCTTATTTTTATTTTCTTTTTGGCACTTGCCATTTTCAGCATTTATTTGTGTGTGATTGGCTTTCCGACTAGACTGAAGCTTCATGGCATCAAAGACTTTGTCTTACTCCTTAAAGACCTGCAATCCCATCTCTCAGAACAGTGCTTATGTTCTCAATAAAGATGTACCCAATGAAGGAACCAGAGTTCGAATCCTGACTTGACCATTGCGCTGGCTTTTATCTAGATACTTGACCTCTCTAGGCCTGAATTTCTCAACTACAAAATGCAAAATAATAATTACACCTCATAGGACTGTTGTCTGGTATACATGCCAAAATGTCAAGGGTGATTTTCTGTGGGAGATGGGATTACAGGGTATTTATTTTTTCATTTTGCTCATCTATATTACTTTAAAAATAATGAGCATGGATTTCTTTTGTAATTCATAGAACTTTAAAATTAAATAATATTTGTGAAGGATTTAACACAGGTCCTGATTCATAGTAGGTATTTAATAAATAGCCTATCTTAATGCTACTAAGCTTTTCAATAGCCTGGAAATACTTCCTCTGTGGCACCAAGCTGTTGACTCATACCCCAGTCTGAGGCTTAGGGCTCCCAGTGGGGAGGACCTGCTCCTTCTCTCTGGTCAGTTTCAGAAATCAAAACGGAGGAAGGAGGTTAGGTAGGTGGCCCTTAGCTGAGGGGCTTCTCTTTTTGAGACCAGCTCCTTCTTACCCTTTAGAGCCCAAGTTCACCTCCTGATTCTGGGTGGATGAACTTTTGTCAGTGCTTAGTATGCATCCCACACCCTGCAGGCTGCAGAGAATATTAACACAGCAAATCCTATTGTTTATTTCCCCCCAAATCATTTTCCGTGCTGAGGAAAGAGATTGTGTCCAACTACTGGAATATAATCGGAAACCAATCTGTGCAGCCCTGGAAGACAAGGCTGATACAAGGCTGTGATTCTTCAGCCAGTGAATTTCCCCATGTGGGAGAGGGGCTTGCCCGCCCCTTCCCAACATGGTGGGTAGACTGAATGCTTGCTCACTGGGGGCTGGGGGAGGAGAGCGGGACATCCCTGGCACAGCTGGTAATGGTGCAGGAGGCAGGGGAGCTGGGATGAGTCTTCATTTTTCATCGAGAATCCTATGGCTTTTGCTGTTGTCAGGTTATCTGTCAGAGCAGCCAATTCTAGGCAGGGCTTCTCGGTCCTAATGACCTACTTTCTCCTTGGCCCTCTCAGACTCTGTGGCGATTATATCTTTGAAGATTAACTTGAGATAACTTGAAAGTCATTGTTCTTGTTCCCAGCAAGTGAAGGAGAAACAGATTCTCAGAGCAGGTGAAGGGCTCTGTGGCTTTCTCGAAAATGGTGGCACATGAGAAACGAGAGGGGAGATCCAGAAGCCTGCAATGTGAAGGACTCCACGGCTGCTAGATGGATTTGCAGTTCTAAAACTTGTGTTACCGTTAAACTTCAGGGGACAGGCCGGTAGGCGTTACCTGGCTTTCTGGGGTCACTACCCTCAGGCTAGTGAACCCAGCCCAGGGTGGATTCAGGGTGGGTCCACCATCCAAGGACACACTAAGCCAAAGTATAGTTTTAATAATCTAAAAGAAGGTCTGGAAAAGGCAGAGACAGGTCACTGTAGGTATTGATTCATGGAATCCAGAGCCCTGTGAGAAGAGATTCTAGGGATGAATTCTTGATTCCATTCTACAGCAGCTCCATTCATTCGTTCATTCATTCGTTCACGAAAGAAAGCAATTTTTAAGCAGCTGACACTCGTATGGTATGTCCTGCACAAAGCAGCAAGTGTGGTGTACAAACACACAAGTCCGAGGGTCACATTCTCTAGTTTGAAAGCCTGATTAGCTGTGTTCCAAGGGCAAGTCGCTGTGACTCAGTTGTCTCCTTTGTAAAACAGGGCTTGGAAACTGCCTTCTAGTTTTTTGTGAGAAGAAAACGAGGCAGTCCATGCTCAGTGCTTAGCATAAGTTTCGCAGGTCTGAAATACTCCATAAATGAGCTGTTATCATAATTTCAACAGAAGACAACAGAGAACTTAAAATCTTGGTCCCTGACCTTGAGATGCTCGTAGGAATGTGCTCAGCTGACGACCTGGCATGGACTACGAGTCGGGTTATCTTGTTCTGGGATAACTGAGCTTTCCTTGCAACCTTCCTCCAAACTCCCAGAACTGAAGGCTGCTGGCGATGGTAGCCTGGCCATGAACTAGATCCGGCGGCTCACCTCTCCGTTCTAGCGGGCACTCCCCGCACCTCCCATAACGTTCCCTTTCTGCCACTTCTTACACTACTTTCTAACACCCCCTTCTGTTCGTCAGCCTGAGACAAAATATTGCATCACCTGAAGCTGAGGTTGAAAAACAGCCCAATCATTGCTGCTCGAAAATAAATTCTCTTGTTGATGGCGTTTCTTGGTGAATGATTCCCTTTACTGCGGGGCCTTCCTAGAGCAGAGATAAATGAGCCAGTTTGGCTCTCCAGAGTTCATCTTCTGTCTGGGCCAAATTACCGCAGGAAATCCAGAATTATAATTTGTTTGTGTGATCATTAATTCATCGAATGGGGAATTCCCCACAAACCACGGCGATGGAGAGAAATTATTAACAAACCTATTATGTTTAATGGGCATCTCTTTGAAAAAAGATAGCTAACAATCCATCTGAAGGTGTCAGAGCACGTGCTAAAAGTAAGAATAGCTAACTTTTATTGAGCACAGTCTCCCGGCCAGTCAGCGTTCTCGACATTATACATACATGAACTCATTTCACCCTCTCATCCACCCTGGGAGATAAGTGCTATTATTAACCCAGCTTACAGATGAAGAAATTGAGGCATAGAGAGGTTATGAAACTTGCCCAAGGTCACACAATCGATGCATAGTAGGATCAGGATTCAAATCCAGACAGCTTGATTCCAGAGTTGAGGTTCTTAGCTTCCTAGTTTACTCAGTCACTAGGTGTTTATTGAGAACCCCCTAGGTGCCAGGCACTGTGCTGGCTCCAGGGGATTCAAAGAAGAACGGATGTAGTCAGTTCCTTCTGGGGGCTTGGAGTCTGCCTAGGGAGTCAAGTGGAGCTTGATTTCAACTGGAGCACTCTGGTCCAGAGAGGGATGCTGAATGATGAGTAAGAGTTTGCCCATCGGAAAAAGGGAATGGAAGTGAAGAGTGTTTCAGAAAAACTCTGAGAGGAAGACAAGTATCATATGATTTCACTGATATGAGGAATTTGAGAAACAAGACAGAGGATCATAGGGGAAGGGAGGGTAAAATGAAACAAGATGAAACCAGAGAGGGAGACAAATCATAAGAGACTCTTAATCTCAGGAAACAAACTGAGGGTTGCTGGAGTGGAGGGGGGTGGGAGGGATGGGGTGGCTGGGTGATGGACATTGGGGAGGGTATGTGCTATGGTGAGCGCTGTGAATTGTGTAAGACTGTTGAATCACAGACCTGTACCCCTGAAATAAATAATACATCATATGTTAATAAAAAATAAATAAATAAATAAAAAGAAAAACTCAGAGAAGTCAAGCCGTGCAGGGGTGCCTCCAGATTGCTTAGCACTGGTTTCCTTTCTCACACAAAATCCTAGCAAGGCTGCCCATTCCTACAAACTCAACCCACTCAGCGATAAGTCCACAAACCACCCAGAAGAGAAATATCAAACCAATTCTTTTGAGCAGATCCTTTCTGCGAACTGAGCACACCGGTTTCCTGGCGTCTCAAGTGCTATTTGATCTCCTTAACATGCTGTTCCCTCTAGAAGGATTTGGGGTTTAATCTGTTTGGTTTCTTCTTTTCCCATAAGATTAAAATCCTCTCCCTTTTGTTCTTGAAATCTCTGATTACTCAGAGATGTGATCAGTGACTTACAACATTTCAGCCGGGGAAGGGGAAAAAGCAGGGTGTTGCCTGGTTGCTGATGGCATCTGGACAGTGCCTCCCTCTTGCATAAGAGGAATGACACGAGATCAAGTCACCATCCATTCTCCTTTGAATCTTCTCAGGAAGCTGGCTTTGCCCTGCCTACATTTACCTGGTAACATAGGCAGACTGCATCAAGAAGAGTCCCCTTTTTAATGCTGGGAGGCCCCAAAGGAGCATCTCACTCTGCCAAGGCCTCCCCCTTAAGCAAGAATGCTAATCCTAAGGAATGGTATAGCTCACTTCTCAAGGTGAATAGCAAAAGGGGAGAGATGATCTCTCTCGAGAAATGATCTCGAGAGACTTCTTATAGCTTGAATTTATCAGCTTAGAAACCAAAGAACAGGGGGATATCTCCTGCTCTTACTGAGGACCAGACCAGGTTAATTTTTTTCCCTTATTATGCCTTCATTAAGAAGCTCAAAGTGTCAGTCAGCCCCTCTAAGACTGGGAAATCTTTTTCTTTAGTTCTGTCCTCTTACCTGAGGGTCCAACTCCTGGTGTAAGCGTCTACTTAGATATCACTGCCAATCTAAACCCAGCAGGTCTAGCACCCAATGTGAAGAATGAACCAGATTTTCTCCTATTTCTGTTAGTCAATATAGTTATGGACATCAAACCTTTTCTGGTATCTTTGAAACTACCATGGTTCCTAAACATCTGTCTCCCACTGTTTTCTTCTCACACCTGTTGTCCCTACCCTGGCCATGCTCCCTTGCTACATGGCTGGATTTCCAAAATGCCTTCCTCTGCAGTCTCCACCTCCAGCCCCTATGGTCCTCCCAGGAACACGGGGCCATTGGATTTCTCTTCTGGAAATAACTACATTTATCATGTGACTCCCCCTGCCCTTTCCACCCTTCAAAGCTCCTGGTGGCTCCTCTGTTCTCAGAAACACACCCAACTTCCTCCAAATGGCTTTCAAGGCCACCACGGTCTGTGTCCATCTGTGTCGCCCCCTGGTGTCTGCTCTGGGCTTGAGACGAGTCAGTTCACCAGAACGCTCCCTGTCATTCATTGCTTCCCCAAGGAGTGCCTTTTGCTGAGATGACCAGAGCTGATGACTTTCAGGAAACGGAGCGGATAAGTTGGAAAAGTCCTTGGAGACAGCAGGAAGGACACATAGGGCACTGCTGTCCTTCAGGGCCCTCCTTCTCACCTTGCCTGTTCAGATGCGTCCCAGGCAGCGTGTTGCAAATGGAGCTGAAACCCTATCCTGTTTATCCTTGTTCATATTAGCACAATGTTTGGTGAGCTCTTTATCAAGGACTGACAGGTTGGTGCCAAGCAAAGGAGGCTGAGCGCATTCATCACCGCAGCTGGGATGTGCCCCTGCCTGGAAAGACCTGGCCTACCCCTGCCACTTCCCAGCAGCTGTCCAACCTCGCACTCAGCCTGCTCGTAATTGAAAACCTCCCACTCCTGTGACCTGCAAGAGGCAGATGAAAAGCAATTGACTGGCCAAGCCCAGGTCCGCAGGGCAACTGAGTTCTGAACGGAGTTCTTTGTTGAAGCCAGGCTGCTATGAGAAGAGGTCTGGGGCAGAGGTGAGATCAGAGTCCTGAGCCAGGCTGCGGTGGCTGAACGAGAAGAGGTCTGGGGCAGAGGTGAGATCAGAGTCCTGAGGTAGTATCACCCTGCTGACTCTCAAAGTCAGTAGAGTGAGGCTGGAGGTGGCAGGGAAGGCACCAGCTCCAGAACTTCTATGGAGGAGCTAAGGGTGACACTTTGACTGGAAGAAGGGGCTAGCAGACTGTTTTAATGATGAAACTGCACAAAAAGCATTTTTTTAAAAATTAGACTATTCATTGGGGTGGCTTGTGGGGGCTGGTGGAGATAATGGAGGTGGTCAAACAACTCCCTCATACTAGTTCCTGATACTTGTCTTTCAATGCCCTTCCCCCAATCTGCTCTGTACCACAGGGGCCAACCCCCGAAAATGACATTTCCCAGGGTCCTTCATCCCCTGGATTCTGAATGAATGAGAGGCACTGGCAGGAGATTGGAGGCCAAGAGGTTCCGGAAGGCTAAGTGTTTCACCCCGGTTGCCGTTCTGAGCAGCACCTCAAGGACACTCTGTATCTCTTCTGTGACCCCAGCCTCCAAGGGCAGCCCTTGCCTTAGTTCCAGCTCCCACAGGGTGGTCCTGCCCCTGTGAGAAGTTGCCATCATGGCCTCCCTCTGTCTCCAGCCTAGGCTTGAAAGGAACTTCCTATAGTTGCTAACTTGGGGCTGCTACATGCTCCTGTTTGCTCTTTGAACTCTCCTACAACCTATAATACTGACTCCCCCTTGTTAAGTTCCTTCTACAGAACTCTGAGGCATGGATGTGCTTTCCTGACTGGACCTTCTCTCCTAAACTGTGCCTTGGCACATCACTAAGCAGAAACAGATTTGAGGGCAGCCACCCAGTGAGGGTGTGGCTTAGAACCACTGCCCTGAGTAGTGGCCTGCCGTCTTTTCACCCTGCCACGCGGCCTTCTGGAAGAGAGGCATGTGGGTCATGAATATGAAGGGTTCCTGTTACCCCAGGGATCCTGTTAATTATGTACCATGTTAAATAGCGCACGCAGGCTTTTCTCCCTGAACAATGCATGGCCTATTAATGTGCTGCCTGGGTGTTGGTGAGGGACTGAGAGAAAGGAGGAGAAAGAGATGCTGCTCATTTGGGGAACTCCCAGCCAGAGATGGGACCTGAAACCAAACAAAGGACACTGGGCATGTAGAACCGATGCTTTCCCCCCAGGCTCATGTTCCCTACCTCACAGCCCAATCCCACGCCTTTGCCGCCTCTGCCACCTGAGCTGGTCAGCAAGTAGTCAGGAAGTGGAAACTTACCCAAACATCAGCCTCAGACACAAACAGCCAATTAACACATATTTTGTGTGTGTGATATGTATTCTATGCTGTATTTTTACAATAAAGCTAGAGAAAAGAAAATGTTCTTTTCTTTTATTACTTTGGCTTTTTAAAAATTTATTTTATTATGTTAGTCACCATACATTACACCATTAGAAAAGAAAATGTTCTTAAGAAAATCATAAGTAAGGGACATCTGGGTGGCTCAGTTGGTTTGGCGACTGCCTTCGGCTCAGGTCAAGATCCCAAGGTCCTGGGATCAAGCCCCACATTGGGCTCCTTGCTCAGTGGGGAGCCTGTTCTCCCTCTGCCTGCCGATGCCCCTGTTTGTGTTCTCCTCTCTCTCTCTCTCTGACAAATATATAAAATCTTAAACAAAAAAAGAAAATCATAAGGAAAAGAAAATACATTTATAGTACTGTGCTGTATATACTGAAAAAATCCACATGTGAGTTGACCCATGCAGTTCAAACCCCTGTTATTCAAGGGTCAACAGTATAGACATAGTCTTATTGATTAAATGTGTTAAAATGGATTGAGACATATACTGGGATGTAGGTGGATGACGTGAGATTCCCCTCACTGTTGGGTGTTCTTTATTCTGAATTGCTGAATGAGCAAAAAACTCACCAAGGACCCAAGATAAAAGGTTGTGGTCCCAGATCCTAATGTAAAAGAACCCCCCCTTCATTTTCTTGGATATTGAGAACCACAAAAGTGAACTGACATGAATGTTGGTGTTCCCTGTTTGAGGAGGTTTCAATGGAATTAGGGTAATTGGGAGGGGGAGTCGGTTGGTGAGAGAAAACGCTGTTTAAGTTAGTGGTACAACACGACACCATTCAGTCCAAACGTCTCATCTCAGAGATTAGGGAACTGAGAGCCACAGAGGGAAAGGGGTTTGAGGTTGAGGCTTTGGGAGGGAGTCAGATTGGAAGATTGCAGGGCTGGGGGCTGCCAGCCAGGGCAAGAACTAATGGCTAAGGCCTGAGTCTTGAGGGAAGCCTACAGCTAGGAACAAAAGAGAGAAGATACGCTACAAAAATGCACTTACAGAAATGGGAGAACAAGAATAGTTCAGTGCAATGGAAGCCAAAGGAGAGGATTTTGAGAGGAAAAGAGTAGCTGAGAGTAGCAATAGCCCCAAAGCATCAAGGAAATAGGACGTAAACAATTGTTGGATTTGCAATACGATCTTTAAAAGTGAGGTTTTAGAAAAGTGACAGGGATGGAAAGGTAATCAAAGATGGTATTTGGGTGTGTTCTGAATACTGAACACTGATGTCTCAATTCTCCTGACCCGGGGGTGGTGGTGCTGAGGTGAGGGGGAGGTTGGCAGAGGTGGAAAGAGGGGTTGTCTGACACTGAAGGAAATCCTCAAATCAGGAACCAGGAGTCAAGCAGGGAGCTGGTTTCCTAGAAAGGGGTTAGAATGAGCCCCCAAACCTGAATGGCCAGAAACATAGACTGAAAAGTGAAGGTAAAGAGCCAGAGACTGAGAACCAGGATCTGCTCAAAGAAGAGGGAAGGCCCAGGAGCAAGGAGGGAGCAGTCTGGATATATACAGCACAGTACTATAAATGTATTTTCTTTTCCTTATGATTTTCTTTTTTTTTTTTTTAAGATTTTATATATTTGTCAGAGAGAGAGAGAGAGAGAGAGGAGAACACAACTGAGGTAGTTGTCCCAGGCTGGCTTTGTGTATCTGCCACAGCATGGTGACTGGGAGCAGGGCGAGCCTCATGGGCACACAGCCTGCCCCAGTCCCACAGGGCTCTGCCGTCAGAGGGCCTGTGCCTGGTGTAATGCTCTGTTGCACCATCTTGAAATTCTTAATAATCCTATCTTCCAACTTGTGGCTTTTATATAAAGGCTGATGGACAATGGGGCATGTGTGTGAGCTTAGATGTGTGCAACAGGAGCATCTGCCTCTGCTTCTCACCTACCCATTCGTATTTAGCATTTGTGGTGTCCCACAAGCACAGAATTCCCATAGAACCACAATATGTGCGAGTTCCAAGGGTAGAAGGTGAGCGTGTAGCCTATGTGACTGAGTAACTGAACCAGAACTTGCTTCCAGTGTGGAACGACAGCAGCGGTGTTCTAAGAAATGCAAATGACCAAGGAAGCCTATCATATCCTTTCTTACTCCTGTTGCTTCCCTGTATTAACCAACTGCTGAAAAGATCACATAGGAGATGAAAGGACAGGACAACCCAAAGTTCCTTTTCCCTTCTTGCTCCTCAGTGAGCTGAAGGCAGAGAACTGAAAGAAAGTGCACGTTATCAAGAGGTAAAATGAAATCGTTAACTTCATTTTTTGCAGTGTTCCTACTGTTCTGGTAGTAATGAAATACATATGCATGAAGAGTGAGGAGATGCAAATGGTGTCATTTCAGTGATTCCACATATGAACTAAGTGCTCCTACAGTTTCATTTAAAACTGACATTATACAATATAAAAAGAATGGAAAATCCATACTAAGAGTTAACATTTTAAAATTTTCTTAGAATGAAGTTAAATACCAAATAGAGTCAAAAGAGGGATAATGGAAGAAAAGAAAAATTTTATATTGTAGTGACCTTTAATAGCACTTTTTGTCCCTGGGTTTTGAACAAGGGGGCCTGCATTGTCATTTTGTGCAGAGCCCTGCAAAGTATAGAGCTGGCCCCAGGTGGGAGGGCTGGCTATGTTTGTATGGCTGGTGCCAAAAGGTAGTGCTGGGGCCACAAAGAGTGGGGAGGAGTCATCAATAATTTGACAAACACGAGTCTTGGTCACCAGCCCTGCATGCTCACCAACCCTCCCATGACATTGATGACAATGACCACAGGTGGGGTGTTAAGAAAATAACTCTCATGAAACTCTGGTCTTTCTTCTCATTCTTAAAGCACTCCACTACATCCAACATTTCTGCTTCTGTTAACAAACCAAGAACTGTTCTGTGTTTTAATATGCTTTGCTCATGCTCTTCCTCCTGGCTGGAATGTTCTTTCTGTCATTTGCCAGGCTCCAAGTAGTGGCCCTTAAGAGGCCAGGCCTGCAGGAGCACAGACCTTCAGCAAGGACCTCACATGGGCCTATACCTCTGCTGCTTTCCACTTCTCCTTGCCCTTTCTCCATCATCAGTCAGCAACTGACACCTGGAGTGTCCTCCCTCCCTCCTTCCCCCCTTAGTCCAGGAACTCTTGGTTCCCAGTCAGCTTGCCTCCCTGTTCTGCTTGCACTTACATACAACTGGCTTGAGAGGTCTACCCACTCCCTTGGCTCCTGGACCTTATCCAGGCTGTGGCTGCCTTGGGCTTCACAGTCTGCTGTCTGAATAATATTTGCAAAGGACTGTGCCTCTCCCTGAGGCTTATGTTTTAGCCCTTCTCCCATCTTCACACCCCTTTCTTCAATGCTCACCCACATGGGTCTTTCTGATCTGCTATTAGAAGCCCTATTGTGGGGGAGGAGCAAGATGGCAGACGAGTAGGAGACCTAAATTTCGTCTGGTCCCAAGAATTCAGCTAGGTAGGAATCAAACCATTCTGAACACCTATGAACTCAACAGGAGATCGAAGAAAAGAAGAGCAGCAACTCTCTGAACAGAAAAGCGACCACTTTCTGGAAGGTCTCTTCTGATTTGTTTAGTGTATACTTTTCTGGGGTTGTTGTTACCCTGTTAGCA
>NC_138372.1:85301110-85369358 GCF_054177405.1 Leptonychotes weddellii
AAAAAAAAAAAAAGAAGATGTGGTATATATATACAATGGAATATTATGCAGCCATCAAAAAATTGAAATCTGGCCATTAGCAACGACATGGATGGAACTAGAGGGTATTATGCTAAGCAAAATAAGTCAATCAGAGAAAGACAAGTATCATATGATCTCACTCATATGTGAAATTTGAGAAACAAGGCAGAGGATCATAGGGGAAGAGAAGAAAAAAATGAAACAAGATGAAACCAGAGAAAGAGACCAACCATAAGAGACTTTTAATCTCAGGAAACAGACTGAGGGTTGCTGGAGGGGCGGGGTGGGGGGAGGATGGGGTGGCTGGGATGGACATTGGGGAGGGTATGTGAGTGAGTGCTGTGTATTGTGTAAGACTGATGAATCACAGACATGTACCCATTAATAATAATACATTATATGTTTTTAATAAAATAAAATAAAAACTAAAAAAAAACAAAACAAAATGCTGAGGCTCCAGGTATTCTTCCCAAAGAGCCATGTGAGGATGGCTGATGAACATTTATGAGACTCTCCTGTGAGTGCAGAGCTCTGTGCTTGCCCCTGAGAGAGACCTAAAAGGAAACCCGAATTCAGACCCTGCCCTTAAAGAGTTTATACTCAGGCTGTGTAATCTAAAACTGCTAAGAGAAAAATTTTAAAGGAGGATAATGAAAAACAGTTTTCTACTTGTACATGGAACTTTAAAGCTTATATATATATAAAGTATATACACACACACACAATGGAATATTACTCAGCCATAAAAAAGAATGAAATCTTGCCATTTGCAACAACATGGATGGATCTAGAGGGTAGCACGCTAAGTGAAATAAGTCAGTCAGAGAAAGGCAAATACCATATGATTTCACTCATATGTGGAATTTAAGAAAAAAGCAAACAAAGAAAAGAGACAAACAAAAGACAGCCTCTTAAATACAGAGAACAAATGGATGGTTGCCAAAGGGGAGGTGGGTGAGGCTTGGGTAAAACAGGTGAAGCACTTATCTTGTTGAGCACTGAGAAATATATAGGATTACTGAATCTTTATATTGCACACCTGAAGCTAATATAATACTATATGTTAATTATACTTGAAATAAATAAATAAATAAATAAATAAAATAAAGTTTACTATACACTTCTGTATATATCGGTGTCCTATACTGCTCTTAACTACTCTGAGTAGTAGGTGGTACAGGCATTGTTACTCCAGGTGTGCAAAAAAGCTTAAGGTGGGCCCATGAGCCCACCCTGGCTCCATCAGGAGGATTACAAATCTGTACTCTGTTGTCTATTTGTTATACAGTCTCTACCCTAAAGCCATAGAGAGAGCCAGTTCTGGGTCCCAGGCAGCATAGGAATGAGGCCTGACCACACTCCTCCCTTTGCTGGAGTGTACTGGCTAAGAGCACGGACAGGACGCCAGACTGTCTGGGTTTCCATCCTAACTCTGCACCAACCAGCTGTGGGATCTTGGCAAGTTACTTAGCATTTCTGTGCCGCCGTTACCTCTCAAATCAATTACTGGCAGACTGAAATCAAATCTATGGAATCATCTGTGATGACGATATCTATATCTCAAAGGTTTTCCCAAGGGGTGAGTTTGGATTTGTAAAGTGCTTAGAATAGAATTTTAGAAATATATTTCCCATTATCCTTGTTATATTAAAATAGGAAGCACATTCAGTCTTCCAAATGATTGTTTATTGTGTGAGTCAACCACGTCGGGTATTGGTTTTACAGTTTAAAGCTCTACCATCATTTGCTTTCAAAATCATAGTAGCACCTAGTATGTTCTACAAAATTTATAGTCACCTCCTTATTTCCTGCAACTATGTATTAAGTGCTTACTATGTCTCAAATACAGACCAAGGCCATGACATATAGGATATTATTTAACCTTCACAACATATCTTTAAAGACTCCAACTTTGATGGAATCTAAGAGTGAATTAGCCATCACTATCCCTGCTTTTGGATCCCCTCAAAACAGGGACTGCTCCCTCCACTCCTAATCTAGCTTCTTGGCCAAACTAACTGGGTCAGCCTGCCAAATGGTGCCTCTGGAAATATTGGATACTCTGATCTTTCACCTGTCTGGATTGAAAAGGCAGTTTCAAGCCATGCGGGCATAATAGGGTATAAGAGATAGAAACAGAGGATTTGCAATCAAACAGACCTGAGTTGAAGTCCTGACTCTACCCTTTACTATCTATGTGACCTTGAGAAAATTCTTTACCATTTAGTTATCCATCCTTTCATTCATTCAACAAGTATTTATGAACATCTGTGTAATTCCAGGCTCTGTTCTAGGCATTGGGGACAAATCAAGGAATAAAACAAACAAACAAACAAACAAACAAAAATGACATCCACCTACATGGGCCTCACACTCTGGTGGCTTTATGACTCAATTTTTTTTCATTTAAAATGAGGTAAGAAAGTAAAACCTTCTTTATAGCATTGTTGTGAGATTAACTGGGATAATGTAGGGAAGGTGCTTAGCATAGCATAGCTGCAACATATTTAAAAAATGACAGTGTCAGGGAAAATCTGAAAACCTTCCTGAATTTGATATTTTTCAGACATCTCTTGATTGACATAACCGGAGAGGTGCCTGTCAGAATAGTAGTGATTTCTAGAATATCTGGTCTGAAGGTTGCTCTTCCTTGGTCTCTTTTCCAAAGACAGGTACCTGACCAAAAGATGAAATACAGCTAAGAGCATTTTTTTTTCCAGCTAAGACCTCTTATAGCAATTTAAAAATATTTATGATAGTGTATAGAATAAATTGGAAGAAACTTCATTTACATCTTTAATCAAGGAAGCAGCATAATTGGCTGTTTAATTGTCTGCCCATCATTGTTAGTCTCAATTCTTCAGATAGATATTCTAGGCAAGACTGAAGGCCAGCATTTCTCCTTTAAGCCTATTCTAAACGTAAATAGTATAGCCCTGAATCTGATCCTACACATAATAGTAATACAGGGATTAAGTGAATAAAGAAGATTAAGATGGAATGAACCTCTCATCAATTCAGAACAGAAACTATATTAAAAAAAAAGAATAGAAACTATCTATATTTGTAAATGTGTGCTCTGTCTTCTCTCCTGTTTCAGTGAATAGACACTGCCTCCATCCTATAAAAGAGCAGTCCTTAGATCTGGTTCCATCTCTTCTCTCTGTACTAGAACCATTGCCTAAGTCATTTGTCTCTCCCTACTAGACTATAAGCTTAGAGGCAGGAACTTTGTTTTACATTTTTCTATCTTTTTTTATGTCATTTAGTCTAGCACACAGTTGGTTTTCATTATGTGTTTGTTGAATTGAATTGAAAAGACATTGACTTCCTCTCAAATCATAGCTAACAGATTATTGACAGGCTAAAATCAAATTTTTCTAATTCCGTCATCTTGTGGTTTTATAAAGAGTTCTAAAAACATCAAAATAATGATGACAAAGTAATTTAAAAGCACTTTGAATGGAATTCAGCTAAAGCCATTTGAAGGCTTAGGTTTAAATCTTTTTATAAACAAAATGCTATTTCAAAACAATAAATTTATCATAGATTCCAGTGAAGAAAAATTACTACTAAATTCAGAAGTAGGAACTGCCTAATATACCTTTTTATTACCTACCATCTCTTTTTAGCTTACTTAAACAACTTGGCGTAAATGTTAGATAATCTGGTTGCACATTTCTCTGGTTATAACAAATAAGACAAATATTCTCTTCTATTTGAGGACATGACTTTGTTGTTTTTAATTGAGTGTGAATGTATAAAGAAATTGTAGAAGCTGCTAAAATTTTTGGTTAATAATTTCAGGAATATGAGTGAACAGAGTTAATAAAAAAGGAAGAGTAGAAGTTTAGTCTGGGGGTGCTGGGTGGTTCATTCAGTTAAGCATCCAACTCTTGATTTTGGCTCAGGTCATGATCTCAGGGTCATGGGATTGAGCCCTGTGTTGAGCTTTGCTCTGGGAATGGAGCCTGCTTAAGATTCTCTCTGTCCCTCTGCCCCTCCCTCTACCTCTCTCTCTCTCAAAAAAAGTTTTAGTCTGGAAAACTTAGGAGCAAGGGTATGGAAGAAAGAATTGAGAGATAAGAATCATTCAACAATATTTATTGAGCACCTACTGGTGCTAGCCACCATCTAGGTCCTGTAGACACAGAGGTGAACCCTGCTCTTGTGAAGTTAGCATTTAAGTTAGGGGAGAATTCATTCAAAGAATTTCTAATAATGTTGAACCTCAAAAAGAAGGGTCTTTACCCCTTAGCTTCCTGGATATTCACAGTACCTTTCTACCAACAAGCTCCACAGATTCAGAGAGATTAGGAGGGAAAAACAGAGTCAATCACAAAACTGCCGCTGTTATATAACCTTCCTTGGGGCATGGAGTGCTTACTTGTCCTTACATTTTATACAAGCAAGACAGACTATTCAAGTAACCATTCCATAGACAGAAAGATATGCCCCAAGGTGACTGTGTCTACTTACACTGAAAACTGACTGGCAGTTGCCCTGCTAAAATTTTAAAATAAATAATCACAATAATAACAGATAAAAGAAAATAAATACTTCTTGTGTTACCAGACATCTCCATAACACATCTATCTCAAAAGGATTAGAGTGAAAATTTAAGAAGATAATGTGTCTAGCATGGTGCCTGGCTTGAAGTCAGTATTACACACACACTTCCTTCCTCAGCCACTATGAGAAGTTTACTGCCTCTGCCTCTGAGAGAGAATACAAATCAGGCTCCTAATCATTCAGCACAGGCCGCCAGCCCCACCTCCTGCACATCTGGTATATACAGCATGCGAATCCCTCTTTAATCAACAACTCAGAGTAACGGCATTTCCGACCCTCATCAGAGAATTCAACCAGGAATTGATTGCAAAGCAGCTCTTGCCAAACGCTTGAGGGGGACAGCAGATATTTAAAAGAAACTGAGTAATGAATACATTATCTCCATGCATTCTTCTAAGCTTTTTCTCTGAATTAAGAAATCATCAGAACACTTATCTGGACTACATTATTGCAGTTTTTTATAAAACCCTTTAAATTAAAATGTGTTTCTCCTTTTTTTTCACCCACTTTTTAGATAATTTATATTAAAAATATCTGCCTAGCATGGGACCTGGCCCACAGTAGGTCCTTCACAAGCATTTGAATATTCAAAGGATGAATCTGTTTGAACAAAAACTATGGTCCCTCCAACCCTTCACTATAGCCAAAAGTGGAAATAACATCCGTTAGGATTTCCTTTTTATTCCTTTTCTCTCTAGGGAACTGCTCTCCATCTTTCACATCTTGGCTGGAGGTCACCTCCTTTCTGGTGCCTGCCCCCTTCCCAGGCAGGGCTCTAAGTTCTTTCTGCCCTGCCCCGCCTCTATTAGAGCCCCTGCCTCAGGCTTTTGCAATTGTTTGCACTACTGTCTCCTTGCTGGACTGTGAGCCACTTCAGGACACAACTGTTCCTTTTTCACCTCAGTGTAGGGCACAGGGCCTGGTCCACAGCAGGTTAATAAATGTTTGAATGTCAAAAGAATAAATAAAGCAGTTCAGTGTCCCTTATATACACACCAACTGAACATTTCTTCCTTGAATTCAGTAACAGGAAAACTTGATGTTTTCAATACATTTTTATTGAGTTTCTGCTTTATGCAAAACACTTTCCTGATGTAACAGAGATCTCTGTTGTCCCTACTACTAAGGAGTCCTACTTCAGGTGAGGGAGACAGACACATCTACAGGCATATTCAAGGCAATCTGGATTCAGTATTCTAATAGCAGTACAGGGAAAATGCTCAGGGGAGCCTGGGGATGGAAGAGATTAATTCCAAAATGAAGATAAAGGAGGCTTGTTGCTTGAGGTTGACTTTGAATGGACAGAATTTCAAAAGACAGATATGGGGATGAGAAACAGCTTTTACCTGTCTGTGACTCTGAGGTTTCTGAGAGCATGAACTGTATTTTCATCTTTGTATCCACAAATGCCTAGTATGGATCTGGCATATGGTAACTTTTACAATAGATGCTTGTTGGAACCCAGAGTTTATGAGTCTAATGGTAAATGAAAGACTGGAAAGGATGGTCGAAACCAAACTGGGAAGGACTCAGTTCTTTTTGTTGTGAGTAGCCGAACGTTTTTGAGTTGGGGAGGGATGCAATCAGATCAGATTATCTGTGAAGGATGAATTAGAGGGGAAAGAAATTGGAGACCAGAAAAGCAGCTAGAAGATATTTAAAAGGTACAGGTGAGAATCAATGAGGATGTGAATTAAGCAGTGGAAGTGGAAGGGGCAAGGAAGGATGAGGATCTCCTGTTTTTTTGTTTTTTGTAAAATTTGTCTATTTTAATTTTTTTTTTTTACAATAGAATAAATAGTTCTCTCAATGATTGCAGACAAATAAAACTGCTTGGTAGTATTCAGAAACATCACAGTAATGGCGGTTTTCCTGACTGGTGTACTATTTTCAATAATCCTAAGGAGTTACTTGTATGAAACTGCTGTCAAAGCAATAAGACTGCATTTATGCATCTATCATTTTCAGGACTGTTGGTGACCTGGGCATATTTTCCCCCAGTAACCTCACCTCCTTGTGTCACAACACCCAACTCACTCACATTCACCTTGATGGCCAGACATTTAGTAATAACACTCAAAGTTGTACATAGTGGGAATGAGAGATTCTTCTTGACACTAAGTATTGGCAGGCAAAAGGTGGCTTCCAGTTCAGGATGTGTTGTGGGCCTTTTTGAAAAGTAAGTCCATTGGCCTAATGAATCTTTCATATTTAGGTGGTTTTTGAGTTAAGCCATTTCCAACGTAGGCTACTTAGTAACCATCCTCTTCCACGCTTTCTTCTTTCTCTTTCCTGTTCAAATAACTTTGAACACTTCTGTTTCTCCCTGGGCATGAGCTCTTGGCAGAGGAACTTCCCATTTTCCCACTATCTATTTTCATTTTTGTTAATCATATTGGAAATCACTTTAGCATGGACCGTCCCTCTCTCTCCAGCAGATATGCAGGTACTGCTCCTTGTGGAGTCTATTCATCATTCTTTTGTTTGGGGTTTCTCTCTTCATGCATCGTTTTTTTTTAAAGATTTTATTTATTTATTTGATAGAGAGAGAGTACAAGTAGGCAGAGCGGCAGGCAGAGGGAGAGGGAGAAGGAGGCTCTCCAGCTGAGCGGGGAGCCCAATGCGGTACTCAGGACTCGATCCCAGGACCCTGAGATCATGACCTGAGCTGAAGGCAGACACTTAATGATTGAACCATCCAGGTGCCCCTCTCTTCATGCACCTTGATAATCTTTTTCATTTGTCTTTTCTCAGCATGGTGCTGTTTATGGCAGAGCTTAACTTTTTGACCATCTTTTTTGCCTTCCTTGAACATTCATGAACCTCTCTGACCTTCTTTCTTTACCTTTTTCTCATGGTAATCCAAACAATATCCATAGCATTTATGGTGTAATTCAATATATTCATTTTGTGGCACGGTGACGGCCGCCAGGTATAGGGTGGGATGTGAAGAAGCTCTCAATTTTCAGGTGTCAGAGACCCAGGAGCTGACTCCATGCAACCTGCAACAGGAAAGGGCAGAATCTTCTGGTTTCAAATTGACATTTCTGCTTACTTTCTGTAAAAATATCACTGAAGCACTAAGAAGGACTAGAATAAAATATGCATTCCATCACTGGTAAAACTAGGAAAACACACATAATCCCAAGCCACAACATATAAATAAGATGAAAACTATATGGGATGTTGGGAATTGATTTAGCAGAGCAGAGAAAGCTTAAAACAAACAAACTTAAGTGTCTGTGGATGGGTATATTAGTGAGAAGCAATCCTATTCACTCTGAAGAACCCAGAAGAGATGAAAAGCCCAGAGGTATCAGGTGCAAAGAAGGTAGACATGTGTTATAATTGAAGAGGCTAATACGTTGAACATCTGTAAAAGTATCAGTTCAAGCTCTAGGACCCAACTCTGCCCAGCCCGGTGACTACCCCTCTCTCACTTTGGTGGGAGAGAAGAGATTTATTCTTGAGAGCAATTGAACCCAGGACCTTTGAGTTCAGAGACAGCAGGCTTGGCAGAGGGCTTGGGGGAGGTGGCCAACTGAAAAGACAGGAAATACATGAAAGGCTGCATCCTGAATAGTGAGGCACTCAGTCCCCTTCACCTACCCCAGAATACCAGCTGCCACACTTACACCCTCAGGAGAGGAGAATGGATTGTCCTCTGGAGAATCTCAATGGCCCTGGCAGCAGAGGGGGTAGAGAAACACACACACACACACACACACACACGTATATTTCCCCATGGAAAAAACATCCTGTCCATAGGTTGAACTCCAGTAGTCATTAAGCTTGCCCAATCATGGAAGACTTCCAATCAGTCTTCCAATCATTTTAGTCTTAAAACTGAACAGAAGGGGGGCGCCTGGGTGCCTCAGTTGGTTAAGCATTTGCCTTCAGCTCAGGTCATAATCCCAGGGTTCTGGGATTGAGCCCCATCAGGCTCTCTGCTCAGTGGGGAGTCTCCTTCTTCCTCTCCCTCTGTGCTCTCTCTCTTTCTCTCACTCTCTCTCAAGTAAATAAATATAATCTTTAAAAAAATGAACAGAAGGTAGGAGTTCCTGGGTGGCTCAGTCTGTTAAGCATCTGACACTTGATTTCAGCTCAGGTCATGATCTCAGGGTCGTAGAAGTGAGCCCCTCATCGGTCTCTGTGCCCAGAGGGAACTCTACTTGAGATTCTTCCTCTCCCTCAGTCCCTCCCCCTGCTCTCTCTCTCTCAAATAAATAAATAAATCTTCTAAAAAAAATGAACAGAAGGAAAATGGTCTAGATTTTTGAGAAAGGCCTACAACATAAAAAACAGAGAGAAAAGAAAAAACTAGGAGAAGAAATTTAATTTTTTTTAAAGATTTTATTTATTTATTTGAGAGAGAATGAGAGACAGAGAGCACGAGAGGGAAGAGGGTCAGAAGGCGAAGCAGACCCCCCGCTGAGCAGGGACCCCAATGTGGGACTCGATCCCGGGACTCCAGGATCATGACCTGAGCCGAAGGCAGTCGCTTAACCAACTGAGCCACCCAGGCGCCCAAGAAAATTAATTTTAAAGAAAGCAGTAATTAGCATCCTCAGAGAAACAAGGATGCTATAAAAAAGGTACAATAACAGAATGAAAAAAAAGCTTTTGGAAATTAGCAATATAACTAAAATTAAAAATTCAAAAGAAGAGTTGGAAGATTAAGTTGGAGAAATCCCACTGAAGTAGAACACAGACAAAGATATTAATAATTATATGGAAAAGATAAGGAAATTGGAAGATTCTTCCTCTGATAGCAAACCAAGTGAGGTCATAGAAATATGGAACAGAGAAAAGGGATAAAACAAAGAAATAATTTGATGATATTTTGGAAAACCAAAGTACCAAGGTATCTAGATTAAAAGTCCAAAAAGTGTTCCTGCCAAAACAAACCTTTTAAAAGGCTGCACCAAGACACATCCTCATGAAATTTCAGTACACCAAGGATAAAGAATTAATAGAAAAATGTTCCAGACCAAAAAAAACAACAACAAACAAACAGGTTACATACAAAAGTTTACTAATTAACAGCTAGCTACCCTGGAAGCTAGAAGAGAAGGGAGAACTACATTCAGTATTATGAAGAAAAATTATTTCTTATATTCTAGGAATATACAGTTATCAAACTATCATGATGTATGATGATAGAATAAAGATTTTTTATAATTACAAAAATCTCAACAAACCTAACTCTATTGTATCATGTCTAAAGAAACTGCTAGGCAATATGTTCTACCAAACAAGAAAAGAGGAAGCATGAGGTCCAAGAAAGGAAAGGAGTGAAGGGAATGCCCAGGTTAGTGGTAAAGGGAAGTCTCAGAATAAGAGGTATGTAGCTGACCTGGACAGTAAACAGTTCATAGAACAGGAAGACTTCAGACTCCAGGAGACAACTCTCTTGGGGGGATGCAGAGTAGGGATATAAATGATAGCAAACTGCATTTAAGAAGTTGTTGGAGGAAATGGGGAGATTAAGCCAGTCATCAATACATAAAATACTAAGAAAATGGAAAAAAAAAAAAAAAGAAAGCAGCTATTAACCATGTGAGAAACTAAAGTTGAATAAGGAAATGGAAAAAAAAGAGACAACTATTAACCATGTGAAAAAACAAAGTTGAACAAGGAAGCAGCCATTATATTAGTATATGTGCTGCCGAAGCGAGCACAGAAGCAGCCATTATAATAGCCAATATAATATAACTACTTGACACAGCAGTAAACAGCTTTTTATGTGTTTAAGGTAGATATTGAATACTGACTGAAATGAAATTGTGATATAACTGTACAGATAAAAAGATAAAAGAGGAGAAGTCATATAGAGGGGTTGGAGGAGTTTGAGAGAGCTAAGTAATCATGCATTATCAGAGGACATCAATACATTATAACTGATATTGGAGAATCAAGAAAAAGCAGTACAGTCTTATTTAGATTCATAAAAGTAAATATTAGTAGAAATGGCTAAAAGAATTGACTGGTTACAACTAGACTAGGCTACCATATACGGTGGTTGTGCATTTCACAACACAGAGTGTTTAAGTGGTATCCCCAAAGTTGACTTTTGCACAACCTGCGCAGCCTTATGCAGCAGTTCTGCCTCCTGGGGTCAGGACCAGCGTGGGGGCAGGCTGATGTGAGAAAGGGACTGCTCTACCCAGTTACAAACATGTTAACCCTATTTGCCTTTTAAAATTATGTGTTTAGGGGCACCTGGGTGGCTCAGTCAGTTAAGCGGCTGCCTTCGGCTCAGGTCATGATCCCAGGGTCCTGGGATCGAGCCCCGCGTCAGGCTCCCTGCTCAGTGGAGAGTCTGCTTCTCCCTCTCTCTCTGCCTGCTTGTGCTCTCTCTCTATCTCTCTGTCAAATAAATAAATAAAATCTTAAAAAAAAATAAAAAATAAAAAAATAAAATTATGTGTTTGATTTTTAAAAATCTAAAGTAGAAAGGACAGAACTGTACACTAAACAGATTAAATTTTAATCTGCATAATTAAAACTTAATACAAAAATTTAAATAAATTTAAAATTGTCTTCAAAATAAAAAATAAAACAAAATGAAATGAAATGAAATAAAAAAGAGGCGAGTACAGATTTGAGACATACATCTTTAAAAGCTCATTGGGATTTGGCAGCCTCTGAAGGATAGGCAGATGAAGAGGAGACAGTAAAGATTGTGGAGAATAATCAGTTAAATAGGGAGGAGAAAAAAGAAAGGAACTTAGTATCCTAGCCCTCAAAGAGTTACCAGAGGAGGTAATGGCCAACAGCGCCACATGCTGGTGAGGGGGAATTACAAGGTCTCTGGCATCAGAGGTCCTGGCCCTGAGTCTAACCCAGCTCTGCCAACCTCCAAGTGGTGGTATCCTCACCAAAAAAAAAAGGTGATGACGATAATAACCTCATAGTACCCTTCTGCTGCTGCTTTCATGAAATACAGAATGACAAGCTTGCTGGAGTAAGAAATCCTTTCCAGCACCCAGTTTTACTTCTTGGCGCTACCCTCTTCAAACTAATCCAAGTATTATCTGGGGGAAAGGGCTATGCTATTGAAAATTAATTTTATTTTCAAAGTTATGGGAATTATTTCCAAGGCCCCTGAGAAGATATATTTTTTTTTTTTAAGTTTGACAGGTCAGGCTTCACTTCCTTGAAGTTGGGATTTCAGAGGCTCCTGGAGAATGCCATGGAAACTCTCTGACCCTGAGGACTAGGTATAGGGGACCAGGTAGGCAAACCAATTTCCTTCCCGCTGCAGGACTCCAGCTGCAAGATTAGCTTCCCCTCCCCTGGAACTAGACACAGAACAGGGGCATGCATGTGGTACTGTCTCAACTCAGTCTGGGCCTGGCTTTCAGAGAAGACAGATTGGATCTTGAGCCTGGAGGCATTGAGCCTAGAGCCTGAAACCAGGAAGGAGCAAGAAATATCTGGGAGGAGGAAGAAGCTGGAGTGGAGGGCTGTTCCCAAATCACCAAAATCCCTATCTTCTTCTAGCTTCATAAAGGAGGCCCCCTTACCGTGACCAGACCCTGTAAAACTGCACGTGGCTGTTGAGGAAACCCCAACCCAACTCTCTTCTGGCATCTGTCATTCCCAAGGGAATGCCTTCTGCTTAACCTGCTGTTGGGCTTCATGGAATTCAAAAGCAGCATAAAAAAAAAGACAGTTTTATAGAGCATACCCTATGCCAGGTACTGTTTTCAGCACTTTACTTACTTTTAACTTTTGTACAGAGGAGGGCAATGAGGCACAAAGAGGTTAAACAACTAGTCTGATACTACAGACAGGCCAAATATTAGAGGCAGGCCCCCGTGAACACTAGACTCTCTAGCATAGCCTCACGATCCTCAGCAACCAGTTGAGAAGCGGAGGTTCCTCCCCTCCTCAAAAACCTGCGATGATTCCCACTGACTTTTGGATAGAGTATCCAGGGTTCTTGGTATTCAAGGTTCTTTCTTCATAATGCCTTCCTACCTTTCTAATGTCATCTACACTATCTAGCCACAAACCGATGTGCCTGCTACACTGAGCTTCTCACTCTTCTGAACTGCCCTGAATTCTCACACCTTTGGGCTTTGGCCATTCCTTCATCCTAAAGTGCAGAGTAGTAGAGTGAGGGCAAATAGATGGGATTTGGAATTAAACTGATCTGTATGTGTTTAGTCTCTTTCCAGTTGTGGCAAAGATTGCTAGTTATCTTCTGGATATCCATTCTCCTTGTATCTAGAAATAACAGAACCTGATTTTTGATGGACACATTATTATCTTTTTTTATTATGTTCAGTTAGCCAATATATAGTACATCATTAGTTTTTGATGGAGTGTTCAACGATTCATTACTTGCATCTAACACCCGACACATTATTATCTAAGACTGTTTGATCATGTGACTTTTAGCCAATGATAGCTAGGTGAAAATGTTGTGTGGAGTTTCTGGAGGTTTTGTATATTGGAATAGTTGCGGTTTCTTCCTCCTTCCTCCATCCTGCTCCTTAGAGCACAGGTGTGATACCTGGAGCTCCAGCAGCCATCTTGCACCACAGAGATGAGGTCCACATACGAGGGATGCTGGGGCAGAGAGCCTAAAAAATCCTGGGTCTATTGGTCAGGGTCAGCCCTGAATTACCTGCCTTTGGACTTCTATCTCATTTAAGCTTCTATTTTTCAGATGTTTGTTATTGGTAGTTAATCCTACCCTTAAGTGATATACTAGGTAGCAACACTTACCTTTCTGGGTCTAAACCTCAGCAGTGAAATGGAGAGAATTATACCACTTGGTAATGGTGGAAAATAAATGACCTAACATGAAAAAAAATGCTATATTTGCTGGCAGGCTGGGAGAGATATTTTTGGGAAGGGGAGCATTTCAGGATTGAGCAAGTCATGCCACAGCTGTTCCTACATATTTCCCTGAGCCAAGCGCCCTGAGTTTTACTTCACCCAGTCACTGGGTGGCTTAATGCTTTAGTAAGGAGTCAGTGGACCAGGTGACATTTGGGGGCCATCCAAAATTTAAATAAAGCAAAAGTCTCTCTACATTTACTCTTGTCCATGTCTATGGACAATCCTGGTAGAATATGGCTCCCTTTCTTTAGATACCATGTGAAGACCATGACAATTCTCTCTAGGAACTTTCCAGCCATCATAGATCTGCATATGTAGCCTTTCTGTCTCTCTTTCTTCTCCCTTGCTTCTCTCTCTCTTTGTCTTCTCTTTGTTCCTGTCTCTGCCTCTTTCTCTGTGGGACTAAGAGAGGGATATAAGAGATAGCAAAGGAATGAAGCAGCGTGAGGATCTTAGGGATGGTGGGCTCAAGAATTTCTAAACAGGCTGAACCTGAACTGGTTAAACAGACCTCTTTGGGGTTTAACCACAGTAGATCTCTTGCTCTTTTTTTAGGGGGGTGGGGAAAGGGCAGAGAGAGAACCCCAGGCAGGCTCCACCACCAGCATGGAGCCTGATGTGGGGCTCGATCCCATAACCCTAAGCCCATGACCTGAGCTGAAATCAAGAATCAGATAACCAGGCGCCCACTTGCTCTTTTTAAACGTTCCAAGCACTTTCAAAATTCAACGTCTCATGTCAATTTCTTCCTTTGACTGAAGTGCCCCCTATTCCTGGTTTGCTTGACAAACTTCTGCTCTTTCCTTAAAGATTCAGCTTAAATGTCACCTTCTCTGAGAAGCATTTTCTGGCCCAGTTAAACAATAAACCATATGGAGGCAAGATTGGCGTCTTGTCATGAAAGCAAGTAACCTTCCTAGATATGTGTCTGAAGAGAAAGTTGCTCTAAGTTAGCTAGAAGATGAGCCAAGGGAACATCTGTGGAGATGGTCACAACACCCCCATGCTAACAGGAAGCAATCTGGGGTCCAAATGAGCCATCAACTGAATGATCAAGGACTCAGTGCCATTGAGCATGGCCAATGATAATTTAACAAAGAGGAAAAAAAAATAAAGCAGGTGTAATTCCAGCCCTAGCCTTAACCATTCTCAATAGGACATTCAGAGAACCTTTAACTTTGCTCAGTGAACTCTTCTTGAAGCATCCTTCAAGATAAACTGATTATAGTGGTCCCACCTTATCCGTGGGGCATAGACTCCAAGACCCTCAGAAGGTGCCTGAAACTGCAGGTGGTACTGAACCTTACATACACTATGCTTTGTCTTATACATACATACCTATGATAAAGTATAATTTATGAATTAGGCACAGTAAGAGATTAACAACCATAATTAATAATAAAATAGAACAATTCTCACAATATACTGTAATAGAAGTTACATGAATGTGGTCTCTCTCTCTCTCTCAAAATATCTTATTGTCCTGTACTCATCCTTTTTCTCGTGATAATGTGAGATGATAAAATGCCTGCATGATGAGATGAAGTGAGCGGAATGACGTAGGTGCTGTGACGTAGAGTTAGGCTACCACTGACCTGACCACAGGTCAGGAGGATCATCTGCTTCCTGACTGCAGTTGACTTCAAGTAACTGAAACTGTGGAAAGCAAAACCACAGATAAGGGGGAACTCCTGCAAAACCTATGTGCCTCGGGAACTGAAGAACTAGCTTGCTGCGTGTGGTTGTTAAGCAGTTGCAGTTAAATGCTAGAGGATTGCTGCCAAAACTAGTGACTTTTGCTGTAACACACGTGACCTTCTTTTAGTCTGTAATTAGACATTAGAGATAATCATCTAGAAAGGGTACGCCTAATTCATGATATTAATGCCATTTAAAATGTTTTAATTGTGGTAAAATCTGCGTAACATAAAATGTGCCTCCTTCACCATTTCTAAGTGTTCACTGCAGTAGTATTAAGTACATCCATGCTGTTGTGCAAACATCACCACTATCCATTTCCAGAACTCTTTTTATCTTGCGAAACTGAAATCTGTACCCATTAAGTAATAACTTCCCAGCCCCTGGCAACTGCCATTCTACTTTTTGTCTCGGAATTTGATCACGTGGTACCTCAGGCAAGTGGTGTCAAGCACAGTGTTTGTCCTTTTGAGACTGGCTTATTGTACGTCGCATAATGTCCTCAAGGTTCATCAATATTGTAGCATGTATCAGAATTCCCTTCCTTAAGGCTGAATAAGGTTCCCTCATCTGTATAGACCACATTTTGTTTATCCGTTCATCCTTTGATGGACATGTGGGTTGCTTCCATGTTTTAACTTATTGTGAATAATACTGTTAAGAACATGGTGTACCAGTAACTCTTTGAAAAACTGCTTTCAATTTTTCTGGATATACACCCAGAAGTGGAATCTCTAGATCGTATGGTAATTCTAACTTTAGTTTCTTGAGGAACCATCATACTGTTTTCTATAATGTCTGCACCATTTTACATTCCCACCAACATGGCACAGTGCTCCAATTTCTTCAAATCCTCCCCAGCACTGGTTATTCTCCCTCCCTCCCTCTCCCCTTCCCTTCCTTACCTTTCTTTCATTTTAATAGCAGTCATCCTAATGAGTATAAGGTGATATCATTTTGATTTGAATTTCCCAGGAACTAGTGATGTTGAGTATCTTTTTGCCGTTTTAACATAAGAAAGCATTATCTATACATTCTCTTTTTTGTAATAGGGATGTGTGAATAATCACACCAGTGTTATCAAATCACTGGTATGCAATTTTTTTTAAAAGTCCAAACACATCCCTGTTTATCTCATTCCACTTGGATGATGCTATCAGATCCATCAAAATCACATCTAACTCCTCCAACTTTTAGAGCAGCGAAAGGCTTGTTTTGCACAAGCATCAATAACCAGGGGTCAATATCAAGATCATGTAACTTTTCTCATAACCAATTCCTGTTCATGGAGGCCCACTTAGATGCTCTTCTATGGCTTTGAGCTTTTTTAGGCAATGAGAAGTCTAAGATAAATTCATTTGAAAAATTCCTGGGTGGCCTTTTCTGATTTCTGCTTTACATGTTTTTTCCCTGTCAAGCAAGGCACCAGGAGGGTAAGTCCTATATTTGCTAGAACAGAGTGTGAATAAAATCATTTTAAGGTAACGGCAATCCATTCAGAGCAGATGAGAAGAGAAACCTCTCCTCTGAGGCATCCAAGGTTTAAAAGATTCTTTGGTAGTAGCTCAAATGGAGCTGGGAAAAACCTGGTGCATTTATGCCAGTGCCCTGACCTCCCCAGCATAATCATAAGCACAGATGGGCTCCAGGGAAGCTATGCAAAGGTAAGTGAGGGATAACATGTATACTTTTTACTCAGACCACAGCAAAAAAGCGCTAATCACAACATAGAATATACACTAGAGATAGAAATATAAATCCCCCTGAGATGTATTCTGTGAACTACCATTTAGTACCACCGTTTCTCAAGGAAAGTCAGTTTGGCAAGGATTTTTTTTTTTAAATTTAGATTAATAAATCTATCTCTGAAAGAACTCTCTATAGGAATCCATTCATTCTCTAAAATCTTGAAACAAGGTCTCACTGGAGGCCCTGCCAATCCTGATGTTTAGGTCTCTAGAGATGTTATTTGAGCCTGGAGAAAAAAAATACATATTATCAGCAAGAGAAGACTGTTTGAAGAGACAGGGCAGTGTGGACAGGAAGACAGAGTGTCTTCATCCTCTCAGGGAAATGAATCAAGGCCAGATGAAAGGAATTCCATTCACCATGTTGCAGAGCAAAGCTTGACTGAGATAAGGATGGCCCATCCATTAAAACTGCTATCAAAATCACCCCCCACACACTTTTTCTTGAGTCACAAAAATAAATGGCCCACACCCATAGAAAAAGGGTGTTCTAAATGAGAAGTGCCTAAAGGCATGTTAGTTTGTGGGGAACAAAGGGTTGACCTTTTATTTATTTTTTAAGATTTATTTATTTATTTTAGAGGGGGGTGGGGGGATTGAAGAGGAGCAGAGGCAGAGGGAGAGAGAGAGAATCTTGATCAGACTTCCTGCTGAGCATGGAACCTGACATGGGGCTCAATCCCGCAACACTGAGATCATGACCCTGAGATCATGACCTGAGCCAAAATCAACTGACTGAGGCATCCAGGTGCCCCCAAAGGGTTGACCTTTTAAAGTATGCTTTACAGCAATGTCCACAATAGCCAAACTATGGAAAGAGCCTAGATGTCCATCAACAGATGAATGGATAAAGATAATGTGGTATATATATACAATGGAATATTATGCAGCCATCAAAAAGTGAAATCTTGCCATTTGCAATGACGTGGATGGAACTAGAGGGTATTATGCTAAGCAAAATAAGTCAATCAGAGAAAGACAAGTATCATATGATCTCACTCATATGAGGAATTTGAAAAAGAAGACAGAGGATCATAGAGGAAGGGAGGGAAAAATGAAACAAGATGAAACCAGAGAGGGAGACAAACCATAAGAGACTCTTAATCTCAGGAAACAACCTGAGGGTTGCTGGAGTGGAGGGGAGTGGGAGGGATGGGGTGGCTGGGTGATAGACATTGGAGAGGGTATGTGCTATGGTGAGCACTGTGAATTGTGCAAGACTGTTGAATCACAGACCTGTACCCCTGAAACAAATAATACATTACATGTTAATAAGAAAAATAAAACATGATTTAGACTATATTCTGGATCCACAGAGGGGTCCATACACTAAAATTAGCATTTAGCATCTGCCCTCTTAACTATATAAAGTATATAAAAATATAACATCTGCCCTCTTAAGTATCCTTTGTGTGGTTCCGATTGCTTTACTCAACTTAGGCATTTAAAATCCTCCAGAAAAGGACTTAAAACCCTCAGAAAACCTATTATACCAGAGTGCTTCCCATAGGACCTCAATTGGCCATGTTGCAGATAAGGACTTTAGTTAATAAGGAGCAAGACAGACACAGACAGGCAGACAGACAGACAGACACACACACACACACACACACACACACACACACACACCACCACCACTACCCTTAGCTTTCTCATAGAGTAGCATAGCACAGGGGATGGGGGATCTACAGGGTTAATACTCAGGAGTCAGAGCCGGGGTTGGCATCCTGATCTCACTGCCTCCTAGCTGTGTCTTTGGGAATGTTATTGAAACTCTCTAAACCTCAATTCTGTCATCTGTAAAATGGCAATAGAAATGTCCTATGTCACCTAGTGTGCTTATGAGGATTAAATGTGATTATTCATATAAAGCGCTTAGAACCAGGGCTGGTGGTACATGCTAAATGTTTAATAACTGTTATCTGTTATTATCATTATGAATTTTATTATTATATGATTTACCCCTTCCTTCCAGTAAGCAATCATGGCCTACCTCTGCCTGGCCCCATTCCTTTGGTCTAAGGTAGAGTATGTCCAACCAGTTCCTGGAAACGGGGTATCTTCAGGGTGTCCAGATGAGGTCACCTGCCCTGTCCTGCTTCCCTCACTTCTTAACAAATACTGTTCCTGACTGTCCTCCCCCATAAACCTCCTGACTGCAAATCTCTGCCTTAGAGTCTATTTCCCGGGGAAACTGACCCATGACAGACCTCAACCACACTTGCCTCCCCCGTGCCCTTCCCAGCACCCCTTGGGCTGCATCCTAGAAGAGAGCATGTGCAGCTATCAGAAATAGGATCAAGTTGTGACAGATACAGCACAGATCTATGAAGTCAGCCATATGAATCCCTAGGTAAAACAGATTAAATGATAGAAATAAAAAGGATTACATGGAGATGGTTTTAAACTAAACTAAACTAAAGCAAAAAGCTTACAGATTAAAGAAACACGTGTTAGACTGGATGAGATAGACAAGGTTCAAAATAAAAGATAAAAGACTAGAGGCTGAGATTCTTCAAAAGTAAAAAGAAATGAGAGATTAAGATTTCAAATGAGAAGCTAAAAACTCAGGATATGAAAAGCTCAAAACACACACAGATTAGACTTGCTGATTAGGAATAATATTCAAGAGCTAAAGGGTAAAAGAAAGAGAAAGAGAATTTAGGATGGTTTAAAAATCAAAGCAGCTCCTCAAAAGGTTAAACATAGTAGTACCATATGATCCAGCAATTCCACTCCTAAGCACAGACCCAAAAGAACTGAAAGCAGGGTCGCAAACAGATACTTGTACACCCACGTTTGCAAGAGCAGTATTCACAGTAGCCCCCCAGTGGAAACAACACAACTGTGGATAAACAAAATGTGGTATGTGTGTACAATGGAATACTATTCAGCCTTCAAAAGAAAGGAAATTCGGACATGTGCTACAACATGGACGGACCTTGAAGACATTATGATGAGTGAAATAAGCCAGTCACCAAAGGACGTACTGTATGACTCCGGTTACAGGAGGTACCCAGGGTAGTTAAATTCACAGAGACAGAAAGCCGAATGGTCATTACAGGGGCTGGAGGGAGAAGGCATGGGGAGCTGTCTAGTGATAGGGTTTCGGTTTGGAATGGTAAAGAAAGTTTTCGAGATGGAAAGTGATGATGGTTGCACAATAATGTGAATGTTGTACTTAATACCACTGAATTATATACTTAAAAATTATTAAAACGGGAAGTCTTGTGTATATTTTTCCACAATAAAAAATGTCTCCCCCCAAATTAAAGCAAAAATTTATAAATCAGAGAAACATGTAGTTAGCCAAAAGGAAGAGAGAGAGAGCGATCCCAGCCAAAGGGGCAAGCGCTGGCTCAGAGCGGAGCTTGGTGAGAGCAGCAGGTGCAGCGCCCTTCACGGAGGAGCAATGCCCTTGCTCTCAACCCACTTCACAGTCATGTTCCAGACATGAGTCTGGGTCTTCCAGCAACACGGAACATGCAACCCCCTGGAAACTTCGCAGGCAGTCACCATAATCCATGTTGAGAAGAGGATGTGTGCCTGAGAGCAGGGAGAAACTCTTCAGAACAGAAATGGGGAAGGGAACATCAAAGCCAAGATGGATCCTTGGGACTCACCCACTTATTTTGACCAGCACTTTCGGGGGCAGGGGCTATTTTAAGCTGTGTCTGAAGGAAGTCTTTCCTATGGGTTGGAAGGGAAGTCTTGGCAGCTATCCCTGGGGTTTCCTGACAATTGTCCCCTCTTTCCTGACATTCTTCCAAGCCCGTAGTTCCAGCACGGAGACTGTCTCACCGGGCAACTTAGGCTATGAAAATACTCCCAAGGAGGAAGCTGCTTTTCCAGGTATGGGGGAAGTGGAAAGGCAAACGTGACCCAGATTGTACCTGCTTCTGCTCCCGTGTGAACAGCTGCCAAGACTTCCCACCCAGCTGCAGCCAATGCTAGTGTTTCTCCTCATCCCTCAGAACTCCAGATTTTCCAGGAAGGCATCCTAAAGTAATTCCATTTATGATGTTCCCTGAAGATTCAGTCATGTATTTGCTCATTTGGCTATTCTTTCATTCTACAAATATCTATTCCAGAAGTATAAAAATTGAATGCCTCACATGTGACACTATGCTAGGGTTATGGTAGGAATTTTCGTGGGATTGATTTTTTAGGACAAATACTGCCATTTTAGAGGAGAGGTTATAAGCCTAGAATTGCTCTATCCAATATGATAGCCACTAGACACATGTGGCTATTTCAGTTTAAATTAAGACTAAAAAGTCAGCTTCTGAGTTGTATGAGTCACATTTCAATTTGTCAATAGACTCATGACTATTGACTACCATATTGGACAGTGCAGATCTAGAACATTTCCAAGGATTCTCTTGGACCATGATGGTCTAGGGAGTTGGGTGAATTGCCATGGCTCACATAGCCATTCAATAGTTCAAATCCAACTCTGTGAACAAACATAATTTTCCACCTACATTTTTGCCAAAATAAAAATGAGACAGAGAATTATTCTAGTTCTAAACACCAACATATTTGGAAGAAAACAGAACAAAAATAGAGAGTATATAAGTATATTTTTTTAAAGGTATCCAGGTAGCTAACTTCAGTTAGAGTAACATAACCAGGTGTCTGACTAAACGTTTTCATTCATACAAGTCCTTAAAAACATTGAAAGCATGGCTTCAGTGATTACCAGGGGCTGTTGAGTGCCATGCCCTTGTTTTGATTATGGAAGCACTGTTCTGACCAGGATAGAAACAGACTATGCAGACCCATTCCTGATGGAGACAGGCAGATCCATAGGCCACTGGGTCATTGAGGAGAACTTCCGTGGAGGGCAGGAACAGAAGTTTGAGGCCTGCCTCCAGCATCTGGACAAGTTTCTTAATTTCTTTGAGAATCAGAATCCTTATCTCTGAAATGAATGTAATACTACCCACCTGGCAAGGCCATTTTGAAGATCGAATGGGATGATTTATGTGAAAGTGCCTCAAACATTTTAAAGCATTAAGCAGATATCCTTGTTAAAATGCCATTCCTGTCACCTTGGGGCTGGACACATCCACCTCCCTTCTTGCTGCATAATTAAACCCTACCACACCATTTCTCAGACTTTGTGGGTGATGTTTCCATCTGTGCAGAGTTTGATGCATGGCCCTGACAACAGAAGTAGAAACTCCCCATCTTTTATTATTATTAGTGTTGTTATTTCTGAGTATCGAAAGCAACAGTGTTGGCAAACAAAATAACCAATCAACTGAAATTACTTCCAAAGGCCAGATGACTTTAGCTTAGCACTGTCTCTGACTAACCATCTCAGCCAGCTGGGGAAAGATTGGATTATCCTTTTCCTTATTATGGCTACTGATTTGTTCCTAGAGTTGGGGGCCAAGCTGAGATGTGGTCGTGCTAACTGGCCAGTTTTCCTGAAGGAAGAATCTTTGAGTAGAGATGCGGCCATGTCATCAGACATGAACAGAAATATGTACAGTGGTGACAAGTGCCCGTAACTCTATGCAATGGATTATTCTGATGGGCATGAAAGGATGTGTCAGAGAACAGAATGGTAGTGTGGCCCCCACATTTTTCAGCAGAGGACAGCTTTTATTATTTGTCCCCTTTGGACTCTTGTGTTATATCAAAGATATTCACAATAAAAACAATCACCACTTCTATGTACTGAGCACTTACAATGTGCCCTTCAAGGACATAATCTCATTTAATTTTATAGAATAACCCAAAGAGATAGGAACTATCATTATTCACATTTTTACAGATTAATAAACCAAGTCTTTGAAATCATGGTCTTCCTTCAAAAGTGCACTGATTAGACACTTGTACATTTGCTCAGTTAAAAAAGAGAACAAAACTGGAGATGTGTTACTGTCTAACAAAACTTCTGATTGTCTCAAAATATCCAGTGTTGCCAGTTGATACAATTCTAGTCAAAGCAGAAACATCTGAAATTGTGGTTAGCTTATAGGTCTTTATGGTAGGTAAACATACAATTTCAATCAAGCTTTTTGAAATAATGAAAAGCCCCTGTGAGATCATCTAGAGGTCTGTGTTTGCCGTGCCAAGGACCACTGGGACCCTAAAAGGATGACTGATCTGACCAAAATTCATCATCAGAATCCCCTTGTGTCATCATGAAAGGCTGCAAAACCCTTAAAAATATTTTTTCCAGGTTGAAAGCAAATCTGTTAAATCTTCAGACTTAGTTATATATTAGACAATGCTCTCTAATGTTAGTTAGAGTTCACTGAAGGCAAGTATTGGCATCAGCAAGAACAATTACAGGGCTCTGTCTTGAGTCCTGTCTTCTGCTCTGTTTACCCTGAGTAATTCCATGACATCCTCAGGATTTGAATTCTATCTATGGGCTGATGGCTCCCAAATACATCTCTCTCTCCAGTCCTGACATCTTCCCCAAGCTCTAGATGGCTTGACACTACGTAGCAGGTATCTTAAGTTAACGAGTCAAAACAGAGCTCTTGATCTCGTCCTGGCCCCAAATCTGCTCCTTTGTCATCTTCCCTACTTCAACAAATGGTAGCACCCTACAACAAGAAACTCAAGTCAACTGAGTCTACCCCTTCTCTGTCACATCCAATCCCATCACCTCTATTTCCAAATAGACACCTCTATATCCCACAAGTGTGTCCTTTCTCCCAGCTTCCCTCCTCGTGCTCTAAACCAGGCCAGTGTCATCTCCCTGGACTGTCCCAAGAGCTTCCTGTTGTCTATGCTTCCTCTCCAGAACACGTCAAATCAGTGGGCAACAGATAACCACTTGGTTTTGGCTTCAAATTAAAAATGGGAGGAAGTGAACAGAAAGGACAGAAGGAAGGGTCTAAAGTAGACTTAAATATAAAAATAATTTCTTATTGAAATAGTGAATTCTTGTGTGTGTTGGGGGGGTGGTATTGACTGGGAAGAAGTATGAGGGAAGCTTCTGGGCTGCTAGAAATGTTCTATATCTTGATCTGGGTGGTGGTTATGTGGGTGCACACATACGTGCATATGTTATACCTCAGTTTTTAAAAGTTAAAAAAAAAAAAGAAATAAAAAGGAAAGAACTTCTTGCCAAGATTCCAAAGACAGTTTGGCAGCACATAAAGGGATGTTGTGGAATCTACTTTCCTGGCTTGCTTTCAGAATGGGATGGAGTCCTAGCTGCCTGGGGGTGTTCAGTGTCTAGAATTAAAGAGATGTAATCAGAAATCACATTTGTTCCACTTAATTCTACCCTTGGCCCTGCGCTAGGTGCATCATGATGAATATTTAATGTGTCACTTAAATTTTGTCACAGAGGAGTATTTAAGGACAAAATGAATAATTAATATGCTGAGTGGAGAGTTGTTTGAGAGTATCTAGAGTATCCTCACTGTGGAACCAAGTCACCATGGGGTCCAAAGCCATCTGCTTGTCAGGCCTTTCCTGGATATGCCCAAATGCTACCGTATCCCTTGGCCTCAGAAATGAGCCAGCCCAAAGCAAACCAGGCTCTGGTGAGAAAAGAATGTCTCAGCAATGTGCATTTCTAGAGGAACACAGCAACATAGTCTGTGCCACCCCAAAGAAGCCAAGTTAACTAATGGTTTTCCCTCTCTGTGCCTATTGGCCAACGATGGGACAAACTGACCAACCATCTGGCTTGCAGCTGAGTAAACGTGACCGTGACTGAGTTCCGTCGTCATCTGCAGGCAGGTGCTGCGCTTGCCGGTTGGTTGGGGTTGGTGTGCAGGAGAAGATGCATGAATACAGAAGTTACAGCAGGCACTCCCCAGTTCAAAGCCCTTGCTGAAGCCCCTGCTTCCCAGGTGTGTGACTTTGGGCAAGTTTCTGAATCTCTCTGTGTGTAAAATACCATAGGCAACAGAACGAATCTCATGGGACTCTTGTAATGATTTTGGAGGTTAATACATGTAATTAAAACAGTCCTGGCATGTGACATGATTTTTACAGATATGGAAACTATGAGACAGGTAAAGTTAAATAATCTTCTTGTAGGAATAGGTCACAATCTCAAGTCCATCTGACCCCAAGCCTGTGTTCTTAACCACTACTCTCTGCTCTCTCTGTGAAGGCACTGATTCCTGATAGAGGCATGCTGGGCAGCAGGAGGCAGGGGCAGGCTGACCCTCTGTCTGTGGGGAAGGGAGCGAGGCCTCCTGGCACTCATCATCGCACATCATGCGATTCAGGTTTGAGGGCATAGGAATGCCATCTGGAGACCTGAATTCTTATCCAGGCCCTGTCACCTCCCAGCTGTGTAACCTTGAGCAGATCGCTCACCTCCTGACCTCAATCTCGTCACCTGTGCTGTGGGAAGTTGCCCCCACTTGACAATCCTCTGACCCTGACGTTCCAGGGTCCAGACTCCCCATAAGCAGCCCTGCCCATAGCAGGTACTCTGGTCCAGGAGGTGGCTATGTTGGGGGTGCAAGAGGCTGAGGGCTACTGCTGTGTGGGTATGTTTGAAGGCACCTCAAATGACAAATGTGTCTGAGCAAATTTCTCCTGTCCTTGCCAACATTGATTTTTCCAAGTGTGGGATCGATGCGTTGCTGAGATGGAGAAAGGAAGAGTACATGGTGTTCTTTCCTGAAACCACAGAGGGCAGGCCCTTGCAGAGCTGTCTGCCTCAGTAGCCTGCCTTTGTGACTCTCTCCGGGGCATCTACAGGCACGGTGCTGACTCCGTTGTCCGGAGGGCCTGCAGAGTGGGGGGGGGGGGGCAGTGTGGATGGAAGAATTAGAAAGCACTGTTCTCTCTGGTTTGGAGTCCAGGGACACATGCCACCTGACTTCTAGTCACAGCTTCACTGCTTCCTGCCTCTGGAACCCCAAGTCAGTCCCTCTCAGGACCTCGGCTTCCTAATCTATCAAAAAAGACAATCCTATCTGTGACTAGCTTAGAGTATTAGAAGGTACATGGAAGCTCCTTGCACATCGTCAACTTCAGGAGGTGGGTGTGGTCTTCCTTTCCACGGAGAGGTCCCAGTGCTCGACAGAAACCATTTACAAGTCCCTCCAGCCTTTGGGATGAAGACTAAAAGCATCAGTTTCTCGAGAATATAGTTCTGCCATGGTGGCAAGAGTATCTAAGAGCATAGCCATGACTTTCTACTTAACATCCAAAGCGGGGTCTGGGTGAGGAGCATGTAAATCTATACTAAAGACTGAACCCAGCAGGAGAGACAGTGTGATGAAGACCAGAGCACTGTGCTTGGTGTTGGCTGGGCAAAGATAAGCTGATGGTCCAGAGGGAAGGCAAATTGGTTGGACAAGGGCAGTGTATGGTGGAGGCCGTGCAGGTGATATGGGTGCATAGAACAAGGATGTCTGACCCAGGTGAGGTGGTGGTGTGCAGAAAGCAGGGGGTTCTTCCTGGAGAAGATGATGTCCAAGGTGACACTTGAAGGGTCAATAGGGGTAAGAGGGAAAATAGATGTTTTAAGAAAAGGAATTCGAAGCAGTTGCCATTGCATGTATCTAGGACACAAAAGAATGGCGGCCTCAGGGGTCCCTGGTGGTTCAGTTGCTTAAGCATCTTGATTTCGGCTCAGGTCATGATCTCAGGGTTGTGAGATTGAGCCCTGCATTGGGCTCCACGCTGGGCGTGGAGCGTGCTTAAGATTCTCTCTCCCTTTCTCTCTTAAAAAAAAAAAAAAAGAGCTGCATCAGGGAAGCCAAGTAGTTGGGAATGGCTGGAGTGTAGAATCCTACCATGGGGGGTGTGGGAGAAGGAGAGAGAAGAGAGCACCAAGAGAAGCAAGGGAGCAGAACAGAACTTTCTTATGACTTCCAATATAAAATACTGTAAATTCCATGGCAATCAGTGAGGGTAAGTGATTTGTCCAAGATCGTGTTAGGAAAAAAATGACCCAGAAGCATGTTGGAGGTGAAGTGGGCACGCAAACACTCCTAAAATGGCTACAACACTGCTCCCCAGACTATCTCCCAGAGATTTTGCCATGAGACATTGCAAAAGGTGATTATCACAAGAGGAGCTGCTTAGCAGGTGGATAATATATTGAATATGAGGTATTTGCAGAACAGTCAACAATATTCCAGATGTGCCACGTTTCCTGTGTCAGAAAAAACTAATCATAGTCCAGAGACAGGAAGCGTGTGTGTGTGTGTGTGTGTGCGCGCGCGCGCACACGCGCGCTTGCGCATGCGCGGGCCTGGGAGACAAAAGCACAAAATCAGCCTAATCTGACATTTCACACTCTTGCCGTGACCTTGGCAGATAACCTTTATTCAGCCAACTAAGATTCTTCATTCTTCACTCATACTTCCTTGGGCTTGAGCCCATTATTTAGAAATGGGACAGACAAATGCCAGATAAAACAAAACAAAACAAAACACTCCTCTCCTCAGCAGTACTGCCCTTCAGGAGGAATTGTCATGGTCAAATGTGAGAAAGGAAAATCCAGAGCAGCTTAGTAATTTCCCCCGGAAGAAAGCAGCGAGGCAAGGGGAAGCTGAGGCTGGAACCCAGCTCCCTGTGTCTTGACCCAAGACATGCTGCCCAACGCCTGCTCGGGGTGATGTTTGTCTTACGCCGCTATGCCAGAGGTGATGGGGAAACAGAAAGTTATGTCCCGTGTGGGACCACCCTGGACTTTTCTGCGTGGCCATGGGTAACCCCATCTATTAAATCCCTACAGAGGGGCTGGGGTACAAAGACTTCTGTCGCCTTCCACCCCAAACCCCATCCTGACCTTTGTTTTCATGATCAACGTGACCTAAAATGTCAAGTGGGGAGGATCGGGGACATGGGGGCTGTTGTTTTAGGAATTATGCCGCTTTATCCCGGCTAATCAGGGACTGCTCACATGTACTGCAACGAAATCTGCCAACTAGAGCCAAGACTCAGAAGTGTATGATGTGAGACTGCAGCAGCAACAGAGAGGAGCCAACTAGCCCCTCATTTTGATTGGCCTTCCATTCCCTTCATGCTCATTACCCAGGGACCCGGGAGTGAGTCCCTGGCCCAAGAGGCCTGTGCAGGTGCAATGTCTGTAATCATAGAGTGATCTCCAAGATCCTGGGCCAACCGCAGGGAAACCAAATTGGGAAGAGCTGCAACCAGGCATTCTGGAGGATTCTCCCCCTCCCGCTTGGCGGGGGCTTATTGTTTGCTGACTTTAGATATCCTGTGGTGGCGCTCTGCCCTCTAGTGGTGAATCTGTGGAAATCATCATGTCTCGTTGGCAGCCTCATTCCCAGAGCATCGGTGACTTGAGCCCCAAACCTGAGCTGGCTTCTCTTGAAAGCCTCCAGAAAAGGGCCCTGTTTCCACTGGCTTCCTGCAGACAGGCAAGACAGAAGAAGCATGCAGGGGGATAGTGAGGAAAAAGTGGGCACCTTGTCACAAACGTCTGCTGTTGTATAAACCATGGCAGGCTTTCTGTAAAGAAGTAGTCTCCCTAACCCCTGTGGTGCCACAGTGGGACAGTGAATGTCCCTAGCTAATGGTGTTAATATGGCTTTTTTTTTTCTACCTCCCCTTATTTCTCTTGGCCCTTAGGTTTCTCCTGTCTCCTTGCCAAGACAGTGTCAAAGAAAGCTATTGGTGGATTGGAAGAACATGATCATTAGCCACACTTGCGGGAGGAATTCCGCTCCAGGTTGATCTGGTAGATTCCATGCTATGTTGACCGTCTTTATAGTGAGTAAAAACCATTAACAGCAAAGTCTTCCATAGTGTTCACTTGCTCTGTCCAGGCAATTTTTTAGGCTACTGTCCTGTGTTTACACATTTAATACTCACGGCACCTTACAAGGTAGGTGGGGTTTACTCCCATGTTACAGATGAGGACACAGGCTCAGAGAGGTTAAATAAATTGTCAGGTAGAAGCAGCAGAGCTGGAGTTCAAACCTAGACCATCTCTTAATTCCCCTGCTATCCTGCTTCCATTACTCATCAGAACTCAAAGTAGGAGGTCAGTGGAGGCCGAGAGCCTGGATGCACAGAAGTAATTAGAGCTAGAAGCTGGGAACGCCTGAGGCAACAGCAGGATTCCTGGATCTCACCAACCGAAAGTCAAGGCTGGGTTATCTCTCTGAAGCAGACGTTGCAACAAAGGGTTATCTGAGCTGGACGTCCCTGAGGGTCGTCTCCAAATGAGACTGAAATCAATGGCTTCCACAAGATGAATCAAGGGTTGACAAATTTTAACTTAGAAACTGTTAAGTTCCTGGGGCGCCTGGGTGGCTCAGTCGGTTAAGCGTCTGCCTTTGGCTCAGGTCATGATCCCAGGGTCTTGGAATCCAGCCCCGCGTTAGTCTCCCTGCTCAGTGGGGAGCCTGCTTCTCCTTCTCCTCCCCACTTGTGCTCTCTCTCTCTAAAATAAATACAGTCTTAAAAAAAAAAAAGAAACTGTTAAGCTCCTTGGGTATAGCAATATTTTAATAGTGACCAGCGTCTAGCAGTGCTTTGCACTTGGCAGATATATCGTTCATGTTCTCGGGACTAACATTTATTAAATAATTACAATAGGAGTGCCTGAGTGGTTCAGTCAGTTGAGCGTCTGACTCTTGATTTTTGCTCAGGTCATGATCTCATGGGTCGTGGGATTGGGCCCTGCTCAGCGGGGAGTCTGCTTGAGATTCTCTCTCCCTCTCCCTCTGCCCTTCCTCCTGATCGCTCTATCAAATAAATAAACAAAATCTTAAAAAATAAATAAATAAATAATAAACATTTAAAATATGCCTGGTAGCCTTTTAAGGGCTTTACAGGGATGATCCCATGTGACATTTGCTACATCCTTGTGCAGTATCCTCGTGCAATATCCTCATTATCATTACCATTCTCATTTCACAGGTAAGGAAACTGAAGCACTGAAGGTTAATTAACTTTCCTATGGTTGGTCACCCAGAGGATGAAGTGAGGCTTTTAATCCAGGTAACAGGTCTCCAGTGTCTGGTCCCCTAACCACCATGCTTGCTGTCTTTCTGGGTTAGAAGGAAGAGAAGAATTAAGATAATAGGAATAAAAAATCCTCAGGCTGCTCACTTTGGACCAGTTCTTCCCTAGAGGAACAGTGATGGGATTCAGAGATTCAAAGTACATTTTCTGGGGAGAAAGACAACAGCAGATAACCTTTATATGCCAGCCAGCTGTTGAACTGAGTGCTTTTAAATCTCAGAGCTCCTTAATGTGGTCAGTCCTACTATCATTGCCATTTTGTAGAGGAAACTGAGGCATAGAGAGGTTAAGTAACTTGCCCATGGTCACCCAGCCAATAGGTGGTAGAACCGGAATTTGAATCTAGGTGGTCTGGCTCCCAGCTCTGGGCTCCTAACCACTGCTCTGTACTGCCTGGAGCCTTTGTTAGAGTCAAAAGGGGGCCCGAATATCCTGCAAATACCTAGACCTGTTACTCAAGAAAAGTTAAGCCATTTCCGCTTTTCTTGCCATATTAAAACTTAGGTTTTCTTAAGGACACAGGTTGATGAGAGAGAAGAAAACTCAAGGATACAGATTAAGGAGTTTGATCTAATGGCTAATTATTCCATTCCACAAAAAGTTCACCTGTGGGAGGGAAAGGACAGGTTGCTGTTGCCTGGGCAGCCTCCTGACTATTCTCGGTCCCTTTTTGTCTGAGCATGACCCACAACTCCTAATGCCGGGCCCATCTCACAGTTGGAGCACAATGTCTCATAGAATCAGATTCTCAAGAGCAAAACCAGACATGAAGGTCAACTATTTATATGTGCTCTTATTCCCCAAATAATTTAGGGTGGCTTAGCTACCATTCTAGACCCATCTGGTAAAGTGTTATTTGTCTGTCTTCACCTTCTCCAAACTTTTCCCTTCTTCCACCCTCTCCCAGAAACCTCTTTGCTCTCTCATTGTTTCCAGACCTGACCCTACTGGTGAAGATAGAATAGTATTTGCCCCCCTGCCCATTTGTTAAAATCCCATTTTCTTCCTTTTATTTCTCAGTTGGTTTTCCTTAAACCTGATCTCTTTCATCCAGGGCTAACAAATTGAACTCCTGGGCATAACTTTGAGAAAATAAGCTATCTAATTAGCACTTCTCGTGAAGTAAATTCCGAAAAGACAAGAGGAAGGGAAGAACTATTGATGCAGATGTAAAATAAAGTGGAATTCCAAACAGTAAAGCCATTTAGGAAAAATTTATTCTTTCTTTCTTTCATTATTTTATTTTATGGAGAGAGAGAGAGAAAGAGAGCATGTGAGTGGAGGGAAGGGCAGAGGGAAAGAGAGAGAATCTGAAGCAGACTCTCTGCGCCCAGCGTGGAGCCCAATGTAGGGCTCGATCTCACCACACTGAGATCATGACCTGAGCCAAAATCAAGATTTGGACGCTCAACCGACTGAGCCACCCAGGCGCCCTAGGAAAATTTTTAAAATAGAAGTCAAGGACCAAAAACCTTAAAATAATATTGAACCCACTACTTTGTCCAGTATGGGGACTTGTGTTAACATTTTAAATTTGCAACTATTCTGTTCCGTTTCCTGTTAGAAAACTAACTAGTAACTAACCAACAAATAAAAGGGGGTCTTCCATTGTGCATGCGCCAAAGGAGATATTTTTGTGACAGCCTACTTCAGAAATGAGTGCTATATGCCCTATAAAATGTAACCTAAAATCTGCTTTTGCATGCTGTTCAATAATCGGTAGCCCCTGGATAGTATTCAAATGGGTATCTCTGATTTCTGAAGATACAAATTGGTTCCAACATTTTATAAGGAAAATTTTCAAATGTACAAAAAAGTTGAAATAATTTCTACAGTGAACATCTGTGTATCTACCATGTAGATTCTTTTTTTTTAATTTTATTTATTTATTTGACAGAGAGAGACCACAAGCAGGGGGAGCAGCAGAGGGAGAGGGAGAAGCAGGTTTCCCGCTGAGCAGGGAGCCCTACTCGGGGCTCAATCCCAGGACCCTGGGATTATGACCTGAGCCAAAGGCAGATGCTTAACCGACTGAGCCACCCAGGTGCCCCTACTGCCTAGATTCTATCAGTAATAATATTTGCTTTATCACATGTCTATTCATATATTTATTTAGCAATTTTTCTCATTCTTTATGTGTTTCATGGTAAATTGCAGACAACTATAGATAGAGATCTGATAGAAATATAATATATATTACCTTCTTTTAGAAAAGTGTCAAAAATTTCCCTATAACCAACTGAAGACTCTTGTGGATACATTATCTTATTAATTTTGTGTTTGAATAATTACTGTTATTCAGTACACAAGATGTTCCCACTTTTTCTGTGAAATGGAAGCAAGCCTATCTGCCAAGAGATAGGAAATAGTTATGATGTTTGGGGGCTAAGGAGAGAAGTAAATATTTTGAATAGCCACTGAAAATATGAGTAAAAGCTGACTTCTGGTGGTTAAGAGAATTGCCAAGCAGTGCAGTGGAGAACTGACACCATATTTTTGAAGTGGCACCAATCTGCATGTTTGTGTTATGTTCTCCATCAGTCCAAATGGGAGTAGAAGGGCCAGATGGTCAGATAATCCACGTTGGGAAGATGTCACAGGAAGACTATGGGACGAGAGGGTTGAGGATGCTACAGAGAGAGGGTTCATAGTGACACAGCAGGTGTCTCAGCTGGAGAGGGGCAAAAGTAAAAATTGCAAGGCACTGTCAAACCTTGAGGACAAAGGCACAGTGATCGGATGTAGTGATCAGCCCGTAGGTGTGACAATAGTAAGAGGGAGAGCACTAGGCATTCATTAGACCTTAGTTATCATTCATCATTTCAGAGATGGAGCATGATGAAGAATAAGATGTGGTCAGGAATGCAGTGGCCAAAGGAAAAAGGAGGTCAAGAAATTAGGAAGTTTTCATAAAATGATAAAAGTTAAAATTACGTAGATGAGTCATGTGCCAAAGTTGTGTATGTGGGATAGACCTACTTGTGGCTGGGACAGTAGGAGGAGGGGGTTCCTGGAGGAATTCTAGGAAGATTTTCCTCCCTGATAAATGATGTGGCCAGACCTTCCCTCTCCATTTCTGCTTTTGTGTATAGTTGCTCAAGGGATTTTTTTTTTTTAATGTGTGGAGTTACTGCAGCAGAGTTGCAACCAATGAGAAAGATCTAAAGACTTGCTGAGAAGGCATCTCAGAGCTCTGACAAGGCTGAGCTGCCAAAGAAACTCCACAACTACCTACCTCTACCCTAAGGAGATAACATCCGTAATCATCCAGAACCTTCCTACGCCATGCTTATGGAACAGCGAGGGAAGGTCGGTACAAAGAGCACAGATTGTCGGCGGGGGGATCTTTCCCAGACTTTCTACCCCACAACCTGGAATACCTTAATCTAAGAAGAGAGCAGGGTTGACAGCTTTTAACAACTGATTATTTCAGAACACACTGGTAAACTGGATGGGGTTGGAATTAGATAATTAATTACAATGAGTTCCATGAATCATTGTTCAAAAGTTTCATGCTTTTCTCTTTGTTTAAATTGACCTGAAAGCCTGAGGGACTTCATTAAAAGTCAAGAGTGTTAAACACCAAGGGAATGTAGCTTTGTTTTGATTTAATCTGCTTTTAATGAGAAAATGTGGCCCAATGATTATATATATGTAATTAAGATTTAGGAATCAACTCCTCTCTGACACACTACTGGAGTTATTAAATGTAATCTTTTATGGGCAGGTTCTTAAAATCACAGAACTATGAGTCCCCGAGGGACTGTGAATGATGGAGCAGTTCCAGTCAAGGACTTTCCTTCTTTGAAGAGACAGTGTGGGGGCGCCTGGGTGGCTCAGTTGGTTAAACGACTGCCTCCGGCTCAGGTCATGATCCTGGAGTCCCTGGATCGAGTCCCGCATTGGGCTCCCTGCCCGGCAGGGAGTCTTCTTCTCCCTCTGACCCTCCCCCCTCTCATGTGCTCTCTCTCATTCTCTCTCTCTCTCAAATAAATAAATAAAAGTTTTAAAAAAAAAGTTGCTAAAGTAGGGGCGCCTGGGTGGCTCAGTCATTAAGCGACTGCCTTCGGCTCAGGTCATGATCCTGGAGTCCCGGGATCGAGTCCCGCGTCAGGCTTCCTGCTCAGCGGGGAGTCTGCTTCTCCCTCTGACCTCCCCCCTCTCATGTGCTCTCTCTCATTCTCTCTCTCAAATAAATAAATAAAATCTTTAAAAAAAAAGAGAGAGAGACAGTGTGTTACTCACATTTTGAATGGACACCCTCAGGAAGTACAAAACATAGACACATGGCAGAAAGCCTGGTGACTGATCCCTCTGATACTGATGCTGGATGGCAATGAGGACACCACATCATGAGTCTCAGGGTTGGTCTCCAGCTGTCTGGGATGTGCACCCTTCACTACAGCCAATAGCTTAGTTGATGGCTAGCATGCAATGGGGGTAAACAGGTTTTTGTTTAGATCCCTGATGTTCTTGGTCAAATTGACCCAATATCAGATTGGTGCTGCTGAAGTACAGGGGTTCCATGAAGTTTTCCCTGACCCACCCCAACTGTTCCATTTTCTAGAACAATCCATGATCCATCCCTTCTCTAATGCATGTAGACAACAACTACATTTTTATTTATGTTTCTAAGTAACAATAATAATAGTAGTAATGCCTCACATTTTGAGCACTTAGCTTGCAGGGACACTATTGAGTGCTTTGTATATATTAGATCATTTAATCCACACAATAGCTCTATGAGGTAGGGTACTATTGTTATTCTCATTTGATAGATGAATAAACTGAGGTTTAGCAGGTCAACTTACTAACTCAAGGTCTTTCGATTCATATGTGGTAGAGCCAGAATTTGCACCTCCTACTATGAGTCCAGAGTCCATATTCCTCACCACTATGTTACGTCAATTCCTTGTTATTACACTAAAGAATACCTGTGACCAGAATAAGTAACATCTCTTAAAGTCCCCAAACTCATGGTACTGTTTTTCTCTGCAACCGCACAGACTGATAAGACAAAGGAATATCTCTTCCATCACAGCCTCCCAAAAGTTAAAGAGACAAGGCAGGTGCACTTCAGAAACTCAGAACAACCTTCTTTGTATCCACAGGTGTTACACAGTGCCCAGCATATAGAAAGTACATAAATAAATAAATACTTAACACAGTTGTACAATACTGACTACAATCCTTTTAAAAAAACTTTTTATTTAAGTTCCACTTAGTTAACATACAGTGTAATATTAATTTCAGGTGTACAATACAGTGATTCAACACTTCCAAACATCACCCGGTGTTCATCACAACAAGTGCCCTCCTTAATCCCCATCACCTATTTAATGCATCCTCTTGCACACTTCCCCTCTGGTAACCATCAGTTTGTTCTTTAGACTGCATAGTGAGCTTCTTCGTTTTTCTCTCTCTTTTTGCCCTTTGCTCAGTTGTTTTGTCTCTTAAATTTCACATATGAGTAAAATCATATGGTATTTGTCTTTCTCTGACTTATTTTGCTTAGCATAATACTCTCTAGCTCCATCCATATCATTGCAAATGGCAAGATTTCATTCTTTTTGTTGGCTGAATAATATTCTACTGTGTGTGTATATCTATCTACCTATATATACACACTACATCTTCCTTATTCATTTATCAGGCGAGGGACGCTTGGGCTGTTTCCATAATTTGACTATTGTAGATAATGCTGCTATAAACATCGGGGTGCACGTATCCCTTTGATTAAGTATTTTTTATTCTTTGTGTAAATACCTAGTGCAATTGCTGGGTCGTAGGGTAGTTCTATTTTTAACTTTTTGAGGAAACTCCATCCTGTTTTCCACAGTGGCTGCACCAGTTTGCATTCCCAACAACGGTGTAAGAGGGTTCTCCTTTCTCCACATCCTCACCAACACTTGTTTCTTGTGTTGTTGATTTTAGCCATTCTGACAGGTGTGAAGTGTTATTTCATTATAGTTTTTATTTATATTTCCCTCATGACGAGTGGTGTTGAGCATCTTTTCATGTGTCTGCTGGCCATCTGGATGTCCCCAACTGTTCCATTTCTTTGGAAAAATGTCTATTCATGCCTTCTGCCCATTTCTTAACTGGATTATTTGTTTTTTGGGTATTGAGTTGTATAAGTTCTTTATAGATTTTGGATACTAACCCTTTATCAGATATGTCATTTGCAAATATCTTCTCCCATTCTATAGGATGCCTTTTAGTTTTGTTGATTGTTTCCTTCACTGTGCAGAGCTTTTTTGTTTTGATGAAGTCCCAATAGTTTATTTTTGTTTTTGTTTCCCTTGCTTCAGGAAACATATCTAGAAAGAAGCTGCTATAGCCCATATCAAAGAGGTTACTGCCTGTCTTCTCCTTTAGGATTTTGATGGTTTCCTGTCTCATACTGAGGTCTTCCATCCATTTTGAATTTATTTTTGTGTATGGTGTAAGAAAGTGGTCCAGTTTCATTCTTTTGCATGTTGCTGTTCAGTTTCCCAACACCATTTGTTGAAGAGACTGTCATTTTCCCATTACCTGCTTTGTCAAAGATTAATTGGCCATACAGTGGTGGATTCATTTCTGAGTTTTCTATTCTGTTTTACTGATCTATGTGTCTTTTTTTGTGCCAGTACCATACTGTCTTGATCACTACAGCTTTGTAATGTAACTTGAAGTCTGGAATTGTGATGCCTCCAGCTTTGCTTTTCTTTTTCAAGGTTACTTTGGCTATTCAAAATCTTTTGTGGTTCCATACAAATTTTAGAATTGTTTGTTCTAGCTCTGTGAAAAATGCTCTTGGTAGGATCACTTTTGCTGAATCCCAAAGGTTTTGGACTGTTGTGTTTTCATTTTCATTTGTTTTCATGTAATTTTTAATTTCCTGGTTGACCCATTCATTGTTTAGTAGAATGCTGTGTAACCATCAGGTATTTGTGGTCTTTCCAAATGCTTTCTTGTGGTTGACTTCAAGTCTCATAGTGCTATGGTCAGAAAATATGCATGGTATGATCTCAGTCTTTTTGTATTTGTTGAGCCCTGATCTAGTATGTGATCTTTTCTGGAGAATGTCTCATGTGCACTTAAAAAGAATGTGTATTTTGCTGCTTTAGGATAGAATGTTCTGAATATATCTGTTAGTCCATCTGGTCCACAGTGTCATCCAAAGTCATTGTTTCCTTGTTGTTTTTCTGTTCAGATGATTTGCCCATCCATGTGAGTAGGGTGTTAAAGTCCTCTAGTATCATTGTATTATTATCAAGAGTTACTATATATTTGTTTTTAATTGTTTTATATATTTGGATGCTCCCATATTGGGTGCATAAATATTTATAATTGATAGATATTATTGTTAAATAGTCCCTTTTTATTATGATATAGTTCCTTTCTTCATCTCTTGTTACACTCTTTGGTTTAAAATATAGTTTGTCTGATATAAGTATTGCTACTCTGGCTTTCTTTTGACATCCATTTGCATAATAATGTTTCTCCATCCCCTCACTTTCATGAGTCTCTTGTAGGCAGTGTATAGATGGGTCTTGTTTTTTTTTATCCAGTCTAACATCCTATGTCTTTTGATTGGAGCATTTATTCCATTTACATTCAAAGTAATGATCGATAGATATGTATTCATTGTCACTTTATTACATGTTTTTATTGTTTGTGGAGATTTTCTCTGATCCTTTCTTGTCTTTGTCACTTTTGGTCTTCCCTTTCCACTCACAGAGTCCCCTTTAATATTTCTTGCAGGGCTGGCTTAGTGGTCATGAACTCCTTTAGTTTTTGTTTGTTGGGAAACTCTTTATCTCCCCTTCTATTCTAAATGGTAGCCTTGCTGGAGAGAGTATTCTTGGCTGCAGATTTTTCCCATTCAGCACTTTGAATACATCTTGCTACTCCCTTCTTGCCTGACAAGTTTCTGTTGAGAGACCTGCAGCTAGCCTTATAGGTCTTCCATTGTAAGTTAGGGGCTTCTTTTGTCTTGCTGCTTTTAAGATTTTTTTCTCTATGACTATATTTTCCAAATTCTACTATGATATGTCTTGGTGTTGGCCTGCTTTTATTGATTTTGATGGGAGTTCTCTGTGCTTCCTTGTCTGGATGTCTGTTTCCCTCCCCAGTTTAGTTTTCTGCCCCCTTTTCTCTCTTCTTCTTCTGGGACTCCTATACTATGAAGGTTTTTACATTTGAATGAGTCACTGAGTTCCCTAAATCTATGTTCGTGTTGCATAATCTGCTTTCTCTCTTTTGTTCAGATTTATTATTTTCCATTGTTTTGTCTTCTATATCACTAATTCATTCCTTTGCTTCTTCCAGCCTGTTTTTTTCATTGCATTAAATGTGTTTCCAATCCCGTTTATTGCATTCTTCATCTCTGATTGATTCTTTTTCAACAATTATCTCTGTGGTAAGGGTCTCACTAAAACACTCTATTTTTTTCTCAAGCCCAGTAAGTCTCTTTATGATTGTTGTTATAAATTTTCCATCAGGAATGTTACTTACATCTGTTTCACTTAGATCTCTGGCTATGGCCTTGTCTTGTTTTTTCATTTGGGATAAATTCCTCCATCTTTGCATTTTGCCTAAGTCTCTGTCTTCTTCTCTGTGTTAGAAACATTATGTTTCCTGGTCCTGAAAGCAATGGCTTTTTGACAAACAGGTCATGTAGTGTTGAGGGCCTGGTGCTTCAGGGACCGTCTCCAGTGTGTGCTGCATGCACTCTGTATTTTGTTTGCTCTGTCCTTTGGTCATCTGTGTTTGGTCCCTGGCCTGAATGTGGTGAGTTTTAACTAAGTGCGCTTTGGTCTGCTTGTGAAATGAGACCTGATACCTCTTCTACCAGAACTGAGGCCCTGCAGAACTCTCTGGTTGGGAGATGTGGTGTGGGCAGGGGTTTGTGCTGGTCTTTTGGGGAGGAGACCACCACTCCTGGACTGAGGCAAGCTTGACTGAGAAGGGCAGTCACACCAGAGTGCATGGGGGTAGAGCTTAGCATAAGCAATTTAGGCAGCCAGTGTCAGTATTGTGTTGTTTCCCTCAGGTGGCTCTGTTTATGCTGAGGGGTGGGGTAGGGAAATGGTGCCAACTAGTTCCTTTGTTCCCAGAGAAGCTCTCTGTGAATGCTGTCTCTCAGGGACCAGTTTCAAGAACAGCGAATAATCTCCCACTATGTGCCCCAGGTGGTCTTCAGATCACGGGTTTCCAGTCTGTCTACCCCCGGGTTGTTTGCCTGCCTTCTTTTTAAGAGAAGAGAACGCTCTAGGCTCTATCCCAGGCAAGTTCGCTGACCTTTAAAACTCTAGGTTTTAAGCCTAGTTGGTTGCAAGAACTCACAAAATGCAGCCCCTCTCATAATCAAGCCAATGGCTTTGGTGAAACATTCTCCTTGTGCATTCCCCTGTGTGTTCCTCTCACTCTTGCCCTTCTCTGTGACCATGGCGCCTCCCCTCCACAGCACTCACAGTCCATTTCTCCCCTAAAATACATCTCCACGCTTCCTGCTTTCTTTGATGTAGCCTCTTCTCTCCCTTTAGTTGTGGAGTTTGTTCTGTCAGTCTTCAGGTCAATTTCTGGGGGGTATTTAGGATGATTTGATAGCTAGTTGTGTTCATGGGATGAGATGAGCATAGGATACTCCTACTCTGCTGCCATTTTCTTGAACACTACCCTAAGTTCTTAGAGGGAAATATTTAGCTGTGAGTTTAAGAAACCTTCTAAAGTGCCATAAAAAAGTTCTAGGTTTATTTCTCCTAATACTGAAATATTCAGAAGTAAGCAATCCAGAGACAATACCATGGATTATAGACAGCACAAGGACCCAGGCTTGTTTGTATCTCTTCAATCCACTAAATTTAGCATAAGGTTGTTCTCATTGCAACATGGCTTGGGGAGATGTGTATGTAGACCATTATAGTTTTTTTTTTAATATTTCCTGGGAGAATTTAGATTTCTCTCTTGTTAATTACGATAATTATGATTAGCCAACCTAATTTACAAAAAGAAACTATTTAAATAGTTCCCAAAAGATATTTAATCTTCTAAAACACTAGTTAATGTAAAACTCTATTCTTGCTTACTTTGGTCTCCTTTAGTGTGATTGAAACATAACATCATCATTAGGGCAATTCTTGTCCAAATCCATGAAAAGTTCATCTTCCTCTGCTTCATCAGTATTTTTCTCACAGTGCCCTCAGAGAATGGAAAGTAACTATAGAAGAAAAAAGAAAGGAATGAAATGAAGGGAGGAAGAAAGAAAACAGCTTTTTATCAAGGTTGCTATTGAAGTCTGAATGACATGCTACAGTCACATATACTCAGGGGTTAAACAAAATAGCTAGTAACATCTAGAATAGTCTCTGATTAAAAATGTCAATCTGAATGCTGCGTTTGGACAAAGTGAAGTGGACAAAATTCTGCAGTTTCCCTACTCTCCAAGATGCTGGTTGATATTTACCAACATCTTCCTTTTGTTTAATTTCCTTGCCTCTGACTTTTAGTCTACAAAATTGACCCCTGTTTCAAAGAAAAGCCTGAAATTATGAAGTTGATTCCATAGCTCCAAGGGAAAAGGATGGCAAAAAATGGCAAGAATTCTCCAATAATAGTGTTATAATTAGATATAGCTATATAAATCTCACATTCTTAGGATAAAAGCTGTTTTCCACACTGCCAAAACAAGAGGCAGTTCCAGTGAGCTGTCCCAGGTACTGAACTTCCTCCACCTTTAATTCTCTTTGATTCAGTAAAGCAGAATCTTCTGTCTTTGTGCCTGTCCTCGCTATGAATACAGTATTGAGTTCTATTTAAAACAAAATAAAAATCTTAATGCTCTTAAGATAAAACTCTAGCCATAACTATTTTAAAAAGAGATTAAATTTATTTTGGAGTGTATATTTAGAAAAAAACAAGTCTGTCATTATTCATAGATTATATTTTCTATGTAGGAATTTCAAAAGAATTTATAGTTAAATTATTAGAACTAAAAAATGAGCTCAGAAAAAAGTTCTGGATACAGTAAATACATAAAATCAACTGTGTATCTATATATCAGCAGCAAAGAAAATAATAATACGTTATACTTGAAATAGCTTAAACATATAGCATCTAGGAACATATCTCTAAAAATGTACATTCTAGGTTTGTTTTCCTAATACTAAAATATTCAGAAGTAAGCAATCCAGAGACAATACCATTGATTATAGACAGCACAAGGACCCAGGCTTGTTTGCATCTCTTCAATCCACTAAACTTAGCATAAGGTTGTTCTCATTGCAACATGGCTTGGGGAGATGTGTATGTAAGCCATTATAGTTTTTTTTTAATATTTCCTGGGAGAATTTAGATTCTACAAAACTATAAAACATTAGTGAGATAAATTAATAATTAATAAAGATCTAAATAAATGGCAAGAGATCATATTCATGGTTCATAACACTCAGTTAAAAATCCTAACTCCTTGTGTGTGTGTGTATGCACACACATATATGTGGACTAAAACAATTTGATCCTAAAATTTCTACAAAAATGAAATGGTCAAGAATAGCTAGGACTTAAGACTCTACTTTTAAAAAGAGACAAGGTAGAAGGACTTGTTCTACTGAACATATACCAATAAGGTATAAAAACTACTACCAATAAGGTACTGATATTGGCTAATACATAAAGAAATAAACTCATAGAAGAAGAGAGAAAACACAGAAACACACACGCACACATGTATTTTGACATTGCATTAAGACAAAGAATGTGGAGGTAGAAAAATGTCAGTGTTGAAGAACCCAGCTTCCCTGCTCTCCCATAAGGATCAACAACTGGACAGCTAGCTATCCATTAAAAAAAATTTAACATCTCTGGGAGACCTCCAGAGGCCACTTAAGAAGTTTAAGCAACACAGTGAAACAAAAAAATCTTTAAAAGAGAAAGAAGACAGCTTCATTCTGTCTTCATCATCCCATCCCACAAGCCACCATTGTTCAGCACCAAGAACTAACTTCTCAGCTAGAAAGACTTCTCACCAGGAAAGCAATACTGAAGTGAGGAACCAGCTTCTCCAGTCTCTCAGGGCACTGTGTAAAGGTCCCACTTTGTTTTCATTCCAGCCAGACTGGTAAAGCTGAGACAAAGAGAGCTGGTTAGGAAGAAGAAGAAAAGCAGAGGCTATTATTAACAAATGCACAGTGAGAATAATTGCAATTCAAAGAGACTTGCTCTGCAGATAAACTCAGCACATTTTGCCACCAACAAAGCCAATGGCCAGCACAACCACCACAAACCCCCTGCAGATTTTGCCAGCTTTCTGCCCCATAGGTATTCATGTTTGTTAAAACCAGCCACCTGAGTCCCTCTGTGCTCCCTCCCCTCTTCCTCACCAGACCCCAGGAACCACACCAGCAGTAATCCAAGCCCTCTAGGCTCTGTGAGTGGAAGATGCCACCTGAGATTCCCCCCATGGACCCTCACTGCCATGCTCATGCTTATGCTCATGCTCACAACCCCTCCAGCTGTGCACCTCTACCCACTGGCTTGTCACCCACTTCCACGACAGCACACATGCCCCAGGGAAAAGTGTACATACAGCCACAGGTGAGCACACCAACATCTAGGGCCCTCACAGCTGCTTGTGGGCCCAGATAAGTCTTGCCTTTTGTCACTAGCCAGCATCACTGTGCCCACCTGTCACTGGTCCCTCCTGTTGTGCATTTGCATGCCCCCAGACCAGCCCCCCCACCATCAACCTCTGCTACAGTATGCACACCCAGGGGCAGAGTATATAGCCACAGGAGAGCATGTGAGCACCCAGGACCTCTGCAGCTACCAATAAGTCTTGGTCAACCATAGTTAAGCTTGGCCTTGCCACCTGCTTTGGTTTCCATCACTATGTGTGTCTGCAACTGACCCCTGCCACTACATAGATACCTGCAGCTGGCCCCTCCAGCCAAGTGTGTGCACACCCCTGGCCCTGGCCACCACTGCTGCTTACCCTGGTCCCTAGCTACTGGGCCTGGAGGTGCTGCTGAGGACCCCAACAGCCCTTACAGTCCCTGCAAACCCCCTGCAGTGCTAGTGAAGGACCACACAGTTGTCAATGTTGTAAGTCCACTGGCCTGAGCCAAAGAGACATCATGTCCCCCAGAACCCAGTACCACCACATAACCACATACTTGGCACCCTGTACCACCAGGCCTATGATTCAGCATGCCCCCATACATGGGTGACAGGTTCCCTTTAAAGTTTGGAATTCCATTAAAGTTTGAAAGAGGTGGCTGCTTTTTCAAATGTGCAAATATGTGCAAGATTATAAGAATCATGAAGAATCAGGGAAACATGACTCCATCAATGGAATTACAGTAAATCTCCAGATCCCCAAAGAAATGAAGATCCAGAAATTACCCTACAAAAAATTCAAGATAATTGTTCTAAATGTGGGCAGAGAGCTATAAAAAAGCACAGATAAATAATTTAATAATTATTATTTTAAATAGTAATTAATAATAAAATAAATAATTTAATAATATCAGGAAAAAATACAAGAACAAAATTAGAAGTTCAACAGAGACAGAAAACATAAAAAAGAACCAAACAGAAATTTTGGAGCTGAAGAATACAATGACCTAATTGAAGAATTCAATAGAGAGCTTCAATGACAGACTGCATGAAGCAGAAAAAAAGTATCCATAAACTAGCAGGCAGATCAACTGAAAATAATGAAAAATAATGAAGAAAGTCTATGGAACACTATCAAAAGAAATAATGTATTCATCACTGGAATCCCAGAAAGAAAAGAGAGAGAGAGAAGGGGGGAGAAAGCTTATATAAAGAAATAATGGCTGGCAGCTTTCTAAACCTGGGGAGAGATTTGGACATCTGAGGTCATGAGGCTAATAGGTCACCTCACTCTTTCAATCCAAAGTAATAGTCAAGACAAAAATAAAACTGTCTAAAATCAAAGACAAAGAGAGCATTCTAAAAGCAGCAAGAGAAAAATATTCTCTCACACAAAGGAACCCACATAAAGCTACTAGGGGATTCTCAGCAGAGACCTTGTGAAGGGAGAATGGAATGATGTATTCAAAGTGCTGAAAGAAACTGCCAACCAAGAATACTTTACCCAGTAAAGATGTCCTTCAGAAATGAAGGTAGAAAAAAAAGTCCTTAATAGGGGTGCTTGGCTGGTTCAGTTGGTAGAGCATGCGACTTTTGATCTCAGAATCATGAGTTCAAGCTCCATATAGAGTGTGGAGCTTACTTAAAAAGTAAAAAAAGTAAATAAATAAAACATTTGCATAGGGATGCCTGGGTGGCTCAGTCGTTAAGCATCTGCCTTTGGCTCAGGTCACGATCCTGGGGTCCTGGGATCAAGCCCCACATTGGGCTCCCTGCTCCGTAGGGAGCCTGCATCTCCCTCCTCCACACCCCCTGCTTGTGTTCCCTCTCTCACTGTGTCTCTCTCTGTCAAATAAATAAATAAAATCTTTTTTAAAATTTGCATAAAAAGACTCTTTAGTAAACAAAAGCTGAGGGAATTCAATACCAATAAATCTGCCTTATAAGAAATGCTGAAAGGAGGTCTTCTTCAAGCTAAAACAAAAAGATTACTACTTAGTAACTTAAAAACATATAAAAATTTACAACACACTGTTAAAGGTAAGCATATAGTCAGATTCAGAATACCCTAATACGTATTGTTATGATGTTAAGTATTAACTATTTAATCCTAATATCAAGGTTAAAGGACAAAAGTATTAAAAATAGGTATAGATTCAATAATTTCTTAATGGATACAAATATAAGAAGATGTAAATGGTGACATCAAGAACATAAAAGGGTATATCCTTAAGATGGCAGTGGAGTGGGAAGACTTTTGGCTCCTCTTATTCCTCCAACACAGCTAGGTAACAATCAAATCATTCTAAAAACACCAGAAATCAACCTGAAGACTAACAGAAAAACTCCACAACTAAAGAGAGAGAAGAAGGCACATTGAGGAAGGTAGGCAGTGCAGACACGTGGTTTGGAAGAGAAATGGATCATGGGTGCTGTGGTAGGAAGGGTGCGGTGGTCGTGGAGAAGAGTGAAAGAGAGAGGAGCACACAAGGGAATGCACAAGGAGAACATTTCCCCAAAGCTATTGGCTGGGAGAATGAGAGGGGCTGATTCTCATGAGTTCTTGCAACTAGTGGAATTTAAAGGCTAGAATTTTAAAGGTTGGTGGGCTTGGCTAGGATAGAACCCTGAGAGTGCTTCCCTACTCCTGTAGAGAAGGCAGGCAAACAACCGGAGAGCAGACAGCATGGAAACAGCGATCTGAAAAACGCTTGGGACACATTATTCACTTTTCTTGGTGAGCATCTCTGAGTGGCAAAATTCAGAGAGATGCCTCTCTGGGGACAAAGGAGGCAGCCAGTACCATTTCCTTCCCCTGCCCCACAGCATAAACCCAGAGCCACCTGTGGAAAGCAGTTTGGCACTGACACGGGCCCTGACACTGGCTGCCTAACTTGCTTACACCAAATCACATGCCCCTGTGCTCTCATGAAACTGCATTTCTTGGTCAAACTTGCCTCAGTCCTAGCATGGTGGGGCCCTCCGCCAGAAGACCAGCACAGGCCCCTGCCCACATGACATCCCCAGAGCCTGGAGTTTTAAAAGTCAGCAGGATTGGCTGGGATAGAGCCCCAAGGGCACTATGCTGCTCCTGGAGAGAAGGCAGGCGAACAACTGGGAGACAGACAGTGGAAACAGCAATCTAAAAAAGCACCTGGGACACACAGGGGGAAATTATTCACTCTTCTCAGAGTGCTTCTCTGAGAAGCACCATGCATGGAGGTGCCTCTCCAGTGACAAGGGAACTGGCTGGCTCCCCTGCCCCTCAGCATAAACACAGAGCCACCTTTGATAAGCAGCACAGTGCCAACACCAGCTGCCTGGTCTGCTTACACCAAGTCCCATAACCCTGACTCAGGTGGTACCACTCTTCTTCCTCAAGCTCACCTCAGTCCCAGCATAGTGGGCCCCTTCCACAGAAGACCAGCAGAAACCACTGCCCACACCACATCCCCAGAGAGTTCTGCAGGACTTCAGTTCTAGTGGTAGTATGAGATCTCATCTCACAAGTAGACCAGAGCACACCTAGGAAAAACTCACCACATTCTGGCCAAGGACCAAACACTGCCCACTGCAGGCAAGAAGAGCCTCTGCAGACAACTGGCCTGAGAGTGGCCAAAACTCAATAGCAGACACCAGAGACAGTCCCTGAAGCACGAGGCCCAGGACAGTATATGACCTTTTCTTCATAAAGCCATTACTCTCAGGAGCGGGAAACATAACGGGCTTTCCTAACACACAGAAGAAGGCAGAGACTTAGACAAAATACCAAGAAAGAGGATTCATCCCAAATGAAAGAACAAGATAAGGCCACGGGTAGAGATCTAAGAGAAACAGATAAGTAACATGCCTGATGGAGAATTTAAAGCAACAATCTTGAGACTACTCCCCAGGCTTATGAAAAGAATGGAAGACATAAGGGAGGCCCTTACTGTAGAGATAAAAGAGTTAAAAAAGAACCACTCAGAAATGAAAAATGCAATAATTGAAACTGGACACAGACATGATGCAATGAACACAAGTCTGGAAGAAATTGAGGAATGAATAAATGATATAGAGGAAAAATTAATGGAAAATAATGAAGCTGGATAAAAGATACAATTATGGAACGTGAGGATAGACTTAGGGAACTCAGACACCATCAAACATAATAACACTATTATATGAGTCCCAGAAGAAGAAGAAAGAAAAGGGGGTAGAAAATTTATTTGAGGAAATAACAGCTGAAAACTTCCCTAAACTGGGGAAGGAAACAGACATCCAGATCCAGGAGGCACAGAGAACTCCCATCAAAATCAACAAAAGCTGGCCCACACCAAGACATATTGTAATTAAATTTGCAAAATATACTCATAAAGAAAAAATCCTAAAAGCAGCAAGACAAAAAGAGTTCTTAACTTAGAGGGGAAGACCTATAAGGCTAGCTGCAGGTCTCTCAACAGAAACTTAGCAAGCCAGAAGGGAGTGGCAAGATGTATTCAAAGTGATGAATGGGAAAAATCTGCAGCCAAGAATACTCAATCCAACAAGGCTATCATTCACATTAGAAGAGGAGATAAAGTCTTTCCCAACAAACAAAAACTAAAGAAGTTCATGACCACTAAGCCAGCCCTGCAAGAAATATTAAAGGAAACTATTTGAGCGGAAAGGGAAGACCAAAAGTGGCAAAGACAAGAAAGGAACAGAGAAAATCTCCAGAAACAACAACAAAACAATAAAATGGCACTAAATACATAGCTATCAATCATTACTTAGAGTGTAAATGGAGGGGCGCCTGGGTGGCTCAGTCGTTAAGCGGCTGCCTTCGGCTCAGGTCATGATCCCGGGGTCCTGGGATTGAGCCCCGCATCAGGCTCCCTGCTCCGCGGGAAGCCCGTTTCTCCCTCTCCCACTCCCCCTGCTTGTGTTCCCTCTCTCACTGTGTCTCTCTCTGTCAAATAAATAATAAAATATTAAAAGAAAAAAAAAGAGTGTAAATGGAATAAATGATCCAATCGAAAGACATAGATCAGATTAAAAAACAAGACCCATCTACATGCTGCCTACAAGAGACTCATGTCAAACCTAAAGACACCTCCAGATTGAAAGTGAGGAGATGGAGAAATATTTATCATGCAAATGGACGTCAAAAGAAAGCCAGTGTAACAATACTTACATTGGGTAAACTAGACTTTAAATTAAAGACTGTAATAAGAGATGAAGAAGGACACTATATCATGATATAGGGGACTAACCAACAAGAAGATTTAACAATTATAAGTATTTATGCTTCCAACTAGGGAGCACCCAAATATATAAAATAATTAATAACAAATATAAAGGAAATAATAATAATACAATAATAGTAGGGGACCTTGACACCCCGTCCACATGTATGGACAGAACATCTAAGCAGAAAGTTAACAAGGAAACAATGGCTTTGAATGACTCACTGGACCAGATGGACTTAACAGATATATTCAGAACATTCTATCCTAAAGCAGCAAAATACACATTCTTTTCAAGTTGTCATGACAAATAAATGCTTATAGCAGCATTATCTACAATAGCCAAGTTATGGAAAGAGCCCAAGTGTCCATCAACTGATGAATGGATAAAGAAGATGTGTTTAGATAGATGATAGATAGATGATAGATAGATAGATAATGATGATGATGATAGATAGATGATAGATAGATAAATAGATGATAGATATACACAATGGAATATTACTCAGCCATAAAAAGAATGAAATCTTGCCACTTGCAACAATGTTGATGGAGGTAGAGTGTATTATGCTAAGCGAAATAAGTCAGTCAAAGAAAGACAAATACCATATGATTTCATGTATATGTGGAATTTAACAATCATAGGGTAAAAAAGAAAGGAAAACCAAGAAACAACTCTTATCTATAAAGATGGTTACTGGAGGGGAGGTAGGTGGGGGGATAGGTTAAATAAGTGATGGGGATTAAGGAGGCACTTGTGGTGAGCACCGAGTGTCATATGTAAGTGTTGAATCACTATTTTGTACACCTGACACTAATATTGCATGTATGGTAACTAAGTGGAATTTAAATAAAAACTTAAAAATGTAAAAATAAAAAAAATAACAAAGTAGGGAAGTATAAGGAGTAAAAAGATTGAGTATATATAAATGTACACACACACACACACATCTTCTTTATCCATTCATCAGTCAACGGACATTTGGGCTCTTTCCATTATTTGGCTATTATAGATAATGCTACTATGCTGCTATAAACATTGGGGAGCATGTCGCCCTTCAAATCAGTATTTTTGTAACCTTTGGGTAAATACTGAGAAGTGCAATTGCTGGATTGTAGGGTAGTGCTATTTTTAACTTTTTGAGAAATCTCTATATTGTTTTCCAGAGTGGCTGCACCAGTTTGCATTCCCACCAACAGTGCAACAGGGTTCTCCTTTCTCCTCATCCTTGCCAACATCTGTTGTTTCCTGTGTTGTTCATTTTAGCCATTCTGACAGGTGTGAGGTGGTATCTCATCATGGTTTTGAGTTGTATTTCCCTGATGATGAGTGATATTGAGTATCTTCTCATGTGTTTGTTAGCCATCTGGATGTCTTCTTTGGAAAAATGTCTATTCATGTCCTATGCCCATTTCTTGACTGGATTATTTGTTTTTTAGTTGTTGAGTTTGATGATACTAACCTTTTATCAGATATCTTTTCCCATTTGCAAATATCTTTTCCTATTCCAAAGGCTGCCTTTTATTTTATTGATTGTTTCCTTTGCTGTGCAGAAGCTTTTTATCTTGATGAAGTCCCAAGAATTCATTTTTGCTTTCATTTCCCTTGCCTCCAGAGACATACCTAGTAAGAAGCTGCTACAGCTGGATGTCAAAGAGGTTGCTGCCTGTGTTCTCTAGAATTTTGATGGTTTCCTGTCTCACATTGAGGTCTTTCATCCATTTTGAATTTATTTTTGTGTATGGTGTAAAAAAAGTCATCCAGTTTCATTCTTTTCCATGTTGTTGTCCAGTTTTCCAACACCACTTGTTGAAGAGACTGTCTTTTTTCCATTGGATATTCTTTCCTGCTTTGTTGAAGATTAGTTGACCATACAATTGTGGGTGCATTTCTGGGTTTTCTATTCTGTTCCATTGATCCATGTGTCTATTTTTGTGTCAGTACCATACTGTCTTGATCACCACAGCTTTATAATATAACTTGAAGTCCAGAATTGTGATGCCTCCAGCTTTGCTTTTCCTTTGCAAGATTGCTTTGGCTATTTGGGGTCTTTTGTGGTTCCATACAAATTTTAGGATTATTTGTTCTAATTCTGTAAAGAATACTGGTAGTATTTTGGTAGGGATTGTATTAAGTGTAGAGTGCTTTGGGTAGTATAGACATTGTAACAATATTTGTTCTTCCAATTCGTGAGCACAGGGTTTTTTTCCATTTCTTTCTGTCATCTTTAATTTCTTTCATAAGTGTTCTATAGTTTTCAGAGTCCAGACCTTTTATGTCTTTGGTAAAGTTTATTCCAAGGTATCTTATGGGTTTTGGTGCAATTGTAAATGGGATCCATTCATTGATTTCTTTTTCTGCTGCTTCATTGTTAGTGTATAGAAAGTAACAGATTTCTGTACATTGATTTTATATCCTGTGATGTTGCTGAATTCATGCATCAATTCTAGCAACTTTTTGGTGGAATATTTTGGATTTTCTATAGAGTATCATGTCATCTGCAAACAGTGAAAATTTTACTTCTTCCTTGCTGATTGGGACACCTTTTATTTTTTGTTATTGATTGCTAAGGCTAAGACTTCCAGTACTATGTTTAATAATAATGGTGAGAGTAGACATCCCTGTCTTATTCCTGACCATAGAGGAAAAGCTCTCAGTTTTCCCCATTGAGGATGATATTAGCTGTGGGTCTTTCATATATAGCTTTTATGATGTTGAGGTGTGTTCCCTCTACACCTACTTTGTTGAGGATTTTATTTTTTATCAAGAATGGATGCTGTATTTTGTCAAATGCTTCTTCTGCATCTATTGAGAGGATCATATGGTCCTTATCCTTTATTTTATTGATGAGGTGTATCATGTTGATTGATTTTCAGATGTTGAACCACCACCCCTGCAGCCAAGGAATAAATTCCACTTGATAGTGGTGAATAATTCTTTTAATGCACTGTTGGATTTGACTTGCTAATATCTTGTTGAGGATTTTTGCATCCATCTTCATCAGGGATATTGGCCTGCAATTCTCCTTTTTAATGGGATCTTTGTCTGATTTTGGAATCAAGGTAATGCTGGCTTTGTACAATAAGTTTGGTAGTTTTCCTTCCTTTTCTTTTCTTTTCTTTCTTTCTTTCTTTCTTTCTTTCTTTCTTTCTTTCTTTCTTTCTTTCTTTCTTTCTTTCTTCTTTCTTTTTTTGAACAGTTTGAAAAGAATAGGTACCAACTCTTCTTTAAATGTCTGATAGAATTCTCCTAGCAAGCCCTCCGGCCCTGGGCTTTTGTTTGTTGGAAGATTTTTGATTATTCATTCAATTTCTAATGGGCCTGTTCAAATTTTCTATTTCTTCCTGTTTCAGTTTTGGTAGTTTGTATGTTTCTAGGAATTTATCCATTTCTTCCAGATTACCCAGTTTTTTGGCATATAATTTTTCATTATATTCTTTTATAGTTGTTTGTATTTCTGCAGTGTTGGTTGTGATCTCTCCCCTTTACTCATAATTTTATTTATTTTAGTCCTTTCTCTTTTCTTTTTGTTAGTCTGGCGAAGGGTTTATGAATTTTATTAGTTATTTCAAAGGTTCACTGAATTTTTCTACTTTTTTTGTTATTCTTTGTTTCAAAGGTTCCTAGGTTCACTGAATTTTTCTACTGCTTTTTGTTGTTGTTGTTTGTTTCTGTATTATTTATTCTGCTCTAATCTTTATTATTTCCCTCTGCTGTTGGCTTTAGGCTTTTCTGCTGTTCCTTTTCTAGCTCTTTTAGGTGTAAGGTTAGGTTATGTATTTGAGATTTTTCTTCCTTCTTGAGGAAGGCCTGTATTGCTATATACTTCCTTCTTATGACTGCTTTTGCTGCATTTCTAAAGTTTTGGACTGTTGTGTTTTCATTTTCATTTGTTTCCATGTATTTCTTTATTTCTTCTTTAATTTCCTGGTTAACCCATTCATTCTTTAGTAGGATGTTCTTTAACTTCCATATATTTGTGGTCTTTTCAAATTTCTACTTGTGGTTGGTTTCAGGTTTCATAACATTGTGGTCTGAAAATATGCATAGTATGATCTCAATCCTTTGGTACTGGTTGAAGCCTGATTTGTGACCTAGTATGTGATCTGTTCTGGAGAATGTTCTATGGGTACTTGAAAAGAATGTGTTTTCTGCTGCTTTAGGATGAAATGTTCTGAATATATCTGTTAAGTCCATATTGTCCCATATGTCATTCACAGCCATTGTTTCCTTGTTGATTTTCTGTTTAATGATCTGTCCATTGTTGTGAGTGGGCTGTTAAATTTCCCTACTATTATATATTATTGTAAATAAGTTTATGTTTGCTATTAATTGGTTTATATATTTGGGTACTCCCATGCTGGAGGCGTATTTATAATTGTTAGATCTTCTTGTTGGAGAGTCCCTTTTATTATGGTATAGTGCATATTCATCTCACTACAGTGTTTGGTTTAAAATCTATTTTGTCTGATATAAGGATGGCTAGCCCAGCTTTCTTTTGATGTCCATTAGCATGATAAATTGTTCTCCATTCCTTCACTTTCAATCTGCATGTGTCTTTAAGTTTAACATGAGTCTCTTGTAGGCAGCATATAGATGGGAATCCATTCTAACACCCTTGTCTATTGATTAGAGTATTTAGTCTATTTACATTCAGAGTGATTATTGATAGATAATTGATAGATTATTGACAGTCATTGTTTCTGGACGTTTTCTTTTTCCTTTCTAGTCTTTGTTGTTTTTGGTCTTGCTTTCCCACTCAAAGAGTCCCCTTTAATATTTCTTGCAGGGTTGGCTTAGTGGTCACAAACTCCTTTAGTTTTTGTTTGTTGGGAAACTCTTTATCTCTCCTTCTATTCTGAATGACAGCCTTGCTGGAGAGAGTATTCTTGACTGCAGATTTTTCCCATTCAGCATGTTGAATATATCATGCCACTCCCTTCTGGCCTGCCAAGTTCCTGTTGCTAAGTCTGCAGCTAGCCTTATGGGTCTTCCTTGTAAGTTAAGGATTTCTTTTCCCTTGCTGCTCTCAGGATGTTTTATCTCTGTATATTGCAAATTGTACTACAATGTGGATATGTTTTGGTGTTGACCTGCTTTTGATTTTTTTTCTTTCTAAAGATTATTTATTTATTTTGACAGAGAAAGAGAACAGTGGGAGGGGCAGAGAGAGAGAAGCAGACTCCACTGAGCACAGAGCCTGATGAGGGGCTCAATCTCATGACCCTGAGATTATGACCTGAGCTGAAATCAAGAGTTGAATGCTAACCCACTGAGCCACCCAGGGGCCCCAAGCCTGCTTTTGATTTTGATGGGAGTTCTCTGTGGCTCCAGGATTTGGATGTTTGTTTTCTTCCCCAGATTAGTGAAGTTTTCAGCTATAATTTGCTCAAATAAACCTTCTGCCTTTTTTCCCCTCTTTTCTTCTTCTGGGACTCCTATGATATGAATGTTATTACACTTCATGGAGTCACTGAATTCCCTAAGTCTACATTTGTGATCCAATATTTTTCTTTCCCTTTTCTTTTCCACTTCATTATTTACCATAATCTTATCTTCTGTATCACTTATTTATTCCTCTGCTGCTTCCGTCCTTGTGGTCATTACATCCAATTGTTTTTGCATCTCCATTATAGCATTTTTTATTTCAGCCTGACTAGTTTTCAAGTCGTTTATCTCTGTACTAAGTGATTCCCTGGTATCTTCTGTGCTTTTCTCTAGCCCAGCTAGTGTTCTTATGATTGTTTTAAATTCTGGTTCTGGCATATTACTTATATCTCTTTCAATTAGATCCCTGGCCATAACTTTTTCTTGTTCTTTCTTTTGGGATGAATTCCTCTGTCTTTTCATTTTGCCCAGGTCTTTGTCTTCCGTGTGTTCAAAAAGCCTGTTATGTTTCCTATTCCTGAGAGTAATGGCTATATTAAGAAGAGGTCATATACTACCACAGTCTAGCACTTCAGGAAGTGTTTCTGGTGTATGCTATGTACAGAAACAACTCTTCTGTTGTTTTTCAGCTGCTCTTTCCCTCAGGTCAGTCCTCTGCAGAGTTTCTCCTTGCCTACATTGGGGAGTGTTTGGACCCGTTCCACTGTGCAGTGTTAAATGGTATGTTTTGGTCTCCTTGTTGAAAGAGGCTACATCCAATTTCCACTAGAGTTCAAGTTTTGCAGCTCTCTATGGTCAGTAGTCTTGGTGGTGCATGTGGTTTGTGTTGGTCTTCTGGGGGAAGAGCCTGCTGCTGCACTCCCTCTCAGGCATACTTGCCCTAGTTTAAAAAGCACCTGCAGAGTGCAGGGGCAGGGCAGGGCTTGGTGTAAGTGGCTCAAGCCTCTACTGTGGGTGCTGTGCTGCTCACTGAAGTCTGCTCGTTCTGATGGGTGGGGGGACAAGAATGGCATCAGTTTACTCTCTCTTCCTGGAGAAGGGAGTTCATGCACACTGCTGTTCAGGAAGCCTTCAAAGAAAAGCAAACAATCTCCCCTCCTGTGTCCTAGGGTTCCTCAGATTCCTGCCTTCACCCTGTCTGTGTCTGAGTCAACTGACCACCCAGGGTGCAGTACTCCTGTCTTTTATTTCAGGTGTACCAGCTGGGTTTTAAAACTCCCAATTTTAGGGGACTGGTTTGGCACAGACCCACACTGATCGTCTTGGGCTCACTGCACTGTGGCTGCTGCCAGTTTGTCCCAGAAGGGCAGTCACATGAATGAGCAGGGACTTGGAGTTTATGGTAATGTGCAGCAAAAAGCCAGTGTCCAGGTTAACTGCCCTCAGCAGGTGCCTCCGTGCCCATGCTAATGAACAGGGCAGCTCAATGGTGTCTGCTGGCCCTTTTGTACCATGAGAGGCATTGCCACCTCTCCCAAATGCACTCTAAGAAGGAGAACTATCTCTCCTAGTGTGGCCCAGGGGATCAGACTGCACTGTCCTCTTCTGGGCCTCTACTCTTGTTCTCCACAGGAATACCGCTATGCCTGCCAGGCTCCACCCCAGTAATGGTGCAGACTTCTATAACTTCAGACTTTGAGCTCCACTGCATATAAAAATTTGCGATAATCAGCCCCTCTTGTTTTCCTGGTCAATGATTTTGGGGAAATGTTTTTCTTGTGCAATACCCTGCATGCTCTTCTCTCTCCCCTTCTCTCCTCTATGATCAAGGCTCCCTCCCCTCCACACAGCACTGCAATTCTTTTCTCCCCCAACATCACATCTCTGCACCTCTTACTTTCCATGATGTGGCCTCTTTTCTTCCTCTATTTGTGCAGTTTGTTCTCTCAGTCCTCAGATTGATTTCTTGGGTGTTCAGAATGATTTGATATTTATCTAGCTGTATTCACAGGATGAGGCAAGCATAGGGTTCCCCTACTAATCCACCATCTTTTTTTTTTAAAAGATTTTTTATTTATTTGACAGAGAGAGACACAGCGAGAGAGGGAACACAAGCAGGGGGAGTGAGAGAGGGAGAAGCAGGCTTCCCGCAGAGCAGGAGCCAGATGCAGGGCTCGATCCCAGGACCCTGGGATCATGACCTGAGCTGAAGGCAGACGCTTAACAACTGAGCCACCCAGGCGCCCCTAATCCACCATCTTAACTCTACTCATCTTTATTATTAATTTTTAAGTGCAGACAAGTTAAACTGTAACATATATTTTCTACTTAAATGAGAATTTAATAATAATATTATCTGAGATATGATAACAAAGCTCTCATATATTATTAGTGAAAATCTAATGTAGACAACCTTGTGTAGGTCAAAATTTATCAACATGTATCAGAAGTCTTAGACCACTTGAAGTATGACATCACCCAGATAACAAAGAAGCCTAGTATAGTTTTTCCTGAAGAAGAAAGTCAATTTACTACATTCAATACTGACTTCTTTGCCATTTTTCTGTAGAAATACTGATTTACTACATGGAGTTACCATGTTTACCCATAACTGATTAAAATGGGCAGAGCATGGAGCATGCTACTTATTTCCAGGTGAATTTTGCACATTTCCTCACTTTTGAAAGTTCTCCTTCCATAAATTTTCTATGACTATGTATACTCATAAACCCCAGTCATATAATTTCTCCCCACTGACTGGACAAATACTACGGCTTGTTATGGTTAATAAAGAGGCAGATAATCTCATGAACCCAGGTGTATACACAACCTTCTTTATTTTTGAATGTCTAGTCAAAAGAAGTCCAACAATGCCAACAAAACTAATGACACTAAGTCTTGGAAAAAATCCAGGAGGTGTATTTTAGAAATATCACACCAATCTAACCCCCAGTGAACTAAGCTCTGCATCTTGTGCTTAGTTTGTAAGTACATTTCCTGACACCAATTTGTATATGGCTTGCAGTAATGTTGGAGATGTGAGATGCTTTCTTCAAATTGGGTCCTTGGCTCCTCTCCATGTTTAGATTGACCTTCAGGAATGGAGTAGAGTGGGGTGCCTGGGTGGCTCAGGGTGCCTGGGTGGCTCAGGGCACCTGGGTGGCTCAGTCAGTTAAGTGTTTGCCTTTGCCTCAGGTCATGATCCCAGGGTCCTGGGATTGAGTACTGCATCAGGCTCCTTACTCAGTGGAAAGCCTGCTTCTCCCTCTCCCTCTGCCTCTTCCCTCTGCTCACTCTCTCTCAAAAATAAATAAAAAATCTTTTATTTTTTAAAAGATTTTATTTATTTGATAGAGACACAGTGAGAGAGGGAACACAAGCAGGGAGAGTGGGAGAGGGAGAAGCAGGCTTCCCGCTGAGCAGGGAGCCCAATGCGGGGCTCGATCCCAGGACCCTGGGATCATGACCTGAGCTGAAGGCAGACACTTAACGACTGAGCCTCCCGGGCGCCCCAATAAAATATCTTTTTAAAAAAGGAATTGAATAGAGTGAAAGCCCATTAACTTTCACGACAGTTTTGTGAGGTGAGTCTGTCTCAGGTAATGCATAGACTTTGAAGGTGTGCAGACTCAGGCTGATTGCCCCACAGACCTCTGAATTACCTTGAACATATTGCTGGCAGAGGTGGCTCCAACCCATACCATCAATAATTCCTTTAAATGTAAATAGACTAAACTCTCCAATTAAAAGACGTAGAGTGGCTGGATGGATAAAATCCATATATATACTGCCTATAAGAGGCTCACTCCAGAAGTGAGGACACACACAGACTGAAAGTGATGGGATGGAGATAGGTATTCCATGCAAATGAAAATAAAACAAAAGCCGGTGTAGCTATAGTCATATCAGTGACATAAAGCAGACAGAGAAAGACAAATGCCACATGATTTCACTTATATGTGAAATTTAAAAACTAAAACAAACGAACAAAACAAACCACAGAATTATAGATAAAGAGAACAGATTGATGGTTGCTAGAGGGGCGGGGCTTGGGGAGCGGCAAATGGGTAGATAGGTTAGTAAGTTCAAACTTCCAGCTACAAAATAAGTAAGTAATGAGGATGTAGTGTACAGCATGGGAAATATAGTCAATAATATTGTATTAACTTTGTAAATTGAAAGATGGTAACTAGACTTATTGTGGTGACCATTTTGCAATGTATACAAATATCAAATCACTCTGTTGTACACCTGAAAATAATGTAATATTCTCTGCCAATTATACCTTAATTAATTTTTTTTTAAAGAACAGGTAGGGGGCACCTGGGTGCCTCAGTCTGTTAAGCATTTCCCTTCGGCTCAGGTCATGATCCCAGAGTCCTAGGATTGAGCCCCACATTGGACTCCCTGCTCAGCAGGGAGTCTGTTTCTCCCTCTCCCTCTGCCCCCCACCCCCGCTTGTGTGTGCTCCCTCAAGCTCTCTACCTCTCTCAAATAAATAAATAAAATCTTAAAAAAAAAAAAGAACAGGTAAGGGCAGGACAGGTGCTGGGAAGATGCCAGAGTAGGAGGACTTTAAGCTCATCCCATCCCATATTTACAAATGGATAACACTCACATCTGAGTTAAAAAATGGGACAGCAATCTGAAGACTGGCAGAAAACACTCCACAACTAAATGTTGAGAAGGAACTGTATCAGAGAGATTAGGAAGAGCAGAAACATTGGTCAGGAGTTGCCAACAGGAGGGAGGAAGCTGTAGGCACAGAGATGGAAAAGCACCAAGCAGCCTGCACAGGGAAAATTAATCCCTGTAATGTCTGGCCTTGAAAACCAGAAGGGACTGAACTCTTTGTTTATATAACCAGTGGGTCTTGAAGCCTGGAGCTTTGAAAGGCTGCTGACTCAGCACTGGTTAAACCAGGAGGGCTATTGATAGCTGGGTTCCTACCCTTAAAGAGACAACAGTTGGAGGAGAGGCAACATAGAATCAACAATTTGCACAATGCCTGGGGCAAGTGGGATAGAGATACTTGTAAGGATTTCAGAGCATGTTGGGGGACTTCTCCAGAAACAAAACAGCTGGCGGGTACCATTTTCTTCCCCTGCACCCAGCATAAACACAGAGCCACCTGCCAGAGGTGGTGCCGCACAGACACTTGCTACCTAACCTGCTAGTAGTGTGCCTCACCCATGAGTTCTCCTGAGGGTTCACCCACTCTAAGCCTGCTGGCCTCAGCCCTGGGCACAAGGCAAATCTTTTAATGTGGTATATGCCTGACCCAACCACTCTTCACCTTCAGGAGCTGCTGCACTCAGCACCCAGCCTCTGCATGCACAGATGCAATGCCCAACTGCTGTGGTACCCCTGGCCACCACCACTGCCATGTGCTGAACCACCAACTTCTGCCACTAATGTATGTGGGGCCCCTGGCCACAGCTGCTCTTTGGGGGATCTGGCAGGACTTGCAGCTCTGTGCAAATTTTGCTTACATGAATGCTCTTCCACCAAGCTCTCCTGCCATCATGCCCCCTCAGGGCTGGCTGGCCTGCATCTCAGTAATACCACAGACAGCAAGCACAGCCCACAACAGGCAGAGTCAGTGCAGAAGCCTGGACTGAAAGGAACGTGACTCCTTTGCTGAAGCAAGGAGTAAGCATCACATATAAGAGATTCCCCTGAAATGCCAGACTCTGGTAAACAGGGGACACTGCACTGCAGGGCACTACAGGACCTCGTCTTCATAAAACCACTACTTTTAAGAGCAGAAGACATAGACAAAATGATGAGACAGAAGAATTTGTCCCAAATGAAAGAACAGCACAAAATCACAGCAGGAGATCTAAGCAAAATAGATATAAGTAGTATGCCTGATAGAAAATTTAAAGTAATGATCATGAAGATACTCACTGGACTTCAGAAAAGGGTGGAGGACGTCAGTTAAACCCTTGATGAAGAAATAAAAAATAACACATTAGAGGTGAAGAACTCAATAAATGAAATTAAAAATACAATACATGGAATAAATAGTAGGTTACAGGAAGCAGAGGAATGCATCTGTAGCCTGGAGGTTAGAGCAACAGAAAGCAATTCAGCTGAAAAGGTGAGAGACAAATACTACACAATGAGAATACATTTAGAGAGCTCAGTGACTCCATCGAGTGTAATAACATTAGGGTTATAGGGATCCCAGAAGGAAAAGAGATTGAAAGGGGGGCAGAAAGTGTATCCAAAAAAATAACAGCTGAAAATGTCCCAAATATGGGGAGGGAAACAAAGATCAAGATTCAGGAGGCACAGAGATCCCCCAACAAATTCAGCACAAGGAGGTCCACACCAAGACACATAGTAATTAAAATGGCAAAAAAAAAGTGATAAAAAAAGAATTTTGAAGGTTGCAAGAGAAAAGAAGATAGCTACATACAAAGGAAACTCCATAAGATTATTAGCTGATTTTTCAGCAGAAAATTTACAGGCCAGAATGGAGTGGCATTATATATTCAAAATGCTAAAAGGGAAAAATCTGCAGCCACGAATACTCTATCCAGCAAGGCTCTGATTCAGAATAGGAGAGATAAAGAGTTTTTCAGAAAAACCAAAACTACAAGAGTTCATGGCCACTAAACCAGCCCTACAATGCATATTAAAGGGGAGTCTTTGGATGGAAAGACCATTAGTGAGAGTATAAAAAGTAAAAAACACACAAACAGTAAAAATAAGTATTTCTGTAAAAATTACTCAAGGGATTCATAAAAGGAGGTAAAATATGATGCCTGATATCTGAAATGTGGAGGGAAGAGGAGTAAATAATGAGTTCAAAATTAAGTGACCATCAGCTTAATACAGACCACTATATACAAAAGATATTTTATATAAAATGAATGGAAATTGCAAATCAAAAATCAATAATAGATATGAAAAAATAAAGAGTAAGAAATCCAAGCACATCACTAAAGAAAACCACAAAAGCATGAAAGAGAGAAAGGGAGGAAGGGGTCAGGAAAAAACTACAAACAACCACAAAACATATAACAAAATGGCAAAAAATGCATATCTACCAATAATTACATTGAATGTAAATGGACTAAATGCTCCAATCAAAAGATACAGGATGACAGAGTGGATAAGAAAACAAGACCCATCCATATGCTGCCTACAAGAGACTCATTTCAGACCTAAAAAAGATACCTGCATTTTGAAAGTAAGGGCAAGGAGTTAAGATGGTGGAGGAGTAAGGGGACCCTAAGTTTTTCTCATCCCTCAAATACAACTAGACAGTTATCAAATCATTCTGAACATCCAAGAAATCAATCAGAAGTCTGAGAGAACAAATACTGGAAGTCTACAAATAGAGAATTGACCACTTTTTGGAAGATAGGAAGTGTGGAGACTTGAATTTGGTGTGAGATAGCTGTGGATATGGTGGTGGTGGGGAGGGATCCTGCTTAAGGAGGCTACTGCAAAGTATTATAAGCAGTGGAGCACAAAGTCAGAACTTTTAGAAGTCTGCTACAGTGGGGGACATGCTGGCTTGAAAGTGCTCAGGTGATGAGATGGAGCAGAATCCCAGGTCTGACACCATGATCTAAGGATCCCCTGGGTCACAAGAAGAATGGGTGGCACCTAAATACTGCACTGCTCCCAGGCATAGGAGCATGGAAGCCAGCTGAGAACAGCAAGTCTAGGTGCTGGCTTTCTGCTCTGTGTTGCCATAAACTGTGAATTGGTGTGTGGTCCTGCAACCGTTTTCCTGGGACACATTCAGCAAGACCTTCCCTGGGAGGAACAAAGTCGGTCCCAGATGCAGGAGTCCCTAAAATTTGGAGTTTTGAAACTCAGTCATGTGCCTGAGATAAAAAAGCTCAGACAGGGACAGGGTGACCACAGAGTTCTGATGGAAACCAGGGAGACAAGACTGATTGATTGCTTTTCTGTGAGGGCTCACTGAAGAGTGGGGGTGCAAATATTCAGCTTCCTGGCTAGAGAGCGCTGGCCATATTAATCCCACCCATCAGTGCTGAAAGCCTTCAGGGAGCAAAGCAGCGCCACCTAGCGGCCACTTACACCAAGCCCTGCCTCCCTGCCCCCTGCCTCCCTGCCCCCTGGAGGCCCATCTCCACTAGGGCAAGTCCACCTGTGAATCAGTGCAACAGTTCCCTCCCCCAAAAGACTAGCACAAACTATTTGCTTGCAGCACCAGAGATGGTTGCAAAGCTTCAGCTCTAGGGGAAATAGGATCTAGCATCCTTTATACTTTTATTCTTTATTTTTTTATTACTATTTTTCAGTAATTTTCTTATTTTTTCAATTCTTTTTATTCTTTTCTAATTTTTATATATACTTTATATATATTTTCGTTTTTGTTTCCTTTCATTCTATTATATACATCTACTTATATTTATTATATATAGTAGATACATTTATATATCTATTATTATATGTAATAGATATATTTATACCTATATATCTATATCTATAGATATATCTATATATAATAAGTATATATATATATTTTTTTCCTTTCTTTCCTATTTTGGGATCTAGTTTCTTTTAACAAGTAGACCAAAACACACCCAGGATCTAGGTTTGTTGTTGTTGCTGTTGTTGTTATTATTGTTTTTTTATTATTATTATTTCTTCTTTTCTTTTCTGGACAGAATGAAGAGATGGAGAAATTCACCCCTGAAAAAGAACAAGAGGTATTACTCATGATGAGGAACTTAATCAATACAGACATAAGTAAAATGTCTGAACTAGAATTTAAAACAATGATTATAAAGATACTGGCAGGGCTTGAAAAAAGCATAGAAGACACTAGAGAATCTCTTATTGCAGAGATAAAAGAACTAAAATCTAGTCAAGCTGAAGTTAAAAATGTTATAACCGAGACACAGTCCCAAATGGAGGTCATAAAAACAAGGATGAACAAAACAGAAGAGTGAAGCAATAATAAAGAAGATAAAATTATAAAAAAATAATGAGGCTGAAAAGAAGAGGGAAAGAAAACTATTAGATTATGAAGATAGACTTAGGGAACTCAGAGATTCCATAAAGCAAAATAATTTCTGTAACATAGGAGTCCCAGAAGAAGAAGAGTGGGAAAAGGGAGCAGAAGGTTTATTTGAACAAATTGTAGCTGAGAATGTCCCTAATCTGGGGAAGGAAACAGGCATTCAAGTCCAAGAGGCACAGAGAAATCAACAAAAATAGATCAACACCATGACATATCATAGTGAAACTTGCAAATTACAAAGATAAAGAGAAAATTCTGAAAGCTGCTTGGGAGAAGAAGTCTTTAACCTAAAAGGGTAGACATATAAGGCTGGCAGCAGACCTTCCAAAGAGACCTGGCATGCCAGAAAAGACTGGCATGATACATTCAACGTGCTAAATGGGAAAAATATGCAATCAAGAATACTCTAGACAGCAAGGCTGTCATTCAGAATAAAGAGAGATAAAGGGTTTCCAAGACAGGGGCACCTTGGTGGCTCAGTTGGTTAAGCATCTGCCTTCAGCTCAGGTCATGATCCCAGGGTCCTGGGATTGAGCCCCACATTGGGCTCCCTGCTCAGCAGGGAGACTGCTTCTCCCTCTCCTTCTCCCTCTGCTTGTGCTCTCTCTCTGTGTCAAATAAATAAAACCTTAAAAAAAAAGAGTTTCCAAGACAAACAAAAACTAAAGGAATTTGTTAACACTAAACCAGCTCTGCAAGAAATATTAAAGGGGACCTTTGAGCAGAAAGAGAAACCAAAAGTAACAAAGACTAGAAAGGAACAGAGTGACTTTAAAGGTAATACAATGGCACTACATTCATATCTTTCAATAATTACTCTGAATGTAAACAGACTAAATGCTCTAATCCAAAGACACAGGTTATCAGAATGGATTAAAAAACAAGATGCATTGATATGTTGCTTACAAGTGACTCATTTTAGACCCAAAGACACCTCCAGATTAAAAGTGAGGGGGTGGAGAACCATTTACCATGCTAATGGACATCAAAAGAAAGCTGGAGTAGCCATACTTCTATCAGACAAAATAGATTTTAAACCAAAGACTAATAAGAGATGAAAAAGGACACTATATCATATATCCTTGGTCTATCCAACAAGAAAATCTAACAATTGTAAATATTTATGCCCCTAATATGGGGAAACAGCCAAATATATAAATCAATTCATAACACTTAAAGAAACTCATTGATAATAATATAATACTAATAGGGGACTTTCACACCCCACTCACAGCAATGGACAGATTATCTAAGCAGATGATCAACAAGGAAACAATGGCTTTGAATGACACACTGGATGAGATGAACTTAACATATATTCAGAACATTTCATCCTAAAGCAGCAGAATAGTACCAAAAAAGGCTGAGATCATACCATGCATATTTTCAGAACACAATGATATGAAACTTGAAACCAACCACAAGAAGAAATTTGAAAAGACCACAAATGCATGGAGGTTAAAGAACATCTCACTAAAGAATGAATGGGTCAACCAGAAAATTAAAGAATTAAAGAAATACATAGAAGCAAATGAAAATGAAAATATGACAGTTCAAAACCTTTGGGATGCAATAAAGGTGGTTCTAAAGGGAAGTATATAGCAATACAGGTCTTACTCAAGAAGGAAGAAAAGTCTCAAATATACACCTAACATTACACCTAAAGGAGCTGTGAAAAGAACACCAAATAAAGCCTAAATCCAATAGAAGAGAAAGAATAAAGATTAGAGAAGAAATAAATGATATGGAAATAAAAAAAAAAACAGTAGAACATATCAACAAAACTAGGAGCTGGTTCTTTGAAAGAATTAAGAAGATTGATAAACCCGTAGCCAGAGATATCAAAAAGGAAAGAGAAAGGACCCAAATAAATAAAATCATGATGACAGAGGAGAGATCACAACCAACACTGTAGAAATACAAACAATTATAAGAGAATATTATGAACTAATACATGCCAACTAATTAGGCAATCTGGAAGAAATGGATCAATTCCCAGGAACATGTAAACTACCAAAACTGAAACAGGAAGAAATAGAAAAACTGAGCAGACCCATAGCCAGCAAAGAAATTGAATCAGTAATCAAAAATCTCCCAACAAATAGGAGTCCAGAGCTGGATGGCTTCCCAAGGGAATTCTACCAAATATTTAAAGAAGAATTAATACTTATTTTTCTGAAACTGTTCCAAAAAGTACAAAAGGAAAGAAAATTTCCAAACTCATTCTATGATGCCAGCATTACCTTGATTCCAAAACCAGACAAAGACCCCTCTAAAAAGGAGAATTACAGACCAATATCTCTGATGAAGATGGATGCAAAAATTCTCACTAAGATACTAATTGGATCCAAAAGTATATTAAAAGAATTATTCACCACTATCAAGTGGGATTTATTCCTGGGCTACAGGGGTGGTTCAACATCTGAAAATCAATCAAGGTGATACATCACATTAATAAAAGAAAGGATAAGAACCATATGATCCTCTTAATAGATGCAGAAAAAGCATTTGACAAAATATAGCACCCATTCTTGATAAAAATCCTCAACAATGTAGAGAAAGAGGGAACACACCTCAACATCATAAAGGCCATATACAAAAGCCCCACAGCTAATATAATCCTCAATGGGGAAAAACTGAGAGCTTTACCCCAAAGGTCAGGAACATGACAGGGATGTCCACTCTTACCACTGTCATTCAACATAGTATTGGAAGTCCTAGCCTCAGCAATCAGACAACAAAAAAATAAAAGGCATCCAAATCAGCAAGGAAGAAGTCAAACTTTCACTCTTCACAGACAACATGATACTCTATGTAGAAAACCCAAATGACTCCAGCAAAATTTGCTAGAACTGATACAGGAATTCAGCAAAGTTGCAGGTTATAAAATCAATGCACTGAAGTCTGCTGCATTTCTATTCACCAACAATAAAGTAGCAGAAAGAGAAATCAAGGAATTGATCCTGTTTACAATTGCACCAAAAACCTTAAGATACTTAGGAATAAACCTAACCAAAGAGGTAAAAGACCTGTACTTTGAGAACTATAGAACACTTATGAAAGATATTGAGGAAGACACAAAGAAATAGGAAAATATTCCATGCTCATGGATTGGAAGAACAAATATTGTTAAAATATCTATGCTTCCCTAAAGCATACTACACATTTAATTCAATCCCTATCAAAATATCACCAGCATTTTTCACAGAACTGGAACAAACAACTCTAAAATTTGTATGGAATCAGAAAAGACCCCAAATAGCCAAAGTAATGTTGAAAAAGAAAACCAATGCTGGAGGCATCACAATTCCAGACTTCAAGCTATATTACAAAGCTCTCATCATCAAGACAGTATGGTACTGGCACAAAAACAGACATATAGATCAATGGAACAAAATAGAGAACCCATAAATGGACCTTCAATTCTATGGGCAACTAATCTTCAATAAAGTAGGCAAGAATATCCAATGGAAAAAAGACAGTCTCTTCAACAAATGGTGTTGGGAAATTTGGGCAGGAATATGGAGAAGAATGAAACTGGACCACTTTCTTACACCATACATAAAAATAAATTGTATGGAATCCATCAAAATTGTAGAGGAGAACACAGGCATCAACCATTTTGACCTCAGCTGCGGCAACTTCTTGCTAGACATGTTTCTAGAGGCAAGGGAAACAAAAGCAAAAGTGAACTATTGGGACTTCATCAGGAAAAAAAGCTTTTACACAGGCAAAGGAAATAATCAAGAAAGCTAAAAGGCCACCTATGGAATGGGAGAAGATATTCACAAATGACATATCCAATAAAGGGCTAGTATCAAAAATCTATAAAGAGTTTATCAAACTCAACACCTAAAAAACAAGAAATACAGTCAAGAAATGGGCAGAAGACATGAACAGACATTTCTCCAAAAAAGACATAGAAATGACTAACAGACACATGAAAAAATGCTCAACATCATTCATCATTAGGGAAATACAAATAAAAAACACAATGAGATATCACCTCACACCAACTGGAATGGTTAAAATGAACAACTCAGGAAACAACAGATGTTGGTGAGGATGCAGAGAAAGGGGGACCCTCTTACACTGTTGTGGGAATGCAAACTGGTGCAGCCACTCTGGTCACAAAATACAAAATCAACATACAGAAATCCATTGCATTTTTATACATTAGTATTGAAGCAGCCAAAAAAGAAATTAAGAAAACAACCCATTTACAATTGCACCAAAAATAATAAGATACCTAGGAATAAACCTAACCAAAAAAGATGGAAAGACGTGTACTCTGAAAACTATTAAAACATTGATGAAAGAAATTGAAGACGACACAAACAAATGGAAAGACATTCCATGCTCATAGATTGGAAGAACGTATATTGTTAAAATGTCAATACTACCAAAGCAATCTACAGATTTAATGCAATCCTTATCAAAATACCAACAGCATTTTTCACAGAACTAGAATAAAAAATCCTAAAATTTATATGAAACCACAAAAGACCCTGAATAGTCAAAGCAATTTTGAAAAAGAAAACCAAAGCTGGAGGCATCACAATTCCAGACTTCAAATTATATTACAAAGCTGTAGTAATCAACACAGTATGGTACTGGCACGAAAACAGACACATAGACCAATGGAACAGAATAGAGAACCCAGAAATAGACACATAATGACATGTTCAACTAATCTTCCACAAGACAGGAAAGAATATCCAATGGAAAAAAGTCTCTTCAACAAATGGGTTGGGAAAACTGGACAGCAACATGTGAAAGAATGAAACTGGACCACTTCCCTACACCATACACAAAAATGAATTCAAAATGGATGAAAGACCTTAATGTGAGACAGGAAACCATTAAAACTGTAGAGAACACAGGCACCAATCTCTTTGACCTCAGCTATAGCAAGTTCTTACTAGACACATCTCCAGAGGCAAGGGAAGCAAAAGCAAAAATGAGCTCTTGCAACTTCATCAAGATAAAAAGCTTCTGCACAGTGAGGGAAACAGTGAACAAAAGGCTACCTACTGAATGGGAGAAGATTTTGCAAATGCCATATCTGATAAAGGGTTAGTATCCAAAATCTATAAAGAACTTACACAACTTGGGGCACCTGGGTGGCTCAGTCATTAAGCGTCTGCCTTTGGCTCAGGTCATGATCCCAGGGTCCTGGGATCGAGCCCTGCATTGGGCTCGTGCTCAGCAGGAAGCCTGCTTCTCCCTCTCCCACTCCCTCTGCTTGTGTTCCCTCTCTCACTGTCTCTCTCTCTGTCAAATAAATAAAAAATCTTTAAAAAAAGAGCTTACACAACTCAACACTCAAAAAACAAATAATCCAATTAAAAAATGGGCAGAAGACATAAACAGACATTTTTGCAAAGAAGACGACCAGATGGCCAACAGACACATGAAAAGATGCTCAACACCACTCATCATCAGGGAAATGCAAGTCAAAACTACAATGGAGAATGCATCTCTTTGCTTTTTGCAGCTTCTAAAGGCCACCTGCATTCCTTGGCTTGTGGCCTCTTCCTCCATCTTCAGAACGCATCACTCCAATCTCTGCTTCTTTTGTCACGTGATCTTCTCTCTGACTTTAATTCCTCTGGTGCCCCTTTTATAAGGACTCTTTTGATTACATCAGGCCCACTTGGATATTTTCCCTTTCTCAAGATTTTTAATTACGTCACAAAGTCCCTTTTGCCATATTAGAGACCATGCACAGTTTTCAGGGATTACGAGGCAGACCTTTTGGGACCATTATTCAGACTGCCACAGAAGGACCTAGTGTGGTCAGCACTCAGATGTCAAATAAATGGTAGGGTTACAACCCCAAGGGTGGGGACTCTAATCACAGAGAAACACATGAAGAGTAAGTTCTTCAAAACCTAGAGGGATCTCTGTTCACAACACAACTTTTCATTTTGTGTAGAGGATGTGGCATTCCCATCAGATTACAAGGAATAAAGAGGCACATGTTTGTATCAGGCCAGTTAATAACTTGGCACAGTTTGAGACCTAAGAGAAAAGACTGCAGCAGTTCAACATCAGGTTCAAGGTGATGTTAGTATGTGCCTCATCTCAGGTTTTACCTTGACCAGTACCATTTTGATCTCCTCTCCCAGAGCTGCTAAGCCTCGCCCCTCCCCTTCTTTGCTCCTGCCTGTTGTTTTTTTTAATTTAAATTCAGTTAGCCAACATAAAATATCTCATTAATTTCAGACATAATGTTCAATAATTCCTCAGT
>NC_138372.1:85369458-85379188 GCF_054177405.1 Leptonychotes weddellii
AAGATTTTATTTATTTATTTGAGACAGAGAGCATGAGAGGGAGGAGGGTCAGAGGGAGAAGCAGACTCCCTGCCGAGCAGGGAGCCCAATGCGGGACTCGATCCAGGGACTCCAGGATCATGACCTGAGCCGAAGGCAGTTGCTTAACCAACTGAGCCACCCAGGCGCCCCCACATCTTCTTTATCCATTCATCTGTTGATGGACAACTAACTGGAATTTAGATAAAAACTTGAAACTACAAAAAAAAAAAGAAAGAAAGAAGGAAAAAAAGAAAGAAAAAACCAGAGAGGCAAGGGGCACCTGGGTGGCTCAGTCAGTTAAGCATCTGACTTCAGCTTAGGTCTCAGGGTCCTGGAATAGAGCCCCGCATCTGGCTCCATGCTCAGTGGAGAGTCTGCTTGTCCTTCTCCCTCTTCCCCTCCCCCACTCATGCTCTGTCTCTTGCATAAATAAATAAAATCTTTCTTTCAAAAAAAGAAAAAACTGGGGAAAAAGAAGTAAAGAAAACCAGGAGAATGAAGTCTTATGAATACAAAATATTAATAAAAAGATAGGGATTCTAAAAAGAAAATGAATAGAAATTTTGATGATAAAAAGTTTAATAATTGTGATTAAAATTTACCAGAGGGGTTGAACAGCAGCAGAAGCAGATTTGAGCAGTCAGCAGAAAGAATCAGAGAACTTGAAGATAAGTCAATCAAGATTACCTAGTCTGGGGAAGAGAAACTAAAGAAATTAAGAAAAATGAACAGAGTTTAAGAGACCTGTGGGACCCTGAGAAGTGTACCAACATACATGAGTAGGATAAACTCAAACAGCCACACCAAGACAATTATAATCAAACTATTGAAAACCAAAGACAGGGATCCTGAAAGCAGAAAGAGAGAAGTGACTCATCACATATAAGCGATGTTCACTAAGATTAACAGCTTACTCCTCATTAGAAACCATTGAGGCTGTAAAACAGTGGGATAATCTATTAACTATGTTTTCTTATTTTCTGTATTCTTGATGCACCACTATCTTGGGTCTTACAAACTCTGGGAGAAACTGCACCCCCCACCCCTGCCCAGTGTGAGCTAATTCCTAGACATAGCAAATGACTTGCCTGTGAATAAGGTTTTGATATGCAAATAAACCAATCCAAAACCCCCATATCCCCCAACAACCTTCTTTACTGAACTCTTACACTACAAACCTCTATTCCCCCTAATCACCCTAAGGTATTAGACAAACAGAAACAGCCCCTGCACCCTGGAACCCACTGAAATTATTCAGCTAGCCAACCTTAAGCCTGCTTAGTCTGCTTACCCTGCCTTGTCCATTCCTTCCCACAAAAACCACAATAAATGTTCATTTTCCTTGTGTGGTCTTGCATGGCATGCCATGCCTCCTGATTCTAGGGAACTGTGAGTAAAGACTCCTTCCTTCATGACAGTCATTTCTGTGGCTATGTGTCTTACCAACCTGATTAAAACAAATCCAGGTACATTTTAAAACAGATAACATGCTCAAAATACTGAAAGAAAAAATTTGTTAACCAAGAATTGCATATCTGGCAAAATTATCCTCCAAAATGGAGGAGAAATTAAGACATTCCCTAATAGGCAAAAACTGAGGAATATGTGACTGGTACAAGAAATGCTAAGGGGAATCCTTCAGGCTGAAATGAAAAGACAATAGACAATTAGACAATAAGAACACCAGCAAAGGTAATTACATAGGTGAATATAAAAATCAGTTATCAGTGTGTTTTTAGTTTGTAATTTCACGTTTTTTCTATGGGATTTAGGAAGAACCACATAAAACTATTTTATGAACTTTAGTGGGCACACAATGTATAAAGATGTACCTGTGATAACAAAAGTAAAAAGGGGAGGAAGGTAGGTATATAAGAGCAAAGTATTTGTATAATATTGAAACTAAGTTGGTAATATCTGAACTACATTGTTATACGCAATGTTAATTGTAATCCACAGGGCAATCACCAAGAAAATAACTTGAAATTTTATAACAGGTTAAAAATGAAAGGATAGAAAAAATATATTCCATGTAAACAGTAACCAAAAGAGAGTTGAGGTAGTTATATTATCAGAAAAAAATGGCTTTTAGGGCAAAAATTGAGAGATACAGAAGGACATTATATGTCAAAAGAATTAATCCATAAAGATATAACATATATGCATCTAAAAATAGAGACCCCAAATATCTGTAATAAAAACTGACAGATTGAAGGGAGAGATACATACTTAAGAATAATAATTTTTGACTTCAACACCTCACTTTCAGTAATGACTGGAAGAAATCCACAACAGAGATCGAAGCAAAACAGATATAAGTAACATGCCTGGTGGAGAATTTAAAGCAATGATCATAAGGATACTCATGGGACTTGAGAAAAAATGGAAGGCATCAGTGAGACTCTTACCATAGAGATAAAAGAATTAAAAAAGAATCAATTAGAGATGAAGAATGTAGTAAATGAGATTAGAAATAAGTTTGATGCAATGACTAGCAGCTGAAAGAAGCAGAGGAATGAATTAATGACCTACAAGAAACAGTAATGCAAAGCAATGAAGTTGAACAAAAGAGAGAAAGAAGAAGAATGTAACATGAGAATAGATTTAGGGAACTCAGTGATTCCATCAAATGTATTAACATTCATATTATAGGAGTTCCAGAAGAAGAAGAAGAAGAGAGAAAAGAGGACAGAAAACTTATTTGAAGACGTACTCACTGAAAACTTACCTAATCTGGGGGAAGGAAACAGACATCCAGATCCAGGAGGCACAGAGAACTCTCATCAAAATCAACAAAAGCAGGCCCACACCAAGACATATTGTAATTAAATTAGCAAAATATAGTGAGAAATAAAAAATCTTAAAAACAGCAAGACAAAAGAAGTCCTTAACTTATAAGACAAAATCCATAAGCCTAGCAGGATATTTTTCAACAGAATCTTGGCAAGCCAGAAAAGAGTGGCATGATATAATGCAAAATGCTGAATGGGACAATCTGCAGCCAAGAATACTCTATCCAGCAAGGCTATCACTCAGAATAAAAGGAGAAATAAAGAGTTTCCCAGACAGAGAAAAACTAAAGGAGTTTGTGATCACTAAATCAGCCTTAAAAGAAATATTAAAGGACACACTTTGAGTAGAAAGGGGAGACCAAAAGTGACAGTATAAAGGCGGGAAACACAAAAGCAGTAAAAATGAATATTTCTGTAAAAATCAGTCAAGAAATTCACAAAAAGGGATATAAAATATAACAATACATACAGAAAAGACATAGAGAAAGAATGGGTTCAAACTTGAATGACCATCAACTTAATACTGCCATATGCAGAAGAGGTTACATACAAACATAATGATAACCATATATCAAAAACCACTAATAAACATGCAAAAAATAAAGAGAAACAGATCCAAATATATCACTAAAGAAAATCAGCAAAACATGAAAGGGAGAAACACAAGAAAGGATCAGAGAAAATTTCCAGAAACAACCAGAAAACAAATAGTAAAATAGCAATAAATACATACCAATAATTACTTTGAATGTAACTGGACTGAACATTCCAATCAAAAGACATGGGGTGAAAAAGTAGGTAAAAAAACAAGACCCATACATATGCTGCCTACAAAAGACTCATTTCAGACTTAAAGACACCTGCAGATTGAAAGTGAGCAGGTGGAGAAATATTTATCTTGCAAATGGATGTCAAAAGAAAGCTGGAATAGCAATACTTCTACTGGAAAAACTAGACTTTAAAACAAACACTGTAACGAGAGATGAAGAAGGGCACTATATAACAATAAAGGGGGACAATCCAACAAGAAGATATAACAATTGTAGATATTTATGCACCCAACATAGGAGCACCAAAATATATAAAACCATTAATAATAAACATAATGGAACTAATTGATAATAATACAATAATAATAGAGGACTTTAACACCCCACTTTCATGGATGGACAGATCATCTAAGCAGAAAATCAATAAAGAAACAATAGCTTTAAATAATGAACTAGACAAGATGGACATAACAAATATATTCAGAACATTCCACCTAAAACAGAGGAATACACATTCTTTTCAAGTGCACATAGAATATTCTCCGAACATATCACATATTAGGTCACAAAATAGGTCTTAACAAATACAAAAAAATTAAAGTCATACCATGCACCTTTTCTGATCACAACACTTGGAACTAGAAGTCAACCACAAGAAAAAATTTAGAAAGACCACAAATACATGGAGGTTAAATAACATGCTACTAAACACTAAATGGGTCAACCAGGAAATCAAAGAACAAGTAAAAAAATATATGGAATCAAATGAAAAGGAAAACACAGTGGTCCAAAACCTTTGGGATGCACCAAAAGTGGTCCTGAGAGGGAAGTCTATAGCAATACAGGCCTACCTCAAGAGGCAAGAAAAATCTCAAATAAACAACCTAACCTTATACCCAAAGGAGCTAGAAAAAGAACAACAAATGAAGCCTAAAGCCAGCAGAAGGAAAGAAATAATAAAGATTAGAGCATAAATAAATGATATAGAAACTAAAAAAGCAACAGAACACATCAAGGAAACCAAGAGCTTGTTCTTTGAAAAAAATTAAAAAATTGTCTAGCCAGACTTATGAAAAAGAAAGGAGAAAAGACCCAAATAAATAAAATCACAAGTTTTGCAAAATAAATTTAATATGATTTGAAACTAAAAAAAAAAATCACAAGTGAGAAAAGAGAAATCACCACCACCACAAAAATACAAACAATTGTTAAGAGAATATTATGAAAAACTATATGCCAACTAATTATACAACCTGGAAGAAATGGATAAATTCCTAGAAACATATAAACTCCCAAAACTGAAACAGGAAGAAACAGAGAACTTGAACAGACTGATAATCAGCAAATAAATTGAATCCATAATAAAAAATCTCCCAACAAACAAAAGACAGGACCAGATGGCTTCACAGGCAAATTCTACCAAACATTTGAAGAAGAGCTAATAGCTATTCTTCCCAAACTGTTCTAAAAGTTGAAAAGGAAGGGAAAGTTCCATATTCTATGAAGCCAGCATTACTCTGATACCAAAACCAGATAAATACATGACAAAAAAAGAGAACTACAGGCCAATATCTCTGATGAACATAAATGCAAAAATTCTCAACAAAATATAGCAAATTGAATTCAGTAATACATTAAAAAGAATCATTCACAATGATCAAGTAGGATTTATTCCTGGATTGCAAGGGTGCTTCAATATTCACAAATCAATCAATGTGATACATCACATTAATAAAAGAAAGGATAAGAACCACATGATCATATCAATAGATGCAGAAAAATCCTTTGACAAAGTACAACATCCATTCATGATAAAAACCTTCACAACAAAGTAGGTTTAGAGGAAACATACCTCAACATAATTAAGGCCATGTATGAAAAACCCACAGCTAATATTATCCTCAATGGGGAAAAACTGAGATATTCTTCTCTATGGTCAGGAATAAGACAGGGATGTCCACTCTCAACCCTGTAACTTAACATAGTACTGGAAGTCTTAGCCACAGCAATCGGACAACAAAAAGAAATTAAAGGCATCCAAATCAGCAAGGAATAAGTAAAACTTTCACTATTTGCAGATTACATGATACTCTATATAGAAAACCCAAAAAACTCTACCAAAGAACTGCCAAGAACTGATACATGAACTCAGTAATGTCATAGAACACAAAATCAAAATACAGAAATCTGTTGCATTTCTATACACCAATAATGAAGTGGCAGGAAGAGAAATTAAGGAATCAATCCTATTTACAGTTGCACTAAAAACCATAAGATACCTAGGAATAAACTTAACCAAAGAGATGAAAGACCTATACCCTGAAAACTATAAAACACTGATGAAAGAAATTGAAAATGACACAAAGAAATGGAAAGACATCCACGCTTATGGACTGGAAGAAGAAATATTGTTAAAATGTCAGTACTATCCAAAGCCATCTACACATTTAACACAATCCCTATCAAAATGCCAACAGCATTTTTCACAGAGCTAGAACAAATAATCCTAAAATTTGTGTGGAGCCACAGAAGTCAAAGTCACCTTGAAAAATAAGCAAAGCTGGAGGCATTACAATTCTGGACTTCGAGTTATATTACAAAGCTGTAGCAATCAACACAATATGGTACTGGCACAAAAACAGAATCACAGATCAAAGGGACAGAATAAGAAATCCAGAAATGAATGCACAAATGTATGGTCAATTAATCTTCAACAAAGCAGGGAAGAATAACCAATGTGAAAACTGGACAGTAACATGCAAAAGAATGAAACTGGACCATTTTCTTACCTCATACACAAACATAAACTCCATATGGATTAAAGACCTAAATGTGAGACATGAAACATAAAAATCTTCCTAGAAGAGAACACAGATAGTGACTTCTTAGGCATCAGCTGTAGCAACTTCTTTCTAGGTATGTCTCCTGAGGCAAGGGAAACAAAAGCAAAAATAAGCTATTGGAACTACATCAAAATAAAAAGCTCCTGCATAGTGAAAAAACAATCAACAAAACTAAAAGGCAGGTTACAGAATGGGAAAAGATATTTGCAAATAACGTATCTGATAAAGGGTTAGTATACAAATTATATAAAGAACTTATAAAACTCAACACTCAAAGAAATGAATAATCCAATTTAAAAATAGAAAATATGAATAGACATTTTTCCAAAGATATATAGATGGCCAACAGACACAGGAAAAGATGCTCGACATCATTTACCATCATTTCCCTAAATGTGAATCAAAAGTACAATGAGATATCACCTCACACCCGTCAGAATAGGTAAAATCAACAACACAAGAAACAACAGGTGTTGGCCCGGATGTGGAGAAAGGAAACACTATTGTGCTATTGGTGGGAATGCAAACTGGTGAAGCCACTGTGGAAAACAGTATGGAGATTCCTCAAAAAGTTAAAAATAGAACCCCCTATGATCCAGCAATTGTGCTACTAGGTATTTACCCAAAGAATACAAAAATGCTAATTCAAAGGGATACATGTACCTGAATGTACATGTATAGCATCATTGCCAACAATAGTCAAATTATGGAAACAGCTCTAGTGTCCATCAACTGATGAATGGATAAAGAAGAAGTGGTATATATATACACAATGAAACATTACTTAGCCATAAAAAAGAATGAAATCTTGCCATTTGCAATGGCATGGATGGAGCTAGAGAGTATTATGCTAAGCAAAATATGTCAGTCAGAGAAAGACAAATACCATACGATTTCACTCATATGTGGAATCTAAGAAACAAAACATAAGCAAGGGGAAAAAAGAGAGAGAGGAAAACCAAGAAACAGACCCTTAACTGTAGAGAACAAACTGATGGTTAGCAGAGGGGAGGTGGGTGGGAGGATGGGTGAAATAGGTGATGGGGATTAATGAGTGCACATCGTGATGAGCACCAGATGTTGTATGGAAGTGTTGAATCACTATATTGTACACCTGAAACTAATATTATACTGTATGTTAACTGGAATTTAAATAAAAACTAAAAAAGAAAATCAATGTAATGCAATCGATTAATGGAATGAAGGAAAAACATCATATGGTTGTCTTAAATCATATAGAAAAAAGCACCTGAAAAAATCCAACCATCTTTCACGATAAAGAAAACACTCAGCAAACTAGGAATTGAAGGGCACTTCCTCAACATGATAAAGGCCATATATGAAAAACTCATCCCTAACATTATATTCAATGATGAAATCTGAAAAATTTCCCCCTAAGATCAGGAACAAGACAAGAATGTCCACCCTTGCCTCTTCAATTCAATATTGTACTCAAAGTTCTGGCCAGGACAGTTAGGCAAAAGAAAGAAATAAAAGGCATCAAAATTGGAGAGGAGGAACTAAAATTATTTCTATTTGCAAATGACATTATATTGTGAAAATCCTAACATACACACAAAATAACTGTTAAAATTAATGAAGAAATTTAGCAAAGTTGCAGGATACAAGATTAACATACAAAAATCAATTTCTAAATGCAAGCAATGAAATCTGAAAATAAAATTAATAAAAAATTCATTCAGAATACCATCAAAAAGAATAAGATACTTAGAAATAAATTTAACCACAGAAGTATGAGATTTGTGAATTGGAAGCTACAAAACATGGATGAAGGAATTAAAGACCTAAATAAATGAAAATTCATCTACATTCATGGATTAGAAGGCTTAATATTGTTAAGACAATACTCCCCCAAAGAGATGTACATATTCATACAATCCTTATCAATACTCCAATAGTATTTTTGCAGAAATGGACAGCTGATCCTAAAATTCATTTAAAATTACAAAAGACTCAAAACACTCAAAACAATTTTCAAAAGAATAATAATGTTGAAGAACACATAGTTCCCAATCTCAAAAATTATTACAAAGTGACAGTAAATCAAAATATTGTGGTACTAGCATAAGGATAAATGGGGGAGGAGGTTAAGGTGGCAGAGGAGGCCATTATCTGCCAGGCCCATCAACACTGACTGATTTCAGTGAGCAAAACAGTGCCACCAAGTGGAGGCCGGAGCTGCTTACACAAAGCCCTGTCCCGCTGTGCCCCGCAGGTGCATGCATCTCCACTAGGCAAGTCCGCCTGAGAATCAGCGCAGCCGGCCCCTTCCCCAGAAGACAAATACAAACCCCTCGCATGCACCAACTCTACTGATCACAGGGTGCTGCCAAGCTTCAGCTTTAGGGGAAAAAGGATCCAGCTTCCTTTGTTTTTTTATTTTTATTTTTGGATCTAGCTTCTTTTAACAAGCAGAACAAAGCACACCTAGGCTCCAGCTTCCTTTTTCTTTTTTTTGTATTTTTTTTTAAATTTATTTCTTGGATCTAGCTTCTTTAAACAAGCAGACCAAAACACAGCTAGGATCTAGTTTGTTTGTTTTTTTAAATTTTTTAAATTTAATTTTTTTTTATTTTTGGATCTAGCTTTTTTTTTTAAATTTTATTTTATTATGTTATGCTAGTCAACATACATCATTAGTTTTTGATGTAGTGATCCTAGCTTTTTTTTTTTTTTTTTAAGAGAGAGAAAGATATGGGGCACCTGGGTGGCTCAGTCAGTTACATATCTGCCTTCAGCTCAGGTCATGACTTCGGGGTCCTGGGATGGAGTCCCACATTGGGATCCCTGCTCGGTGGGGAGCCTGCTTCTCCCTCTCCCCCTCCCCACTGCTCATGCTCTCTCTCTCACTCTCTCTCTCTCACTCTCTCTCTCTCTAAAATAAATAAATTTTAAAAAAATAGAGAAAGAGAGTGCATGGGTGGGGGAGGAGGAGGAGAATCTTAAGCAGGTTCGACACCCAGCTCAGAGCCTGGCCCTGAGATCATGACCTAAGCTGAAATCGAGTTGGACTCCTAACAGACTGAGCCACACAGGCACCCCAGATCTAGCTTCTTTTAACAAACAGATCAAAACTGACCTAGGATCTAACTACACCCCCCCACATTTTTTTTTGGAGCTCTTTTTTTAAAAAAGATTTTTATTTATTTATTTGACAGAGAGAGAGAGAGCACAAGCATGGGGAGAAGCAGGCAGAGGGAGAGGGAGAAGTAGGCTCTCCACTGAGCAGGGAGCCTGACCTGGGCTAATGACCTGAGCCGAAGGCAGACACTTAAACAACTGA
>NC_138372.1:85379688-85409870 GCF_054177405.1 Leptonychotes weddellii
AAGGATTTTTTAAAAAGGGATTGATAAGATGTTGGTTGAAAAAGGGAAAAAGAAAAATTTTTAAAAATAGAAAAAGAAAATTTAAAAAATTAACTTTGAAAGACTAAAGAATCAGGAGGAAAAAAGCCATGGATTCTATGTGCTGTGTTCCTCTAGCGCTGGAGTTCTGCTGTTCTCATTGATTGGTAAACTTGGTCTTGGCTGGCTGTTCTTGCTGATCTTCTGGGGTGGGGGGGGCTGTGCCGTGGTTCTCAAATGTCTTTGCCCGAGGCAGAGTTGCCCCGCCCCTGCTAGGGGCTGCACTAAGTAATCTGCTTGGGTTTGTTCTCGGGAGCTTTTGTTCCCTGCAAGCTTTCTGTACAGCTTTGGAAGACGAGAGTGAAAATGGTGGCCTCCCAATCTCTGCCCTGGAGGAGCGGAGAACTCAGGTCCCCACTCCTCAGTGTGCCCCCAGAGAAAAGCAGTCAGTCACTGCCATCTCCCCAGTCTCCGGCTGCACTCTGTGCTCACCCGGCCTGTGACCAAGTATTTCTATCTCTGTCATATGACCCCGTGTGGAATTGCCAAACCCAGCAGATCCCTGCGGTGCACTCCCGTGCCACTCCTCCCAGGGGAGGAAGGGGAGTATCCCTGGATCTGCCACTTTTTGGGTCCCTGCTGGAAGAGCAGTGGCCCGACTATGCTGTAGATCCCGGTTTATGGCAACCCCGAGCTAAGAGCCCACTCCTTGGCTCTGTCTCTGGAGCCAGCTTCCCCACTCCGATACCTGGGAGCTCTGCTGCACTTAGGCATCCCCGGTCTTTCTGTGACCCTGAGGTTCCTGAGACCACACTGTCCCATGAGGTTTCCATCCCCCGCTTAGCCTTTGGAGCAATGTCCCTTAGTGGAGCAGACTTGTAGAAGTTCCGATTTTGTGCTCCACTGCTCTATCACTTGCCGGGAGTGGCTGATGGAGTCCCCCTCTCCCGTGGTCTATCTTCCCAAATATCACCTCAGATTCACTTCTCTGCATGTCCTACCCTCCAGAAAGTGGTCGCTTTTCTGTTCAGAGAGTTGCTGCTATTCTTTTCTTCAATCTCCTGTTGAGTTCGTAGGTGTTCAGAATGGTCTGATCCCTATCTAGCTGAATTCCTGGGACCAGATGAAATTTAGGTCTCCTACTCCTCTGCCATCTTGCCGAGAGACAAGATCTCATTCTTTTTGATGGTTGAGTAATATCCCATTGTATATGTATACAGTATCTTTATCTGTTCATCTATTGATGGACACTGGGGTTGCTTCCATATCTTGGCAACTGTAAATAATAATGTAATAAATATATGGGTGCACTATCTTTTTGAATTAGTGTTTTTTGTTTTCTTTGAGTAAATACCCAGTAGTGCAATTACTGGATCATATGGTGTTTCTATTTTTAAGTTTTTGAGAAACCTCCATACTGTTTTCCACAGTGGCTGCACCAATTTACATTCCTACCACTGTGCACAATGGATCCCTTTTCTCCACATCCTCACCAACACTTTCATTTCCTGCTTTTTGTTTGTTTTGTTTTTGATTCTAGCCATTCTGACAGTTGTACTGTGATATCTCATGATTTTGATTTGTATTTCCCTGATGATTAGTGATGTTGAGCATCTTTTCATGTCTGTTGGTCATCTATATATCTTCTTTGGGAAAATGTCTATTCAGGTCCTCTGCTCATTTTTAACTAGATATTTTTTGGGGGAGGGCTGTTGAATTGTATAAGTTCTTTATATATTTTGGGTATTAACCCATTATCAGATATATCATTTGTGATTATCTTCTCCCATTCAGTATGTTACCTTTTCATTTTGTTGATGATTTCCTTTGCTGTGCAAAAGCTTTTATTTTAGTGTAGTCCCAATAGTTTATTTTTTGCTTTTATTTTCCTTATCTGAGGAGACATACAGAGAAAAATGTTGCCAAGCCTAATGTCTAAGAGATTACTGCCTAGTATTCTTTAAGGAGTTTTATTGTTTTAGGTCTCATATTTAGGTCTTTAATCCATTTTGAGTTTACTTTTGTGTACAGTGTGAGAAAGTAGTCTAGTTTCATTCTTTTGCATGTAGCTCTCCAGTATTCCCAGTACCATTTATTGAAGAGACTGTCTTTTTCCCCACTGTATATTTTTGCTTCCTTTATTGTAGATTAATTGACAATATAAGTACGGGTTTATTTCTGGGCTCTCTATTCTGTTCCATTGATTTGTTTCTATTTTTGTTTCAGAATCATATTGTTTTGATTACTATAGTTTTGTAGTATATCTTGAAACCTGGGATTGTGATACCTCCAGATTTGTTCTTCTTTCTCTGGCTATTCAAGGTCTTTTGTGGTTCCATAAAATTTTTAGTATTATTTGTCCTAGTTCTGTGAGAAATGCTATTAAATATTTTAATAGGGCTAGAATTGAATCTATAAATTGCTTTGGGTAGTAGAGAATTTTAATAATATTAATTCTTCCAATCCATGAGCATGGAATATCTTTCCATTTATTTGCAACATCTTCAATTTCTTTCACCAGTGTTTATAGTTTTTAGATTACAGGTCTTTCACCCCCTTGGTTAAGTTTATTCCTATTCCTAGGTATTTTATTCTTTTTGGTACAATTGTAAATGGAATTGTTTTCTTAATTTCTCTTTCTTCTACTTCATTATTAGTGTGTAGAAGCACAACCAATTGCTGTTTATTAATTTTGTGTCCTGCAACTTTACTGAATTCATTTACTATAAAGCTTGTATTCTTGAATATTTTTGGATCAGTGGCTTGAATGCCAAAAAATAAATGTCTTTTCAAGAGTAGAAAATGAGTTCAAAACTTCTTAGAGGGGCACCTGGGTGGCTCAGTCGTTAAGCGTCTGCCTTCAGTTCAGGTCATGATCCCAGAGTCCTGGAATTGAGCCCCACATCGGGCTCCCTGCTCAATGGGCAGCCTGCTTCTCCCTTCCTCTCTGACCCTTCCCCCTGTTCGTGCTATCATTCTGTCTCTCAAATAAATAAAATCTTTGAAAAAAAAAAAACCTCTTAGAAACTGCAAAATAACTAATTGGCTTCAATACTGAAGAAGGCTTCTTCTAAATGGTCTCATTCTAAATAAAGTAATCTTTGCTATTTTTATCAGTGACCTTTTACTTTTTAGGTATAATTTGCTATTTAAAAACATTTTTAGTTTCAAGAACCACTTCCATTACGTATTCACAGCCTCAATTCTGGTACCAGAGGCCCCCCCGCTTTTTTAAAGGGGACAGATGTTTACTGACAACACCGCAAGGGGGCAGAGGGCAGGACAGCAAGGGAGGGACCGTCTGCCCTACAGCCCCTTTTTAACCTGACAGGGTAACAGTACCATGTGCAGTCTGGAGGAAGGGGCTTGCTAAAATAGAAAGAACATTGCATTTGAAGGCAGACATTTGCTCACATATTTATTCATCTGATGAATAAGTTTTATTTATATTTTATATTAAGATTTATAAATACTAATTTTTATTAATATAACATTTATAATATTTATAAATATTAATATATTTATTATAAATCTTACTATGTGCCAGGCTCTGAGGTAGATACAATAGTGATGGAAATAGACATGCTCTGCCTTCATGGAGCTTTCCGTCCAATCCCAGCCCCCTTACATTCTTCTGCTTGGGTAATTTTGAACAAGTCACTTCATCTCTCAAAGCCTGGATTTCCTCACTTGTATGATGGGCAATATGGACAAAGATTGTAAAGATTACAGAGAGTATAGGCTTAACCCCAAGCCTGGCATACAGTCACTACTCAGTAGATTTCAGTGAGGACATCCTAGTCAAAAGCCTCATGTATTCAGATATGCGTTCATTCACGAGTTCAAATAGTGGTAAATACCAAGGTTTCAGGAAATCTGGGTGCTAGTTCATAGCGAAAACACTTCAGTTCTGATGAACAAATGAGGTCATTTCAATTCATTGATTATTTTATCGTTTCATTTGTTATACTTATCAGGCAGCTGTATTAATTTGTTAGCTGGAACAAATATCTCTTCAGTTTGTAATGCCTGTCAGTAGATGATAATTTTAATTCCATAAGGTCACCAATCACAAACTTACATTTCCTAGAAGAGGGTTAGCCTCAGTTACAATTTTTAATAAATGAGAAGTATCCAGGAGGACACAAGTTCTTTGGAATCCTAGTTATGGGCTTTGACAGTAAATGTTTGCTATCATAGATATTTCAGTTCCCTACCAAACCTACACAATAAGGAAATGCCCAGCCATTCTTTTCCAGAGGATAGAAAAAACTGAATACTTCTTTCAAAATATTGTTTTAATCCATTCCCCGAAGCATAACATAATTATGCATTTTTAATCACTAAATTAGAGCTCTTGATACAGGTAATATAAATGCAAATAGTCATTATTAAAATAGAAGCTTAACACACAGCAAAGGAAAAAAGATCTCCTCTAAGGTGAAGGTAACCTGGTTTCACATAATTTGCAAAACAAACAGCAATTCCCCACCAGAGTCATTTGGGAAATGCCCATGAGCACCAGCATCAGGGGAGGTGATGGCTTTGCCCACTGAGGAACTCCAGTTTACACAGAGGAAGGTTGAGACAGGAGCAAAATTCAAGTGGCCTCCTACATTCATGTGGAAAGACAGCCCCAATTTAGCTTCCATCAGGGGAGGTAGCTCTCTGGATAAAAGCAGGATTCCAGATGTGTAGCCCAATTCTCTGAATCCAGGGGAGGTGGACATGCCATTGTCTCTGTGGCCTGGCTCCCCAAAGTAGGAATGGACCCCTCTAAGCCACAGGTAAAGCTCTTCTATTCTGCTGGTACACACTTCAGTGTTTCCTGTTTTGAGTTTGTTCTTTGCCATATGAGGCCAGGGGTACAATTCCCTAGCACACTAGATCAACTATCAGTGTAGTAACAAAATCAAACTGTCTATCTGGTTAACCAACTGTTCACCTGAATTCACCAGCCACTGGCAAGAGTCTATAGCCCTTATCAATAGGCCAAGTGTTGGCTGAATGGATTGGTTGGTGACTGACACTTAATTCAGCTAAGAGAAAGGATCCCATTCATACAGCACCCGAATCACTTCCTGTTCCGTCTTGCTTTTTGGTTAATGGAAGCCACAAAACCTGTGATTCCTTCCTGAGTATTTGTTTTTACTTTGCTTTGTGAGAACCGTCTTCTCTTTCCTATAAATTTGCTTTGTGTGTGTCTTGGGGGAATGGAATGTTTGCCAATGAGCAAAAAACCTGAAGTTTGGAAGGGACATGAAAAATCATCAAACCCCAGTAATTCTTCAGTGCTTAAGTCTTCTTTGATTGTTTTCATATTTATTTTTGTTGAACATCTCCAGTGAAGCAGTTACATTCCTAAAAGAGCTCACCTATGTTTAGATAGCACAAACTGCTGATATAACTGGGGAGAAAAGAGGGAAGGGCAGAGAAAGAGGTGAAGAGGAGAGGAGAGGGGAGGGAGAAAGCTCTACCACTAACTGAGCACTTACTCTGACCCCAGCCCTGTGCCCACAGGAATTACAGACATATTATGTTGTTTGGGCTTGTGGCTCTAGAGTCAAGAAGCAGACAGGGGCAGAGTTAACACAGGGGCATGATTCCCTCACTTCTGCTAAGGAAACAAGAGCAAGAGATAGTGGCTGCATGCTAGGGTAGGTTGGCCAGGATCACCGACCTCTCTGCTGCCCTACGAATCCTCATTGGCACCCCCTGTAAACAGCAGAGTTCTTCTTCCCTTAAAGGTTATAAAATGCCTTTGCTTACATCTCTTCGTGGTCGAACAGGGATTGGAATCCAGGCCTGTTTAGTGTTAGAGTGTTCTCAACAAGGTGTTGCTAATTAGTTCTGTCCTACCTTTCACTGGCTGTCTATTCTTCGTCATGTCTCTGCACTGCATCCAGCTGGCGCTGCAGCCCCGCAGCAGAAATGTAATTAACTAGTCGGTAGAAGGGAAGTGGTGATCCCTGTGCACATTCTCAAGTGTTCTTGGATTTTTTTAAGCTAAGAGGCTGACCCAATTTTTTTTTTTAAGATTATAAAGAAAGGACATAGAAGTAGCCGTGTGAAAGCAACTCCAGGTGACAGGTAGAGAAAGTTGTTAGAGTTTGTGACCCTTTATGGGATGGCTCCTTCATCAGCCAACAATGCAGACCTCCCTTTACCTGAAGTTAAAAGCATGATAGGCTGCTTCGTGGAAACTTTCCTCTTTCTGCCTCTGTGAGACAATGCAAACTAGCTCATGTACCCAGAAGCAGCAGTGTCTGTGGTTAGGAGTGAGGGACTGAGGGCGAGTCAGAATCTCATTTCTGCCACTTTCTAGCTGATGACCATGGGTAAGTGTTTTAATTTCTCTGTGACTTCATCTGCAAAGGAAGGATAATAAGTCAGGGTAATAACCCACCAGAGGGTTGCTGCGATGACAGAGTTCTATTTTTTCAGCTTGGGACATGCCTGGGACCCAGTGATATCCTCCTCATTGGCAGGAATCGCAGCAGCAACCAGGAGTCTGGCTGTGTGCAGTCAGAACCAAAGCCCTCCCTCCGAGATCTCAGATCCTTATTTGTGCTTTTCAGGGATGGAAAGAAGGCGTCTCTTTGTGCCTTCCCCACGCTCCACTCAATGGGCTCAGAATCTGAGTCACCAGTTGCCAAGCATCCCGTAGGTACCAAGATTCTCAGTCAGCACAAATGCTGGGTTAGTTCTGTGAGCCACGTGGAAAGCTAGAACTGGGACCCCACCAAATGATACCCAGGACACTGGGTCAATTTTAAAATGGGATTCAGGTACTGCCAGAAGCTCTTAGTATGATGAGAGATGGCTGGAAGGGCTTTCATGACTCAGACAATTACATGCACAAACACTGCAGGATGTGGCAAAACAAACAGGGACTCGTCGCCAGTGCCTCCTTCAAAGTAAAGGCAATTTCTTGGTGAACTTACGTAACGTTGGCAGCCCGAAGCAGCCAGCAATTTCGCTCTTTGTATTTATGTTTTTGCACATTCTAGGCACATGTTACGTTCTTCTCCCTCCTAGTATCCCATTTTATGAATGAGAGACTGTGTCTCAGAGAAGTTAAATACCTTGTTTCAAAGTCTGACCCTTATAAAGCCACACCCTTGGCTTTGTACAGGGCGCTCTGGCTATTCCCTGATAACTACCTTGTTATTACCCTGGTGCTTCCCATACCTGCAAATAGGGATCCCCATCCCCACCTGCAACAATATGCTCCCTCCACAACTATCTTAAGAGGTAACGGATCCAGGGGGCGCCCGGGTGGCTCAGCTGGTTAAGCGTCTGCCTTCAGCTCAGTTCGTGATCCCAGCATCCTGGGATTGAGCCCATAGTTGGGCTCCCTGCTCAGTGGGGAGTCTGCTTCTTCCTCCCCCTGATCTTGCGCTCTCGCTCACTCTCTCTCCCTCTCAAATAAATAAATAAAATCTTAAAAAAAAAAAGAAGAAGAAGAAGAAAGTAACGGATCTAGCACAAGGGGGTTGAGAAGAGTCAAATGGTTTCAGCCTCTGGCCCTGTCTGAGGATAACAGTATTTCTTGGGTAGGTCCTCTCTCTGTCCTGAATTTCAGGGTAGGGCCTTTGGCTTGGACTAAGATGGAATTGAGGAAGAGACCTGGGCCTTCTTATCTCATTCAAAAGAAGGTGCGGCTACCTTATACTCAATTGGCTGGTTGTACACAGTGCTTTAGGCCACCTGGTTCTGAATCTTCTCCCATACTGCTGCCCAACATAAAATCTTTTTTTTTTAAGATTTTATTATTTATTTGAGAGAGAGGGGGACAGTGCATGGGCATGAGAGAGAGAGAAAGAGAGAGTGGGAGCATTAGCACAAGCACGAGCACAAGCAGGGGAAGCAGGCAGAGGGAGAGGGAGAAGCAGACGCCCTGCTCCCAGGACCCTGGGATCATGACCTGAGCAGAAGGTAGAGGTTCAACCAACTGAGCCACCCAGGCACTCCTCATAAAGTCTTTTTAATGACCTGATTTTTAAAACTGTGAGAGAAAGCACCCCTGCCTCTGAATTACACCAGCATGAGCACTCACGTGATTTTCTCTTGCTAATGTTCTGGAAACTGTAACAGAAATAAGAAACCTCTCAACTCACTGAAAAGCTGAAAGGAGAAAAATTCATAGTAGGTATGATAGGGACCATAGGTAGGATAGGACCACTGAATAACCAGTGCTTGAGGAGAGAGAGGAGAGTTCTTTGTCCTGGGCCCTTGATTCTCTAGGTCCTGCCTTAGAGTTCAAAAATTCTTTGGAATGTGCCTACCTTCCTTTTAGATCTTCTATTCTTTCCATAATTCCCCAAGCCACCATAGCGCATTCAGGACAAGCATACAGCAGATGATTCTTCTTCCCTTTATTTTTCCTCTGTCCTTTCTCCCCTTTGTATTCTTCCCCTTCCTTCAATGTCCTGCTTTCCCCAAAGCCTGACATTGCTCCGGATGAAATGAAGACAGGCAGGAGAAGGGGGGGATTGGAGTGGTCACAAGTTCTTACTGCAAATTCTTTTCTTTCCCATTTCAGGCTTGGAAAAAAAGATATACTCCTCCACCCAAATAAAAAACCTTCCAAAAACCTGAACAGGGAATGAAAATCACCCACATCAGTCCATGGTCTATGTGTAAGCTAGAACTTTCTACACTTTGCATGTCTTATCACTGGGTGTCCTGGGGAAGCCAAGGCATCCTGCCCTGGGAAAACCAAACAACCATTGTGGAATTTGTGCTTTGAGGATTCTCCTCCAACCGACAGCTAAATATTTTCTTCTTCATAATGTTTTTTGCTTTCTACATCTTAATCATTTCTGGAAACATCCTCATTGTTCTGCTAGTTTTGTTCAGCCAGCACCTCCACAACCCCATGTACTTCTTCCTGGTGAATTTGTCCTTTCTAGAGATCTGCTATACCTCCAATATTGTTCCTAAGATGTTACTGATTATCATAGCCGAACAGAACACTATCTCTGTGGCGGGTTGCCTGGCACAGTTCTACTTCTTTGGATCCCTGGCTGCAACAGAGTGTCTCCTGCTCGCTGTGATGTCCTATGACCGATACCTGGCCATCTGCCAACCTCTCCGCTATCCCATCCTCATGACTGGCCCCCTTTGCATTAGGTTGGCTGCCAGCTCTTGGCTCTGCTGCTTCCTCCTTACAGCAATCACTGTGGTCCTACTGTCTAGACTAACCTTCTGTGGACCCAATGAGATTGATCACTTCTTCGGTGACTTCACCCCTCTGGTCCATCTCTCCTGCATGGACACCTCACTGACTGAGACCATCACCTTCGCCACCTCCTCTGCAGTAACTCTGGTTCCATTTCTCCTCATCACTGCCTCCTACTCCTGCATTCTTGTGGCTATCCTAAGAATTCCATCTGGCACAGGCCAGAGAAAGGCCTTCTCCACCTGCTCCTCCCACCTCACCATGGTCACAGTGTTTTATGGGACACTCATCACCACATACCTTGTGCCTTTGGCCAATTCTTCACAACTTTTGTGCAAAGGATTCTCTCTGCTCTACGCCATCCTGACACCCATGTTCAACCTTATCATCTACAGCCTGAGAAACAGAGACATCCATGAAGCCCTGAAGATGTGCTTGAGTAAGAAGCCAGCTTTCCTCCTCAGCTGATGCAAAAAGGAAAAGTTGGATATTTGTCCAAGGGACAATGAATTGGATTGAGTAATTTAAATTCTACGTAAAAGGCACCACCTACCTGCACCGGGAGTTATTAAAGCCAGATGACCGGATGTTTCTGAGCATGGCTGTGGATGCTGCGGAGTTCTGATAGCCTCAGATGAACTAGGGTCCCAGGAATGGCCTCAGTAGGTCAAGTTCTGCTCCATTATCTTCAATAGATCTGGATCCTTGTGTAAAAGCTCACCTGACAAATAAGCTGCAAAGGTTGGTTGCTCATTTATTAAAATATTCATCAAGGTCTACTATGTCTGAGGCACTGTACTACATATAGGTGATAAAATGAACAAAAACAGAGACAGTCCCTGCTTTCACGGAACCCACAGTCTATAAGGGGATGACAAACATTAATCAGATAACTAACATAAAACTACATATAAATATAAAACTACACTTGTGATTCAAAATTTAAAAAAAAAAGATGACTAGTACTTACCTATTAGAATGGCCAAAATCCGGAACACTGACAACACCAAATGTTGGTGAAGATGTGGAGCTACAGGAACTCTCATTCATTGCCAGCAGAAATGCAAAATGGCATAGCCACTTTAAGACAGTTTGGAAGTTTCTTACAAAACTTCATAAACTTTTACTGTACAATCCAGTTATCACATTCCTTGGTATTTACCCAAATGAGTTTAAAACTTACGTTTACACGAAAAACTTCACATGGATGTTTATAGCAGCTTTATTCATAATTGCCCAAACTTGGAAGCAACCAAGATGCCCTTCAATGGATAAATGGAAAAATAAACTGGTACATTCAGACAGTGGGATATTATTCAAAGCTAAAAAAGTAATGAGCTATCAAGATCTGAAAGATGTGAAGGAAACCTGAAATAGATGTTATTAAGTGAAAGAAGTTAATCATAACATCATATGATCCCAACTATATGACATTCCACAAAAAAGCAAAACTATGGAGACAGTAAAAAAATCAGTAGTTGCCAGAGGTTAGGGTCAGGGGAAGGATGAATAGAGAACACAGGATTTTAGGGCAGTGAAACTATTCTGTATGATACTACAAAGTGGATACATGTCATTATACATTTGGCAGAACCCACAGAATGTACACCACCAAGAGTGCACTCAAATGTAAATTCTGTAGGTTCACTGACTGTAACAAATGTGCCACTCTGGGGGAAATGTTGATAATGGGGGAGACTGCAAGTATGGGGTATTAACCTTAAAAAAAACTGCCAGTTATCTTACCAGCAAAAATGGGTTTATTTGGGAATAACAGAGAATTGCAATCCAGACCAAGCAAGCTATGGCAGAGCCATAGGCAAGTCTGCAGAACAGGAGAGGAAAGCTCTTTTATAGAAGAAAGGGGAGAAGTTGGGAAGGCTGTTACAAACAAAATGTCCATCGCAGTAAGCAGGGAGTTCAAAGTATAGTGGCTTCTCATTAGTTGGACTGTTGCAGGAGAGGAAGAGAGCCTTTCTTCCTCCTGCTAGGGTAGTAAAGTAGTATCCATGTGCAAGATCCATCTCTCCTTATTGGGTCACCAATTGATGAGGGGTAGGACATGAATGCTCCCTCTGCTGGTCTCCCAACACCATTCTTAATGAGATTTCAACTAACATAACATAATAAAATAAAATTAAATTAAAAAAAATGAGATTTCCTCTTATTAATATTCACCTTGTCCCCCTTTTGATCAAGGTCTCTCTTTGAAAGGATCGCTGATCAAGAGTCAGGTTTTCCATATTTAGTGGTTTTGCCCCTCAGTGCCAGGAAGGACCTTTCCTGATTGTCACATCCTACATTGGAGGGAAAGTGCATAGCAGCTGGAAACCACTTAAGACCACATTTGAGTAACAAGGAAGGTTAGGAGGGAAAAACTCTCAGGTACTCCAACTTAAAGCCCATATCTTGTCAAGGTCATTTTAGAAATCATCTCAGAGCATGAGGTAGCATCACCTTATTGGGTACATTATTTTTAAAAAAGTTTTGAGAGGCAACAAAATATAAAATGTAAAATAATTATGAAAAATAGGAGAAGTAACATAACAATTCCAAATTGTGTGATGGTTCTAAACCAGGACTCTAGGTCTGAAAATTAGCCAACTGAAATATTCATTGGCAGGCACCTGGGTGGCTCAGTCATTAAGCATCTGCCTTTGGCTTAGGTCATGATCCCGGGGTCCTGGGATCGAGCCCCATATCAGGCTCCCTGCTCAGTGGAAAGCCTACTTCTCCCTCTCCCACTTCCCCTGCTTGTGTTCCCTCTTTCACTGTGTCTCTCTCTGTTAAATAAATAAATAAAGTCTTTAATAAAAAAAGAAATATTCTATTGGCACTGATTCTGACTTATGGGAGAAAGGTCCTCCTTATGAAGGCAAACTCCCATAGTATGCCTCCCGGAAGTCAAAAACGCAGAATAGTAAATATTGTGAGAGCACACTGAAAGAGTTAACCAAGGACATTTGGGAAGATACAGCATAGGAATAAACATAAAGCAGTAGCTGATTAACTTTTTGAAAACTTCAAAGACATTTTAAAAGAATGCTGTTATTTCAAAAGAACTGTTTAGGACCAAATATATTATCAACACAGTCAGCAAGGTTGAAAATTCAGAGACCATGAATTTGGAAAAGAATCTTAAGTCAGTGTATAGTTCAGATGAAAGAAAACTTTTGTGAATTCTGAACTTTCTAACCCTTCAGAAAAAGCAAGTGAAAAATTAATTTGTCCCAGGATCATGAAGCTGTTTCCAAAAGGCCATAATCGAAAGAAAAGTTTTCCCCCTTTTGCAAGGGCTTGGGAGATGCAGACAGGGCACTGTCTTCCCATACAGAAGAGGGAAGAAGCACAGTAAGAAAAAGGTATACAAGCCTGGTTTGGACACCTTGGAAAAGCTCTCATCAGATGACTGCTTCAATTCCTGGAAATCTTTACTTTCAGATCACCAGATGGTGTGCACTTCCAGTCAGGTGTTGGTGCTTTCTTTACATGCATCACATGGATCCAAGAATTTCTTCCTTAGAGTTTGGTGGCACAAGGGTTGGTTAGAAGTTCCTGATAACGGCCTGTCCAGTGAGGTTGAAGAGTCTTTCTGGAGGTGTCTTTTCCAACAGATGAAATCTCTAGGTTGCAAGATGCTTAAGGTCATTGTCTTCTAGGAGTGCACTATGAAAAGATTGCTCCACCAAGCATGGTTATTTTTTTTTTTAAAGCAGGCTCCATACACAGCATGGAGCCCAATGGGGGGCTTGAACTCAGAACCCTGAGATCAAGACCTAAGCTGAGCTCAAGAGTTGGATGCTCACCTGACTGAGCCACTCAGGCACCCACCAAACATGGCTATTTTTAATTGAAATAATTAGACACTTACACTGTTGAAGTACACCTCTATCTCCTTTTACCAACTGTGGATGGGTCAAAGGAGGCAGGGGCCAAGTTCATTGGACATTCTGTGACTATCTCAAAGGAGGAGACTATGAGTTCCCAAGGGGATAGACCTGAGATTTAAAAAGTCCAATGGCAATGTTTTCAGCCAAGGTATTTGGAGGGTCTCTACAAATTTTGCCAGTTGAGTCCCAGTGCCTAACTTAGTGCATGTGTGACTAACTCTGAGGGTTGAGGATGATATGCACAAGGAAAGTGTAAAACCGGCCAAACAGCACAGAATTGTCAAAGCACCTGACTAGTCAAGTGGGTTCCCTGATCACTATGAGGTTTGAGAAATGTTCCTCAGGTAAGGATAATCTTTTCTAACAGAAGAAGCATTGGCATGTCTACAAGAGAAAGCCCACCCCCCCCCTTTTTTTTAATCAAGCTAACAATTACTAGGTTTCCAATATCGTTTTTCCCTCTATGGAGCCAACTGTTGGGTATCTCTTGTCAATTTTTCCAAAATTTATCATTCGGGAGAATATCCCTTTGGGCCAAAACAGAGATTTGGCTACTAACTTCCTTGAGAGTAGTAATTTTGGTGGAAGAATCAGTGAGCTAGATTACTTTGGCCTCCAGGGAGTTGAGTCTGGTATGTCCAGGAAACTTAATAGCCAAAGCAGCTGACAAAAGTATGGCATATAATAAATTTTGAACATAGGTGCCATTTTCTTTTTCTTTTTTTTTTATTATGTTATGTTAATCACTATACATTACATCATTAGTTTTTGATGTAGTGTTCCATGATTCATTGTTTGCGTATAACACCCAGTGCTCCATTCAGTACATACCCTCTTTAATACCCATCACCAGGCTAACCCATCCCCCCACCCCCCTCCCCTCTAGAACCCTCAGTTTGTTTTTCAGAGTCCATCGTCTCTCATGGTTCGTGTCCCCCTCCGATTCCCCCCCTTCATTTTTCCCTTCCTACTATCTTCTTCTTCTTCTTTTTTTTTTTTTTAACATATAATGTATTATTTGTTTCAGAGGTACAGGATAGGAGCCATTTTAAATTGTATTCCCATTGAAGTTAAGGACACCTTGTTGTTTTCATAATACTCCAAAGTCATGAGCTACCCCACAGGCATACCAACTATTTATATAAATGCAGTTTACCCTTGGCTAACATAGAAGTTTGAGTAAGGGCATATAACTCAGCGTGCCAGGCTGAAGGCAAGTAACCAAATGTAAAGGTGCTGTTTCAATGACTTCAAAAGGAGCTAAAATAGATACCCAGCCTAATGTTTACCATTTTTATCCTTTAAATAAGAACTATCCATAAACCATGAAAAATCTGCATTGGTTAGAGGAGTTTCCTATAAATTATCACAGAGATTCAAAAGGTAATCTGTCAACATTAAGCATCTAGATCCAACTGTCCTTATTCTGAGATCAGGTGCCTTAAGTATCAAACCTGAGGTTGAGCAAACTGCAATTTTTCTCTGGAAACTTTATATCCCTTTAAGGCCAAAAGTTTTAGCAGATAGAAGTTATCTTCCTATGCAGAGGTTTGAGAAGGGGAGCAGAGAAGCAAATCATGATGTATTATAACAAAGTAGAGCCTGCAGAAAACTTTCTATCATCCAAATCAGCTCCTGTGAAAAGTAAGAAGGATTCTCTGTGAAACCCTGAGGCACTACTGTCCAGGTGTATTTCCATCCTTCACAAGTGAAAGCAAGAAGATATTGGCTATCCTTATCAACTGGAATACTAAAAATGCACCACATAGATCAATTACAGGAAAAATTTTCTTTTAGTGAGAGAATATTAGTAGCATAGAGTGGTTAGGAAAAACAGGGTGCCAAGGGATAACAATAGTATTTATTGCTCAGAGGTGCTGGAAAAACTTCCATCTTCTGCCACTGGGTTATTTCACAGGTAAAATAGGGGTATTATGGGGACTAGTGCAGGGGATAATGAGGGCCTGAGACTTGTAATCTTCTATTATGGGCTTGATGCCTTGAAGAGCATCTTTACTTATAAGGTACTGATTAATTATGGGAAGAGGTTTTGAGGGATCTATTTGAATCTTGATGGCAGGTGCACTGTGAATTCTGTCAATATCAGTTAAGGATTTTGCCCATAAAGAAAATGGTATCTGATTCAACAGGAATAAATAATCAGTGTCCCTCGACTCAGCTATATTGCCATCAGAGACAGAACAAATAAAAGCTGTCGAAGGATTATTTAATTCCCCTGGTTGGTTATTTTGATGACTATTGTCTAATTCTAGAATTATTTCCCCCTTCTCGGAGAAAGAAATTCTGGCATGATATTTTTCTAAGAAATCTCAGCCCAATACATGAAGGAGGTAGAGTAACTAAGGAGAAAAGGCCTGTGTCTCTCAAAGAGCCTACACAAAAGGGAATAGGTTCAGACAGGAACTTATTGAGTTGTATTAGAGAGCCCCACAATTTGAACAGTTTTAATACTTTGAGTCAGGGGCTACTGTATAGCAGCGGGCTTCAACACTAATAAGAGTGTAGCTTCCACATCAATAGGGACAGAGACTAATTCCTGATCTGGAGAGTGATTTCTCCAAGCTGATTGAGAAGGAGGATCGGGAAGAGCTCCTGTATCCCCATCACTGAGAATGGTGAGGCCACTGGAAAGGCTAACTAGAAGGTGTAAAGTGCCTTGGGTACTTAATTCATAACAATCTTTTTTCCAACGCCCTGGCTCTTTGCAATAACAGCAAAAACTAGGGGTGAAGGTGGGTTGGCTTTGCCTGAGTTGAAAACTGAGAATTTTAGCAGCTTTCTTTTTGGTGACTCATCAAGGATATAAGAGAACCGGTTTGTCATATGAACTAAATCTGGAGTGGGTAATTTCCCATTCCATCCTGGTTCTTCTAACTAAAAGAGAACAGTCCTGGTTCAGCCTTCTAATAAACATAAAGTTAAATGCTATCCAGGTGGATTCAACATTTAAAGAAAACCAGAACTCTCTTAAAAGACAATTTGGAGTTGATTGTAATAGTCATGGACAGATTCATCAGGCTTTTGTGTGCAAACCTGAATTTTGTTTCCATCAGCGGGCTTAGAAAAAGCTACTGCAATTGCTTGGCGATTTCCAGCGAGTGTTCTAACATCTTGCCAAAAGTTAGGGGTTTGTTTCTCTAAACACCCCCTTCAGGATGTTCCCTTCTGGCCAGTTTCATCCAATGTTTGGCCTGGTTCTCACCAACAAGCATGTGGCCTAATTGATATAAATCTGAGAAAACATGTTGGTTAAGTTGGAATAACTATGCCAAATTCTTCAGCAAACTTATGGGATCCACAGTCACTTTATGAAGCTCTAACTATGGCTCACAATTTGGTCTTACTCCAGAGAACAGGAGACTTAAGTTTAAAGAGGAAGGTTTTAATGGGCTCAGAAGAGGAGGGAGCGGAGAAAGATTCAGTGGAAAACAGAAGTTTGGCAGAGATGGTGCCAAGGGCGGGGCCTGAGCACAAGGTGGTTGCCACCTGCCTGCAGACAAAGAAGATGGTGGTGGGAGAGGGGTAGTGGGGGAGGCCTCAGAAGTCATTTTGAGGTCTTTCAATTGTTTGCCTCAGTTAATTTAGAAATAGTATTTTGCAAAGAGGGAGACTTGGAGTTCTGAAAGCATCTGGAAGCCTCAAAGTACCATTTAAAATAGGCATCGCATTCCATTTTTGGTTTGCTTGTTCGTTTTGGGGCCACTGCTCTTTTTTTTTTTTTTTTTAAGATTTTTTATTTATTTATTTGACAGAGAGAGACACAGCAAGAGAGGGAACACAAGCAGGGGGAGTGGGAGAGGGAGAAGCAGGCTCCCCGCAGAGCAGGGAGCCCGATGTGGGACTCGATCCCAGGACCCTGGGATCATGACCTGAGCCGAAGGCAATCGCTCAACCGACTGAGCCACCCAGGCGCCCTTTGGGGCCACTGCTCTCTAAATTAATTTTAAGTAAAACAAGTTTGGGTGATTGCAATTTTCCATAATGGCCATTGAAGTTCTCAATTATTTTGGTTAAGGCAGTCCACTTAGTTATAAATGTGCAGGAGGAGGGACCATGGGTTTTTAACATAAAACCAGCCAATGTCCCAAGGGGGCGAATGCCCTCAAGGCATACACTGGGTGCCATTTGTCAGAGTTTTTCTCTAGAGTAAAGAGACAAATTCATAAACAGCACAGTTTCAACAGGAACAGCTCGGTCCTAGAAGGAATCAGACCAACCACCAGCACAGTTCCATTATGAACAGTCTGATTCCTAAAAGAAGTTAGCCCAAAGGCCAAATGAGTACTCTCAGAGGGAAAAAAAAAAAAAAGGCCTTAGAACAGATCCCAAATAAGGTCTTATAGAGAGCAAGATGGAGTCACCTGTGTCAAGGCCTGCAAAGCCTCAAGACTGATTAAACCCCTTTAAAGAGGAAGGACTTTTGCAGCAAATTGTCAGTCTCTCCAGATGCTGACTCTTTCATGTCTGACACTAGGTAAATGATTTAAAAAGATGGTAGAGAGGGCCACGAGGCCAGACATCATTACTTTGTATAGAAGACCCAGGGTACCCCATGGAGTTGGAAGTCAGAAAGAAGTTCACAAATAGGACTCTAGGAGATGTAATCATAAATCTGAAGGATCCTAAAAATGTAAAACTCTTAGGGTCCCGAGTGCCCACTGAAGAGGTTCCCATCTTACTGATGAAAACCATCTTGCAGCAAGACCAGATCAACAAAGGGGCAAAGAGCTAGCTAATAGAGTGATAAGGAAAGCCAAATCAATGAAATTTCAGTTTAAAGGATGCACCACCCTTGCGACCACAGGATCCCCATCCTGAGGACCCAGGAGACTGATAATCCTGGGGTGGTGGCAATTATAGCACCTTCAGGTATCTTCTTTCATGGAGAACCCCTCATTAAACCACGCAATTATGGAAGTAACAGTGAAATACGTCACAAAGATTTTATCCCTTTGGGACTGGATTGCCTTGGCATGGAAGGGGGTGAACTCCTATCTAGGTTCCACCAAATCTGGAGATAAATTAAATTGGACTGATCTAGAACAGGCTTGGTTACATTGCTGAAATTGGCTATTCTGGCAATGATAGAACAACACTAAGGGAAGATTCACAACACCATCTGAGGTGCCTGTCACCAATGAGATCAAAAGAGCTCTGCTGTTAGGAGCCCCAGGGAATTAAAAAAATTCATTTATGAATGCATTAGCAGGATGCCACAATATGCCAGATGCTATTGATACATTTAGATTGTCGGCTGAGCTGTCAGGCACCCATAAGATAACACTTACGGCCTAGAAACCCCCAAATTGACCAGAGGAAGATTGGGTGAGAACATACACAAACCCTCAATGACACCTCCAGGCATTGCTCATACAAATGAACATACATGCAATCATCCACTGAGAGAGACAGACCACACCAGAGGTTTACATTTAACACTACTGTGCAGGTGTCTGGGAACAAAACAAACAGACCATTTGATAGATATGGAACACAGAATTACCAAAATAATCAAAGAAGAGGGAATAGAGAGTATAACCAAGGATATCCAGGAAGAAATCAAGGCAACTATCAACAAGGAAGCACAGGGAATAGAAATCAACATAGGAACAGGAAACAAAGAAATGAGAGAATTAACAGAAATGCATACAGAAATCAAGACAAAAGAGGAGAGAAAAGAAATGTCTCATTTAAACCACCAAGAGAGGGTGCTTGGGTGGCTCAGTGGGTTAAGCATCTGCCTTTGGCTCAGGTCATGATCCCAGAGTCCTGGGACGGAGTCCTGCATCCGGGAGTCTTCTTCTCCCTCTACCCCTCCTCCCTGCTCATGATCTCTCTCTCTCTCTCAAATAAATAAATAAAATCTTAAAAAAATAAAAATAAAACACCAAGAGAGGAGCAAAATTACTGACAAAAGGAACAAGGGGGACTTTACTAAAAGTTTTTTTTTTTTTTTTTTACAAAAAAACTAGAGAACCCCAGGGTGGAACAGCAGGAATAGGGCCATATCTACAATTAGCACTGAGAATAGGAAAAGAAGTAACAGATCCATTTTTAGTAGATACAGGATCTCAAATATCATTATTAAAGAGAAAAAGACCCAATAAAGGACAAAGCATAAACATTGGAGGATTGGGAGGAAAAATAAGGACTACCCATAGAAACAGAAGTGCTAATGTATGATGGAGAAGGCATAAAACACACCTTGGTGAATGCACTGCCACTGGAAAACATTATAGAAATGAATCTGATTCCAAAGTCATATGAAGAAGGGATGCCATTAAAAAGAAATGAAAAATAAGAAGGCATGCTTAGCACAAGTGAAAATAGATCCCATAGAACTCTCAAGACCCCAAGAGGGGGTCATTTTCTAAACAATACCCATTAAAAGGGAATATAAGGAAATAACAGAAAAGATAATGGAATTATTAAAAGATGGCATAATCATTCCAGGGATGTCATCTAGTTTTAATAGTCCCATATGGCTAGTATTAAAACCTAATGGACATATGCTATTCAAAGCAATCTACACATTCAATGCAATCCCTATCAAAATATCAACAGCATTTTTCACAGAGCTAGAACAAACAATCCTAAATTTGTATGGAACCAGAAAAGACCCCAAATAGCCAGAGGAATGTTGAAAATTAAAACCAAAGCTGGTGGCATCACAATTCCAGACTTCAAGCTAAATTACAAAGCTGTAATCATCCAGACACTATGGTACTGCACAAAAACAGACACATAGATCAATGGAACAGAATGGAGAATGCGAGAAATGAACCCTCAACTCTATGGTCAGCTAATCTTCGACAAAGCAAGAAACAACATCCAATGGGGAAAAGACAGCCTCTTCAACAAATGGTGTTGGGAAATTGACAGCCACATGCTGAAGAATGAAACTGGACCACTTTCTTACACCATACACAAAAATAAACTCAAAATGGATGAAAGACCTAAATGTGAGACAGGAATCCATCAAAATCCTAGAGGAGAACACAGGCACCAATCTCTTTGACCTTGGCCACAGCAACTCCTTGCTAGACAAGGGAAAAAAAGCAAAAATGAACTATTGGGACTTCATCAGGAAAAAAAGCTTTTGCAGAGCAAAAGAAACAGTCAGCAAAACTAAAAGGCAACCTATGGAATGGAAGAAGATATTCACAAATGACATATCCAATAAAGGGCTAGTATCTAAAATCTATAAAGAACTTATCAAACCCAACACCCAAAAAACAAGAAATATAGTCAAGAAATGCACAGAAGACATGAACAGACATTTCTCCAAAAAAGACATACAAATGGCCAACAGATACATGAAAAAATGCTCAACATCATTCATCATTAGGGAAATACAAATAAAAAACACAATGAGATATCACCTCACACCAACTGGAATGGTTAAAATGAACAACTCAGGAAAAAACAGATGTTGGTGAGGATGCAGAGAAAGGGGGACCCTCTAACACTGTTGGTGGGAATGCAAACTGGTGCAGCCACTCTGGAAAACAGTATAGAGGGTCCTCAAAAAGTTAAAAATAGAATTACCTTATGACCCAGCAATTGTACTACTAGGTAGTTATCCAAAGGATACAAAAACAGTGACTCAAAGGGGCACATGCACCCCAATGTTTATAGCAGCAATGTCCACAATAACCAAAATATGGAAATATCCCAGCAACAGATGAATGGATAAAGAAGAGGTGGTGTCTATATATACAATGGAATATTACTCAGCCATCAAAAAGAACAAAATCTTACCATTTGCAATGACATGGATGGAACTAGAGAGTATTATGCTAAGCAAGATAAGTCATTCAGAGAAAGACAAATACCATATGATTTCACTCATATGTGGAATTTAAGAAACAAAACAAATGAGCAAAGGGGAAAAAAAGAGAGAGGCAAACTACGAAACAGACTCTTAACTAGAGAGAACAAACTGGTGGTTACCAGAGGGGGATGGATGAAATAGGTGATGGGGATTAAGGAGTGCGCTTGTTGTGATGAGCACTGAGTGTTGTATGGAGGAGTTGAATCACAATATTGTACCCCTGAAACTAATATACTGTAAGTTAACTAACCGGAATTTAAGTAAAAACTTTATAAAAGGGGATGATGATGAAAAATGGGAGGTACCTAGAGTACCACCATTAAAACTAGAGAGAGACGAGACGAATATCACATAAATGAGGAAACAACAAGTCCAACTAACTCCACACACAATTATGGTAATACATCCACAGAAAGATCACACAGGAGCATATGCCTTCTACAAGTGGTTCACAGAAAGAAATCTCACGGTTACCTTAAAACGGCATTACAGGAATGTAAACAGATGACAGACAAATACAGGCAAACTACACCAACAGAAGTATGTCACCATTATGATAGACATAAAGATTGAGGATAGCGCTGGCTGCATCTAGCCCCTCAGCCCATACAGTAAGAGCTGCTTACCTGGGAGCACCAATAATAGTAGAAAGTGATCAAGGAATTCATCTCAGAGCTGCCTCAGTTCTGATCTCTGAGACTTACAGTGGAATTGCCGTCTAGCTTATAACCTACAGCTGCTGGACCTATAGATAGATTTAATGGATTAGTAAAAAGAGAATTACAATTGACAGAAAGACAAGGGAGTTTCCAACAGGCCCTGGTTGTGGCTTGCTTTATGCTACATCAAAGAGACAGATTACAAAAAGATAGTCCTCATTGTTAAACACTTCTGCCCCAGATATAGGGAAAAGGGAGGCACCAGTAGGCATACCCGAACTTCCATATAAGGTAGCAACAAAACCAAGGGACAATTCTGTCTCATGACAGGATATTGTTGCCCATGAACACGGAAACACTTATTAGACCACAGGGGCCAGGGGACAGCTAAAACTTTAAAAAATCCAGGATTTTCCCCCATGGGCATACTTCAAGAATAATTGGAAGAGAATTGTATACCAGCTAGGGTCATCCTACACCTAAGGTGTTATACTTTGGCTAATAGCCAGCATGCTCATATGTGCATTATATTATACAAGCACAGCAGGCACATGTAAAATACAATATTCTTCACATTACAGGTTAGAAAATTGTTATATACTGTATCCAATCCTTATGCCCCTGCTCACTCATACAGTGGCCACCTGTCTGCTTGTCATCATAAGACAAATGATAGGGGCACATGGGTGGCTCAGTTGGTTAAGCATCTGCCTTTGGCTCAGGTCATGATCCTGGGGTCATGGGATCCAGCCCCACATTGGGTTCCCTGGTCATCGGGGAGTCCGCTTCTCCCTCTCCTTCTGCCCCTCCCCCAGTTCATGCATGCTCTCTCTCTCTCAAATAAATAAATAAAATCTAAAAAACCCACAAGTGATATATATGCACATTCAATCACACCACCAATTAACATACAAATATGCAGTGTCCATCTAGTTTCCTACCAAAAACATTCCTAGGAAAAATACTCCTTATAATTAACAATATTCTCCTGATCTTTTGTCTTACTAAATTAACCAGATAATTCACTTATTACTACCACAGAAATTGCTATAGTGGTAACAGGACCCAATCACTGTGCAGAAACTTAGCTAACTACTATATCTGCCTAATTAACAAAACATTAAAATAAGAAGATTTTTCACATTAGGGGCATGAGAGAGAAGCGCCAAATACCGGACTCTACCATACCACACTTCCCAGAATCTCCTGACAACGATCTAGACTTGGCACAAATAACATGGGGGAGATGATCCAGAAATTACCTCACTGTTGGAAGCAGCCTGGGAAGATCTCTCAGACTTCTTGGAAGACATGTCAGATGATGATGGCTGGCTACTGCAGGTATATGGGATTGGTTTGAGCACCAAGATGTGCTGACTCCTATGAGGCATCCTTATTTTAATAATTGTTTCTTAACTGAACTAGAAGCAGCACTAGGAACTTTATAAGGACTAGTGGAGGTCACATATACAGATGACTTAATTGATATTTGTTGGCTTTTAACATACTATTATTGTCAATGTATACAAAGACTGAATGATCAAAGAGATAATGGAGGACATTGTTCTGTTTGCAAACATACCCATCTTACCACATGACTGTCAAGATTTGGTGGCCAGTCTTATGCATTATAATCATAGGTATGGTTAATATCTCAATGAGTATGAGAGATACCACTAACACTTTAGCCGCTGAATACCAGGTAAACATCCCTACACCACAAAACCAGCCCATACTTAAATTCAATTTTTCAAATCATGCCCCAACCATACCAGGATTGCCTGAACAAATACTAGGCTATATCTTATCCAATAATATTACCCCTTTCTCAAAATTGATCACTTACAGGGCACCTGGGTGGCTCAGTCAGTTAAGCATCTGCCTTTGGCTCAGGTCATGATCTTGGAGTCCTGGGATCAAGCCTCACATCAGGATCCCACTCAGCGGGGAGTCTACTTGTCCCTCTCCCTCTTCCTCTCCTCCTGCTTGTTCTCTCTCTCAAATAAATTCTTTAAAAAAATCGATCACTTACATGCTTAATTCTACTAGAGCTTAAAAGGCAGCTTTAAGACACTTTTTAAAAAGATTTTATTTATTTAATCATGAGACACACAGAGAGAGAGAGAGAGCAGGCTCCCTGCAGAGCAGGGAGCCCAATGCGGGACTCGATCCCAGGACCTTGGGATTACGACCTGAGCTGAAGGCAGACACTTAATCGAATGAGCCACCCAGGCACCCAAGACACTTTTGCACTTATAACAATGATATTAAGGTTTATCAACAAAATTTTTACTCCAGTTTACAAACTGCACACCTTTATCAAGCCATATAAAAAATAAATCACATGCTAGATAACTGCAGACAAAATTATGCTAATTCAATGTAGCCTTTAATGTCTCAAACCAATATACTACTCACATTATAAACAAGAAAATTTTAAGTAAAAACATGGAATTAACCACATCCATTAAATTAAAAAAACATTAGTACCATTTTTGGAGGGATGGTGAGTTTTGTTAGTTCTTTATATATTTTGGATACTAATCCTTTATCAGAGAAGTCATTTGCGAATATCGTCTCCCATTCCATAGGCTGCCTTTTAGTTTTGTTTATTGTTTCCTTCACTGTGCAGAAGCTTTTAATCTTGATGAAGTTCCAACAGTTCATTTTTGCTTTTGTTTCCCTTGCTTCAGGAGACATATTTAGTAAGAGGTTACTATGGCCAATGTCAAAGAGGTTACTGCTTGTGTTCTCCTCTAGGATTTTAATGGTTTCCTGTCTCACACTTAGGTCTGTCATCCATTTTGAATTTATTTTTGTGTATGGTGTAAGGAAGTGTTCCAGTTTCATTCTTCTGCATGTGGCTGTCCAATTTTCCCAACACCATTTGTTGAAGAGACTGTCTTTTTCCCAATGGATATTCTTTCCTGCTTTGTCAAAGATTAGTTGACTATAGAGTTGAGGGTCCATTTCTGGGTTCTCCATTCTGTTCCATGGATCTATCTGTCTGTTTTTGTGCGGTACCATGCTGTCTTGATGATTACAGCTTTGTAATAGAGCTTGAAGTCTGGAATTGTGATGCCCCCAGCTTTGGTTTTCTTTTTCAACATTCCTCTGGCTATTTGGGGTCTTTTCTCGTTCCATACAAATTTTAGGATTATTTGTGCTAGCTCTGTGAAAAATGCTGATAGTATTTTGATAGGGATTGCACTAAATGTGTAGATGGCTTTGGGTAGTATAGACATTTTAACAATATTTTTTCTTCCAATCCATGAATATGGAATGTCTTTCCATTTCTTTTCATTGTCTTCAATGTCTTTCATCCGAGTTTTATAGTTTCCAGAGTACAGGTCTTTCACCTCTTTGGTTAGGTTTATTCCTAGGTATCTTATGGTTTTTAGTGCAGTTGTAAATAAGATTGATTCCTTAATTTCTCTTCCTCCCACTTCATTATTGGTATATAGAAATGCAACAGATTTCTGTACATTGATTTTGTATCCTGTGACTTTACTGAATTCACATATCAGTTCTAGAAAATTTTTTGTGGAGTCTTTTGGGTTTTCTCTATAGAGTATCATGTCATCTGCAAATAGTGAAAGTTTTACTTCTTCCTTGTTGATTTGGATGTCTTTTATTTCTTTTTGTTGTCTGATTGCTGTGGCTAGGAATTCCAATATTATGTTAAATAACAGTGGTGAGAGTGGACATCCCTGTCTTGTTCCTGACTGAATATTTCAATTAAAAAATGGGCAGAAGACTTGAATAGACATTTTTCCAAAGAAGACATATGGCCGGGGCACCTGCGTGGCTCAGTAAGTTAAGCATTTACCTTCAGCTCAGGTCATGATCCCAGGGTCCTGGGATCAAGCCCCACATCAGGCTCCCTGCTCAGCATGGAGCCTGCTTTTCCCTCTCCCTCTGCCTGTGGGTCCCCCTCCTTGTGCTCTCTATCAAATAAATAAAATCTTAAAAGAAAAGACATATGGCCAACAGACACATGAAAAATGCTCAACATCACTCATCTTCAGGGAAATACAAATCAAAACTCCAACAAGACATCACCTAACACCTGTCAGAATGGCTAAAATCAACAACACAAGAAACAACAGGAGTTGGTGAGGAGGTGGGGAATGTGGAACCCTCTTGCACTGCTGATGGGGATATAAACTGGTGCAGGATGGAGTTTCCTCAAAAAGTTAAAAGTAGAGCTACCCTATCATCCAGCAATTGCTCTATTAGGTATTTACCCAAAGAATACAAAAATATTAATTTGAAGGGATACATGCACTCTGATGTTTATAAGCAGCATTATCTACAATAGCCAAATTATGGAAACAGCCTAAGTGTCTGTCAACTGATGAATGGATAAAGAAGATGTAGTGTGTGTATATAATATATAAATTATATATTATATTTATTTATATATTTATTATATCTAATTTATACATTATATTTATATATTATATACAAACACCACTATTACACACACATACACACACAATGGAATATTATTCAGTCATAAGAAGAATGAAACCTTGACTTTTTCAAGGACATGGATGGAGCTACAGAGTATAATTCTAAGCGAAATAAGCCAGTTAGAGAAAGACAAATACCATATGATTTCATTCATATGTGGAATTTAAGAAACAAAACAAATGAGCAAAGGAAAAAAAAGAGAGAGGGGCAAACCAAGAAACAGACTCTTAACAAACTAATAGCTACCAGAAGGGAGGTGGGTGGGGGGCTAGGTTAAATAGGTGATAGGGATTAAGGGGTACACTTGGATGAGCACTGGGTATTGTATATAAGTGTTGAATTACTAAACTGTACACCTGAAACTAATATTATACTATGTTAACTAAGTGGAATTTAAATAAAGCTTAAAAAAGACAATTCTTACTGGAAACCAAAAGGGATGGATATACCCTCTGCTAAAAAATAATTTTGAGAATATGTAACCTATCCTTGAAAGAAAATAAAATTTTCAGAAATCAGAAAAAGATTAAACAATAAAACATAGTACCATCCTACATAATCTCACCACACAAGCATACGTACCCAATATAGAGCCATACACACTGTAGGATGTCACATACATTAACCTTATGATACACTTGCACAAATCCTTTGTCAACACATGGTATGAATTTGGGGACCAACCGGGTATGGAACAATAGGATATATATGATGAATATAAATATCCTGAAAATACTACTAGTATTAATGAATATGACAAATATGAATATCCTGAAAGTACTATTACTACTAAACCCTCATTATATCACTTTCCATACTTTAACCCACCCCTAGACATGGTTCCAATGCCAACCAGATACCCAAAGGATCACAAAATCATATCCACAAATGAAAACATTACATATTATGACTATTATTTAACAGATTTTCCAAACTTTCCATTTTTTGGCAATTTTTTGTGTGAGACATAAAGATACACAATGCAACAACAACACACATGCCACTTGGTACACCAAGGCTTCATCAACCTACTTAACATCTGAAGAATTTTAGAAAAGAGGAAATGGAACATTTGCACCTACAGAATTAGATTGGAGATTAAAAATAGGACCAGCCTTGCTTACACAGCCAGATGAAAACTTCACACATCAAGCCAGACCTGATTTACATGTACCAAAAAACACACATTATTAGATGAAACCATTATGCCATAATTGGACATTGGCATGCCCAAGGGGCTTTTAAGGTAATTTTACCACACACTTACACAGGGACAATGCTACAAGACCAATGCTTTTAAAACCGATTCATGAATGCTTTCAATTGAACCTTACAGCAGCACAGACAATGGGACACTCTTATGCAGAATATTCAGAAAACCAGCACCTAAACTAACCATTTGGAACAATTCACACTTTAACACGTTGGTTTACAGGGCATGGACATTACCCGGAAGGATGAACTGCCCTAGAGCCGGAAATATAACTTCAAAGTCAGTCTTTGAAACTTTCTGCATACCAAATCATAATGGAACAGAATAAAAAATCTTGAACAACGCCATGATTGGGCAACTCCCGCTTAATGGGATAGCTGAATTTAAGTTAGACTTCAATAACACAGGATATAGTAAATATGGAATGATGACACAAAGAAAGGTTACACATAGATGCCACACAACACCTCAATCTTTGAAGACATCCTCATGGATATCATTATTGTTTCACACCCTCATGGAGTTGACATCTCTTCCAGTGATAACACTTTTGGATATGATCCAGGCTTATCAAAAATTTAATGCAATATTACACAGTGGAATATTTCTAGAGATAATGTTTATGGCTTTAGGGATTACCTGTTATGAGTCCCCTACTACAAGCTAACATCACAACTTACAAACTACCAACTGATATAACTAATTGTTGGAAACATGGTCACCCTGTAGTTAAGGCAAAACGGTTCCCAAAACAGTCTATGACACCTATACAATCAGACCTAAATGAGTTTCAGCACGTGAGAGGTAAATGGGGTAATACAGTCTTTACCTGTGATCATACTCTAGATAATTTTAATAGCCTTGCACCTATGAGTCCAGCCACCTTAGGGCTTTTCACGCCTACCTAGTATAAGACGCAACTCAATTGCCAACACTATAATGCTATCTTAATATCAAAATCTAAAGTCAACCTATATAACATAACAAAGGAAGTGATCATACTGGTATGTCCATTAGAGTGATTAGATTCAAAATATTTTTACTATCTTTTGGTTAATAAAACCTTAATTATACAAGGAAGATCATGAGCACGGTGGGAAACATTAGGAATTGATTTCAACGCAGGCCTAGTGACAAAGATTGATCCAGGTATGCAAAAATATGTCTTTTCATTGATCCAACCATCAGAGGCCCAAAAGGTAGAACACACATGGTCAGCACAGCACCCTGTCTATGAGAATATAACCAGAATTGATTCATCAGTACCAATTTACACAGCTAAAGGAGTTACCTTTGACCAATGGGATGTATCACCCAATAGTGCAGGCCCATGTATTACTGAAAGAGGATGCTATACACTGTATGAGAAATTTCCACTGGAAACCATAATAGACACATGGCATTACCAACCCAACACCAAAAATTCTCAAACCAAATATGTTTGAACCTATATTATTTAATCCTGTGAGAATTGCATACAAACCTACGCCACAGAGCATTCAAATAACCTTCTAAAAGGAACAATTCAATTTGCTCCATATACAATCTGAATGTAAGATTTATGCAGCAGAGCTGGGAACAGCCACCCAGGAAATGCCCGACTTACCATCCATCGACAGAATTAGATTTAGAATACCCCTACAATCCTGGTAGGACTAGGCATCATCTCTAAATTATTTCCAAAATTCAAGAAACAGAAATCCAGGCCATTAAACAGGAGCTATTTGTGTTTAGAAAAAAACATGCGAACCCCTTACTTAATGCAGTAGGAAATTTAGGTTCCAAAATCTTCCCAGCGTTCAGACAACAATATCCTATTGTCTCAACTATGCATGGTTACTATGCCTACCAAATGGACTTTAATTGTGACATTGACCATAAGGTCCAGGCCTTCCAACAGAACATACTCAATCTTAGAAATTTCTTCATAAGGGAACACTTTGAAAATTGTTGCTACAGAATCAATAACCTACTGGAGAGAGCATGGAATGATATCAGAAACATTATAACAAAATGTATTCTTTGGACTGGACAGAGTCTCTCTTACAGTGAGACCCCTCCAGACCATCAGGTATCGACAATACAGGACAATGTAAACTTTCATTGTTAAGACTAAGGAGGGGTCAAAGTCTATTAGCATATGACACATACACAGCTCTTTTGGCAACCCACACTGCCTTGTGGATTGATGGCTATTTGCTACCCAAAGAGATGGTATTTCAATTGTCTAATGACATTTATTATGCCTGCCATGAATTAGAAATCAATGCTAATCTTTATCCTTTAACAAGAACATCCATGGAAAACTTATTCTTAGACATAGGACATTTTAACTGGATAATTTATGCTAAGAACTTCTCAGAGGTCATGTGTTTTAATCACACTAGGATGAAGGATGTTCATCACCACGGACAGTGAGTGCATCAATATACTGTATGCTATTAATGTGATATCAATAATGTTATCAAGATGGGTACTTTTAACTCAGAATATTCATATAAAGATTTTCCAACATCCTATCATACTTAAATAACAGAACTACCTTGGGTAAAAACTGACAGAACTGAAAAACTTTTAGATGAAAGCTTAGAAGAGCTCAAAGCAGCCCATGAACGCTTAACCCTCAAACTAACCCACACTTTGAACGGGCTGCATGGGCTACTCATGGGGCCTTGGCACTCATCAACACCAACCTAGCTGCAGTAAACAGATATACAAAATTTACATAAGAAATGTTCCTTTCTAGGGAACCCTCCTACACTGTTGGTGGGAATGCAAGCTGGTGCAGCCACTCTGGAAAACAGTATGGAGGTTCCTCAAAAAGTTGAAAATAGAGCTACCATATGATCCAGCAATTGCACTACTGGGTATTTACCCCAAAGATACA
>NC_138372.1:85410370-85447846 GCF_054177405.1 Leptonychotes weddellii
AGAATGAAGCGGGGGAAATCGGAGGGGTAGACGAACCATGAGAGACGATGGACTCTGAAAAACAAACATGGTTCTAGAGGGGAGGGGGGTGGGAGGATGGGTTAGCCTGGTGGTGGGTATTGAGGAGGGCACATTCTGCATGGAGCACTGGGTGTTATGCACAAACAATGAATCATGGAACACTTCATCTAAAACTAATAATGTAATATATGGGGATTAACATAAGAATAAAAATAAATAAATAAATAAATAAATAAAAATAAAAAAAAAAGAACATAGGGTGTGGCGGGCATGGGTTTATTCTTTGCTCTATGCAACTCTAAAGAGCTGAGTTGACTTCAGAGTAGAGAACTTGAGGTCAGCAACATACATTCAGATGCTGCCTGCCTCTGGTCCCTTGTATTATGCTTCCCCAATCCTGAGGATACAAATAGGTTTCGCCTAAACCTTTCTCTTGAAGCATTTTTTTTTTTCTGACTTAAGCAAAGAGATTATGTTCACCATTCATGGAGGTTACTCAAAACCCTGGCTGGGAAACGGCATATAGGAGTCTATGCTGGGTGTCTGAAAACATTCTCAGGCTTTGCTTTATGAAGGGAGAATTGCCCTCTTCTTGCTTCTCTTATATAAACCTGAAAAGTATTGAGAGATCACCTTATGGTATTACTGGTGAAAGTAAACATTGTAAGCTTTCAATCATCCACAGGTGCAGCAAGTATTAGAACGTCATATTAGCTCTGGGGGAAGCTGGATAGCTGGAAAGGTGAACAAGCTTTGGTGTCATGGGCAAGTTTCTCATTCAAGCTCTGCCACTTTCTAGCAGTGTGCTTTGGGCAAGTTACCTGAACTCGGTGAACCTAGCCTTTCTCTGGTAAAGGGGGAAATGCCATGCTTATTCCCTTCTCCTGCTAAATAAGAACATGAAGGCTAGATAAGAACTAGAAGGCTCCACTTTCAGCCCCAGATGCTAACCAAAAACTACATTTTAGGAATTCATTTTCGATATTCTAAAGTAATAAATGTTCAGAATGTTTAAGGCCCAGAGAGAATGTGTGGATTGCCTCATCTATTTTCTTTCACAGACAGGGAAGTGAGCCCTTAGGGGATTAAGTGGACTTTCCCTGGGTAATTATAGAACAAAGACTAGAATCCATCACTTCTGGGGCGCCTGGGTGGCTCAGTTGGTTAAGCGACTGCCTTCGGCTCAGGTCATGATCCTGGAGTCCCGGGATCGAGTCCCGCATCGGGCTCCCTGCTCGGCGGGGAGTCTGCTTCTGCCTCTGACCCTCCTCCCTCTCATGCTCTCTGTCTCTCATTCTCTCTGTCTCAAATAAATAAATAAAATCTTAAAAAAAAAAAAAGAATCCATCACTTCTGTTTCGGAGTCCAGGCCTCAGTCCTCTATACCGCACGACCTACCATCTCTGGTTGTTCTCCTTGCCCAGGGACCAGAAGGAGCACCCCTGGGGTATTCTAGAATTGCCTGTAGGATTACCATTTTGCTAGACTTGGCTAGGAGAGAGTGTAATGTATCACGGTGCACAGGGCTGGTGACATCCCGCACCAGCCCCCAGTCCCACATGGAACCTGCTATGAGTTCACAGCCTCAAATCTGGTAAGGTAGCCTCAGGGTGTTTGTGGCCAGTACAATTGCTGTCAGCTGAACAAAAACATTTCCCCATTATCCTTTCTGCAGGAAGCCACAACTCCCAGCCTCCCAAATGGGGAAGAGGAGCTGTGGGGTATGGAACCGGCTTCCTATTTCCATTGAGCCATGGCAATGACATTTTCTCCAAGATAGTGAGGGCTGCAGGACTGGAGGGGTCACAGCCCTGGGCCCACAACTGAAAACAAACCCCAACACTGGCAAGGGAACCAGGAGCCAGGCCCTCTGGACCAATGCTTTTTGATTCTTAGGGTTGGGCAAAGAAGTCAAGAAGCCACTAATGTGGGGGAAGGGCGAGCCCCACCCCTGTGTTCTCTGAGCAGTTCTGCTTTCTTCTATATGAGTTATGGTTGTTCCGTTTTAAGCTTTATTTGAATGAAGAATTTTGCTGCTATATATGTACACTCACACATACACACATACACGCACAACTTTTTTTTTAACTAGACCTTTTCAATTTAGCTTCCCTTACTTTCCCTGCTGGAAAGATACACAAAAACAGGGAGCTCACAGTTGGATTAATTTATGCCCTGTAAAGCCAAGGACAGTTAGTGTGCCCTGACAGAGAGCAGAATAAGGAGGGAGTATTTAGAGAAAGCCACAGCTTCTGGGGTGACCAGCTTCTATAGATGATTTTGTGTCACAGTTACCTGCACTGTATTTTTTAGGCCTCTAAATCTCGGGGCACCTGGGTGGCTCAGTCAGTTAGGAGTCTGTCTTCGGCTCAGGTCATGATCCCAGAGTCCTGGGATCGAGCCCCACATCAGGCTCTCTGCTCAGCACGGGAGCCTGCTTCTCCCTCTCCTACTCCCCCTGTTTGTGCGCTCACACTCTCTCTCTCCTCTCAGTCAAATAAATAATAAAATCATTTTTAAAAATCTCTATAACTGACTTGTCATCTATAAGTTGGGTCTCAAATCAACACTTGTCAATGACATTATCCCCAGGCTTATGAAGGATGCCTGTCCTTATGGGGCACGGGATACCCCATGTTAGCATGGCCATACCCTGACGTATTTGTTCTTTGAGGCTTAGGAGTGAATTGGCCTGCAAAAGGAGCCTCTTGTCACCCTGATTTAGATTCCTTCTGAGGAGAAGTGAAGGGATGCTACACAATGAGCTAGAAGTTCCTGATTCTTGTCCTTGGACAGTGCATTCCTTTGCTGATGGATGGGAGGGAAAGTAGATGCACAGTCAAGGCTGGATGTGAGGTCAGGAGAGGAATTCACAGCCGCTTCAGACAACACAGAGAGTAACTGTGTTTGCAGAGAAACCTGTCACCCTGCTCTCTCTGAGCTAAGGAAGGGGGTCAAGAAAGCCCATTTCGTCCATGCTACAGTGTCATACAATCTTGGTGGGTTCTCATGTATCCATCCCCACTTGAGCTCAAAGAAGATAGAACCCTAATAAGAGAGTCATAACTTTCATGTGGAAATTACGAGTCTTCGGCACAAGGGGACCACTTCTTACGCACTGGGTGTAGAACTTACTTAACAAAACCAAAACAAAACCAAAAACCTAAGGGGAAACCATGGAAGAGTCGTAAGCCAGGGAATGGCATGATTAAATTATCATTTTTAGAAGGCTTTCATTGTCGGGGCTGAGTGAGAAAACATCCAAGTTGATCTTGAAGGAGGCTGGGATGCAGTGAAACAGGTGAGAGATAAGGATTAGTGTGTGGCTCTGGAGTTGGAGAGAAGTTGCCCTATTTGAGAAATATTGAGGCAAAGGTACAATTTCTAGGACTTGGGGGTTGATAATATGCCATGATGTGGGACAGTGGGTGGCCCAAGAGGATACCTGACTTGGGCAACAGGGTGGTTAGTGGGGCCTTTCCCTGAGATGATGAATATAGGGGAGGAGCAGGTTTCAGCAGGAGAATGCCCAGCTTCTTAAGCTGAATGTTGTGTACTGGATTGCAGGTACCTGCGTGGAGCTCAATGAGAACTCGGATCACACATATAGATCTGTGAATCTTTGGCAAAAAGAGATAGTAATGGAAACTACAGAGAATGGGAGCCAAGCAAGAAGTCTTTTCTCAGCCCCTCTACTGCAGGGACCCCTCTACTGCAGCAGCCCCGAGTGAGGGGCACTGACTCCTCAGACTGATGCCAGACGAAGAGAGGAGAATTGACAACAGCATTTCCTACAGTGCCATGATGCTGAAAAACTGTTCCCTGAGAAAAACCATACACCCACCCTCCCCCCCCCCACACACATGCTGTTCCATGATCACATAAGTTTGGAAAAATCTGCACTTAGAAAATATTAAGGACTGACACGTTCCTCAGTCAAGATCCATTTCCTTCAGGATTCTCCATAAGTCAGCCCTGGTCAGAGGTGATTCCAGAATCTGAATGTGTCAGGGTAAAGGAAGACAGAGAAAGCTAGCTTTCCCAGATGCATGTTTTCAAGTCGAGCACTGGGGAGAATGTCCATTTCTTTCTTTATCAGATAAAAAAATTGTGGCTCAGTGGTAGGTTCCACATTTCATGGCTGGCTAGGGATATGTTGGGGTTATCACTTAGCCCCTAACCATTTCAATCTAAGAAAATCCCAGTAGACACAGCAGAGAGAAAACTGGAAATAGATATATATATAATAATTATATATAATTTTCAAAATCTACTGGTCACAGCATTCTCTGTGACTTTGAATTTGAGTCCCAACTGCTATTTCTTCTTCTTATTTCTTTTTTATTTTTAAACTTTTTAAAAAACTTTTTCTTAAAGATTTTATTTATTTATTTTTAGAGAGAGACAGAGGGAGAAAAAGAGAAAGCACAGCGGGGTGGGGAGAGGTGCAGAGGGAGAGAGATAAGCAGACTCTGCACTGAGCACGGAGCCTGATGTGGGACTTGATCCCACAACGCTGAGATCATGACCTGAGCTGAAATCAAGAGTGGGTCACACTTGGCTAAATATCTAACCTCTGTTTTCTCATCTATAAATGGGGAAATAAGGGTAACTAGCAGGGTTATTATTAGATGTTACTATTAATAAACTGAAGCTGAGAGGTTGAGATTTGCTCAGTACCACAGAGCTAACAGAGATAAAGCTGAAACTCAGAACTTTGGATTCTAAATCTGGGGCTCCCTTTACTAACCAAATCATTTCTACCAGTGTCCCTTGGAGTGTGCCTTGGGGTTTACCCTTGACAATATCCTTACACAAGGAAAGTCCAGCTTCTGAGACACAGAAGTCTGAAAATTGCATCCCAATCCAACAGGAAACTAGAGATCTTCTGGAAGGCAGCTGGAAGGAGGGTGGGGAGAAGGCCGAGTGGCTTGAGAGGCATTCCTGTCTCAGTCCTAGAAAACTTTTAAAAATAATTATTCTTGGGTTCCACTCCAGTTTCTGTCTACCAAACGGGGCCCAGGCATACTTATTCTTGAACAGATCCACACATAATTTTGAGGTGCCATCTTGACTGAGAAGCACTGACTTTTTCTAGACAGAAATCAATACTGAAATCACCTCAGAATGCACCAGGGCTCACGGATGAGTGCCTGGAAGAGGTCTTTGACTTTTCTTGTGTTTCATAGAAACAAGTTTATGTATTTGGGTGGGCATGGGAGTAGGTGTCTAAAAAGCCACAGGGGAAGGATTGCATCTCTAAGGTTAAAGAGAGCAGGCCGAGCCTCACTTCCTCCCTCTCGTCAACTGGGCTTCCTGTTGTCACAGTGTGAGCACATTTATTTTCCCTTCACTTCTCCTTTTACACAAATAGCCCCGGACATCCGTGTTACCAGTCTTGTTGTGACCATCTCAAGGATAATCACTGATCTTGCCTAAAGAACTGAGGAAGAGTGCCTGCGAAAGGTAAGCTTGGTGACATTTTAATCTGGCTTGACAAGACCTGAACCATATTATGTGGGATAGGGTGTCTTAGGATTGTCCGTACACCTCTTCAGTAAGTCTAAAATCTCCTGCAACTGCTATTTCACAAATATTTAGTGCAGGAAAGTAAAAAGATCAAGATCCTGGCACCCCTCAAAAGACAAGCAGGCTGTAAAGACTTTTCACTAACCAGGTTCCCGTTATCTGATACCTCTTTGGGTCAGGGCATTCATGAGCTTAAATTGTTTCAGAACTTGAATTTCTGTGTGTAGTCATTTCTGATGCCTGGAGCCTTCTGTGGGACATGACGTTGGGGAGATTTCATACATACTTAGGTCTCTTAGAAGACTGATCTTGTGATTTTAGAGTGAGGAGAGAACCAACGGCCAGAGCCATTTAGAGAGGCAGTTGGGAGATGGCAGTTCTTAATTCAATCAGTTTTCATGACTCTCACTGTGATTCCTCAGAGCCACTAAATAGAAGGACAGTTACAAATGACAACACCCAGTTCAGAGTCAGGAACACAGGGCATGCCCACTGCCTGTATATCAAGAGGTAAAAGCTGAACACCCCTAAGAGATGCTTAGATTGATTGTTTTCAAACAGCAGGAAGAACATTGTGGTTTATTCTGCTGAATAAACTTGTCCTTGGTATACAAAACATAAATATTGATAAATATAACGTGACATACACCAACCAACAAAATTTGATATTGTAATGATTTCTAATTCATGCCCTGTAACTAGCGACTGGGGTCTCATGGACTCAGAAAGTCAAAGTCAAGCTTTGGTCCTGGCTTTCTGTGACCACCATAGTCATTACTAGAGGTCAGGAGACCAAAGGAAACACTAAACCAGAGCTTTCTCTTTCTAATACCTGCAGGAGTCTCAACTGATTATGCCCTAGGGGGAGAGGACGGCCCTCAAGGACCATTACTTACCAACCTAACAATGAGGGATGGCAACGTCACCAAGGGCTCTAGATTCCCAAAGCACCTCAGGGGCCATTGAGCCATGAATTTAAAAATAAAGACCAGATTTTTTATTTTATTTTTTTAAGATTTTAAAAAAGATTGTATTTATTCATTTGAGAGAGAGAGAGTGCAAGTGGGGGCGGGGTGGAGGAGCAGAGGGAGAGAATCTTAAGCAGGCACTGAGCACGGAGCCAGATGCAGGACTCTATCCCACAATCCTGAGATCATGACCTGAGCTGAAACCAAGAATCAGACGTTTAACCAACTGAGCCACTCAAGCACCCCTTAAGATTTTATTTTTAAGTAATCTCTACACTCAATGTGGAGTTCTAACTTACAACCTCGAGATTAAGCGTCACATGCTCTACCAACTGAGCCAGCCAGGAGCCCCAAGACCAGAATTTTTAATGAATTCATTTAATAATCATATATTAAGTGCCTCCTGGGGCCAGGCATGTGCTTTGGAAGATTCTGGTGGGGAGACAAAAATAGCAAGGTAGAGATTTGTCCCCAAAATAGTCCTGCCCTTAAGGAACTCCTATGGAAGATAAAAGATATCGGTGCTTTGGAAGAGAATTGAGCAAAAGCAGTCTTAGCTGCTGGCTAAACAAAGAAGTTTTGCTTTCTCAATCTCCACCAGAATCTGCACTGTTTTGAAATTGCGGTTGGTTTGGAATCGAGACTGAACTGAAGCTTGATTTCCTGTGTTGTTTTCTGTGTGGGCCAATTAAGTATACTTAGCTTTTAAATGAAAGGATTGGGCACCTTTATACCCACAGGGATGATTCAAAGCCCATTCCTTCACAGCTACTGCTGCTGAGGCCACTTCACCTTTAGTAATTGACCCACACAAACCGGCAAGGTCAAACTCCATTGGTCTTTTGTTTCTAGTGTCCTCAGGTTGACCCCTGACCAACCAGAGGGCTTCAGACTCCAGATCTGAAGCCTGTTCCCCTTTTTCAGTCCCACCCCACGGCTTACGAACAGCTAGGCATGGTGCTAAGTCCCGGAGACACGGGGATGACTGACGTGCTTATCAATCTCAAAGCGTTTGTGGATTCTGGCGTGGAATACAGACACAACACACCATTATAGCACAATGCAATCTTTTCTATCATGGAGGAAGTGTGCACACAATGTGGGAGGAGTGTAGGAGTGTGCCCTGGAGAGGAAGTGACTGCTTGGGCTCATTTTCAAAGAAGTGCAAGTTTGCTATGGTGACTGGGGGTAACCATGCATTCCAGATGGGGCACAATACATGTACACTCAAGGAGTATAACCCCGCCCCCCAAATGCATTTGAGATGAGAGTAAGCAGGTGAGCAGGAGCAGAGGAAGTGGAAATCTCTCTCTCCTACTTGGTTCTCGAACCCAGCAGCTGAAAGTGAGAGGCAAGATCAAACAACTGGGCAGGTCCAAGGTCTAGGCCTGGCCGTGACTATGCCTGAGACATCAGAATTGATGGGATGTGGCTTGAAATGAAGGTGAAGGGGAAGGTTTCTTACTCCTTAATCTCGATTTCCCCCAGGTTAGTGTGAAGTTTGGAGCTCTTTGCGAGGTTATGGCCACTGTCTCTCAACTTCTGTTCCAGGAAACGCTGTGTTGATTTAGTTACAGTGGTTTGGTTTGTGTTCCTAAATTAGTCCTCCCCCAGTACTTCCCGTACCAAGTGAGCACCCAGTGTGTGCAGGTCACCCTGGGCCTGCAGACTGGGTACCTGCCCTCAGGAAGCTCCGGGGCCCAGCTACCACTGCAGGTACAGAGCACCAAAGTAAAGGAGCAGAGAAACGAGACTGCTACACAGAGCGGGCCTCTGGGGATGGGAGGCTGGGATTGCAGCTGGAGGGTGAGTGTGGGGAGGCTGTCTGGACACAGGCTTTGAGAAGAAGGAATCCATTTCCAAAGCCATTGGGTGAGCACTCCCAGAGTGGAGGCCATGGATCTCTGTGTTGGGACACAGAGGCAAGTCCTCTCTTCATTCCCCAGGTCACGAGCACACAGGACCGTTCCTTCCTAAGCAGGAACATCAGTACATCACAGCTATGGCCAAGAACTGTTGTAAAGGAAAAGGTGCCACAAGGATACATTTCTATAATCATTTCAAATAAGAGCCCTATCTATTTTACAAGTGTTAGAATGTTGTTACTTAAATGCAATTCAGGATTATTTAGGTTCAAATAAAGTGTTCAACTTGTAGTGAGAGCCCAGTAAACATTAGCTATTCTTAAAACATTCGAAACTACTTATTTTCCAGGCAAGGTGAAGCTTGTCCAAAGTCATAAAACTAGTTAAATAGTAATTCCAGATTCTCCATGGAATGCTCTTTCCTCCCCATTACACACTATACTCTCTTTTCTTATAGACTTCCTATTAAACAAACATCATTAGATGGTGTTCTTTGTTTACATAAATTTCCAGTGCATTTTAACATAAGCAAACATAAAAAATCCAACTTAATCATAAATCCAACTGATCTGAAGTCAATATGCTAGCAAATTAAATATTTGAAATATATTCAACTTGTCACACTTTTGTTTGACATTTTATATTTCAGGAGAACTAGTTTGAGGAATGGGAGTGAGAAATTATTTTGATACCTCACATCTTTTCAATTTAAACTCATGGCTTAATACTCACTCTCTGTCAGAAGCAAATAGAGGCCTTAAAGAATTACCCCATGGTTTGTTCTTCTAAAAACAGCTCTTATGGAATCTCAGTATTTATGCCATCAGGGATTTACGATGTAATGACTTAAAGATCAGAATTCTTTAGATCATTTACTCACATTCAACTCTATCTCTCTCTCAATTCAGACTTACAGAAAACTTCCAAAACTAGTACCAAGAATTTCTGAACACCCCCCTTTCACCTAGATTTCCCAAATATTAACATTTTATCACGTTTTCTTTATCCTTCCTAGGCTTTTTCATTTGGGAGTAATTGTTGGCATGATATCCTTTCCCACAGAGTACTTTACTGTGTATTTTCTTTCTTTTTTAAGATTTTATTTATTTATTTGATAGAGAGAGAGCAAAGCAAGAGAGAGAGTGAGAGAGACAGAAAGAGAGAGAGAGAGAGTATGAGGGGGGAGGGGCAGAGGGAGATGGAGAAGTAGATTCCCTGTTGAGCAGGGAGCCAGCTGAGGGGTTCAATCCCAGGACCCTGAGAGCATGACCTTAGCTGAAGGCAGATACTTAACTGACTGAGCCACCCAGGTGCCCCTACTGTGTATTTTCTATGAGCAAAAACATTCTCTTACTTACCACTGTATAATAATCAAAATCAGGAAATTGACACTGATACAATACTGTTACCAATCCATAGATTTTATTAAGATTCCATCAGTTGCCCATTGGTATCCTTATAGCGACTCGAAATCTCAGATTATACGTTGCTTTTAACTGTCCTGTTTCTTTAGTCTCCTTCTACCTGGAACAGTTCCTGAGTCTTTCCTTGTGTTTCATGACATTGATATTCTTGAAACGTACAGGCAAGCTATTTTCTAGAATATCTCTTTATTTGGCTTTCTCATGTTTCTTCATGACTAGATTCAGGTTATTCAGACTTTTGATGGGAATAACCCAAAAGTGGCTTTTATTAGCCCACAGAGAGCCTTGCTAATGCTGGACATAGCTTACCTGAACCCACCATAGATGGGTCTCCAGAACAGGGCCCCTCTACAGCAAAATTCTACATATTTTTAGGGTAAGGAAAGAGAACCTTTAGGAAATGAGATCATCTGGATTTATCTTTCCTCACTTTTTTCCTCCTCTTTGCTTCTTTCTTCTTTCTCTCTTCTTCTACAAATCACCAATTTCTCTCCCTGATAACAGCTTTGAAAAGGAAAGTTTTCACCAGACCACAATTTTGGGGAGGACTGAGATGACAAACACGTTCCTTTGACAAAGTGATGGAGAGATGAGAAGAAACTAATGCGTAAATGTTGATGGTTTGGTTTGGTTTTATTTTCCTACGGCCCTTCCCCGCCCCCACGATTGCTTATTACTCCCTCAGAGAGACATACCTGCATAACCCCCATCCCTCCTCAGCCACTGTTCACAGGGCTTCACTCTGAAAGATTGAAGGAATCTTCCTGAGGCTCATCACACTGCAAGGGGTGAGTCAGGTTGGTAAGTGAGAGGCACAAAATGGAGCCTGAGGCAGTGGAAGGAAGGTGGGCTGGGAGGCTGAGAGACCTTGCCTTGTGCCCTGTGTTTGCTGTTCATTAGCTGGGTGAACTTGTGCCCGTTATATGGGCTGTCTGAGCCTTGGATTTCTAGTTTGCAAAAATGGGGCTGTTGACACCTAAGTTACAGGGTTGATAAGAAGATTATAAATAAGATACATTCATGAAGCATTCAGCATTTTGCAGGATTCAGTGAACTCTATCATTTATTTAAATTTATTTTGCCCTTATTTGGGGGACCCTCATAGCGAACCAATTTTCTTTCCTATTTAGAAAAATCTTTTGTTAATCAAGGTCCCACTGTTCTTCACTGATGAACCAAAAACCTTCACAGGCACTGTGTAGAAGGGGATAGGAAGCCAAACATCACCTTACTGAATACCTTGTTTTTCTGTGTAAGTTGGCAAATAGATCTGTATATAAAGAATTGTACTTTCTTTATTGTTTGAATTTTTTTACAGAGGGTGCACAAAACTTTTTTTTTAGGTATTTACCAAAAAATGAAACAAGCAAAAAATTGTTAAAGGCCTTCTGGCCCCTGATGTATTTTATTCCTGAAAAACCTAGCAGAAAGCCCAGGGTTGCCCTTATGAAAGGACTGGTAGGGAAGCTCTAAACTTGATCTTTTAGTTGGAGTTCACTGAACCAGGCACTCTGATGCTGAGCCATCCAGGAAATATTATCTCATTTAACCCCTTGAACCATGTGTGAACTGCATGTGTTTATCACCATTTTAAAGATGAGGAAATTGTGAAAGTTAGAGAGGTTACACAAGTTGCCCATAAAAGTTACACATTTATGGCAGGTTGCACTGCCAGAATTCAAAATTAGATTTGTCTGATTCCGTCACTAGTGTCTATCAAACTGTGTTCTGTGGAACACTATGCTCTCTGAGCTGTTATAAGTAATCTTCAAAATAAGAATAGGTTTGTAGTAACAATGTACCTTAGCATATAATGAGTTTCTCGGAAGTCATTCATTAAAAGAAGTTTATTGCTTTTTCTTTTATTTTCATTTAATCCTATTTACTTTCAAAATTATTTTACCATGGTTTCCTTTCATTCCTTTTTTTTTAAGTTTTTATTTAAATTCCAGTTAGTTACCATACAGAGTAATATTAGTTTCAGGTGTACAATACAGTGATTCCTTATGGTTTTATTTATTTGCTTGTTTTCATTTGGGGAACACATATTAACATCTCATAAATATAATAGTCTTCATAACATCAAAGCTGTCTTGCTGTGGCTCCAAGATTAGATCACATAAGGCTGGATTGAATTGATAGCTTCTTGAAGCTTCTGTCCCAACCTTAGCTACTTCTAAGTTTGATTGAATTCAGGACTAGATATGATGGCTCTGCAAGAATGGGCCAAAAAAAAAAAAAAGGAGGGATTGAACTAGAAATCCATAAGACAGTTTACTAGCCCAAGATCTTTGCTTGGAGGGAACTGAAAAGTGAACTTCATCCCTGGCCACAGTTAACTGGAGTTTGGTCACAGGGTTTCCTGGAAGCTGATGTCAGGGACTTTCTTCACAGAGCCATGAGTCATGAAGCAGATTTTGACTGCAAAGAGGTGTCAGTTCTTCCAGACAGTTGGGTTGTAAGGGGCAGGAGCCCAATAGCTGATGAAGTCACAACGAAGAAAGGAAGGGGAAATGGAGTGTCATTCTGTCTGGGTTAATATGAAAACTAGGGCCACGGACATGGTAAAAGTAGTGACAATCTTCACCAAATGGGCAGCTTTTCTCCTTCAACCAGGGCAATCTGAGCAAATGGAAAATCAGGGAAGGAGAAAGAAGATGTTCTTCTTCCCGTCTGTGAGGGGAAAAATCAGTAGGGATATCCACAGGTCTGTGGACACTTCATTAGTTGGTGCTCTGTGGACCATTTGATTATAGGGGCCTGAAGCAGCGATCATGGGATCCCAGGATGCTGGGGCTGCAGGGATTCTAGGAGGCATCTGGCCCAATCTTCTGTGTAAGTTATCTGCCCACATCCAAAAGATTAGTCTATTGGCAGAATAAATCTCAAGCCCAAGGCTTCTGATGCTGTGGTGTGTATGTAGTTCATTCCACCACACCAGATTATTTAGAGTTCGTTGACAAAGGCTTATTGAACAATCTTACATTTTTAGTGTAATCAGGGGACTGTGTTAGATCTCGAGGACTCAAAGATGAATAAACTAGCTCCTACCCTCAAGGAGTTCACATTCTAGAGAGGGAAGAAATAATTATAAAACAAAGAGGCTAGTGCAACAACAGAGATTGCAGGTATTATGGGCACTCCTCGTGGGGAGTGGGGTTGGGTGTGGAGAAATAGATACAATCAGAGAGGGCTTCCTGGAAGAGTGACACTGGAGCTGAGTGTCAGGATGAATAGTGGCTAGCCAAATTAAGGGGTCAGAGGGAGAGAAAGCAGCAAATTTCAGCAAAGAACCCCATGAGCACAGGTGAAAAAGGAGGCACTGAGATAAGTAGTCAAAGTTAATTGCTGGGTTTTAAGATTAGCAGCACTATCAACAATAGCCAAATTATGGAAAGAACCCATGTCCATCAACTTATGAATGGATAAAGAAGATGTGGTATATAGGTACAATGGAATATTACTCAGCCATCAAAAAGAATGAAATCTTTGGGGTGATGGGCACTAAGGAGGGTATGTGATGTGATGAGCACTGGGTTTTATATGCAACTGATGAATAACTGAACTCTACATCTGAAACTAATGTACTATATGTTGGCTAATTGAATTTAAATAAAAAATATATTTTAAAAAAAGAATGAAATCTTGCCATTTGCAACGACTTGGATGGAGTTAAGAGTATATGATTTCACTCATGTGGAATTTAAGAAACAAAATAGATGAAAATATAGGAAGGAAGGGAAAAAAAAGAGAGGGAGGCAAACCATAAGAGAGTCTTAACTATAGAGAACAAACTGAAGGTTGAAGGGAGGGAAGGTTGGAGGGAAGGTGGGTGGGGCATGGGCTAGATGGGTGATGGGTATTAAGGAAGCACTTGTGATGAGCACTGGGTGTTGTATGTAAGTGATGAATCACTAAATTCTGCTCCTAAAACCAATATTACACTCTATGTTAACTAAGTAGAATTTAAATACAAACTTGAAACAAACAAAAATAACAATTGTTCTTCTCCCACCATAAATAAACAAATGAATAACTGAAAAAAAAAACTGCTGGCAAGGATGTGGAGAAAATGAAGCCTGATGTACTCTGGTAGAAATGTAAGTTGGTACAGCCCTTATGGAAAACACTACAGAGGTACATCAAAAAGTTCAAAATAGAACTACCATATGATCCAGCAATCCCACTTCTGGGTATATACTCAAGTGAATTGAAATCAGGATCTCAAAGAGATACCTTCCTTCCCATTTTGCAGCATTATTCATAATAGCCAAGATATGAAACCAATCTAAATGTTCATTAACGCATGCATGCATAAAGAAAATGTGGTACATACTCCCCACGGAATATTACTTAACCTTAAAAAAAGAAGGAATTCTTGACATTTGTGACATCATGGATGGACCTGGAGGACACTATGCTGAGTGAAATAAACACAACAGAGAAAGACAAATACTGTATGGTGTCACTTATATGTGGAATATAAGATAGTCAAACTCATGGAAGCATAGGGTCAAATGGTGGTTGCTACCAGCTTGGGAGAGAGGTAAATAGGGAGGTGATGGTCAAAGGGTACAAAGTTTCAGTTGCCCAAAATAAATAAGTTCTGGAAATCTACTATACAGCATCGTGACTACAGCTAACAATACAGTATTGTACATTCAAAATTTGCTAAGTGGGTAGAGCTTATATTAAGTATTACTATCATAAAAAATAAAAATAATAAGAGTGGGGATGGGAGGAAACTTCAGGAAATGATGGATACATCTATGTTCTTGATAGTGGTGATGGTTTCACAAGTGTACACTTATCCCAAACTCATTGAGTTATATATATTAGTATGTACAGCATTTTTACATGTCATTCATATCTAAAGTGCTTTTATAAATTAAATAAATAAATAAAAAATAAAATATAAGCCAGTGAGGTTGCCATGAGTTTGGAGAGATGGACAGGGGCAAATTAGGAAGGACTTTTTGACATTCACATACATACATAAAACCATCACTACATCAAGATAACAAACATTCATCACTTCCAAAAGATTATTCATGGTCTTTTGTAATCCCTTTCTCCTGCCTATTCCTACTCTCCTTTTATTTACCTAACCCCTGCCACCACCACCACCTTCTTCTGCCTCTATCCCCAATCATTGATCTGCTTTCTGTTGCTATATATTAGTTTTCGTTTCTAAAATTTTATAACTGGAATCACACAGTACGTACTCTTCCCTTTGTTTAGCTTCGTTCATCCACCATAATTATTTTGAGATTCATCTATGCTGTGTTGTGTATCAACAGTTCACTTCTTTTTATTCCTGAGTAGTATACCATTTGATAGCCATATCACAGTTTGTTTTTCCATTTATCTGTTGATGGGCCTTTGGGCTGTTTCCAGTTTTTGGCTATTACAAATAAAACTGCAATGAACATTCCTGTACAAGTCTTTGTATGATCATATGCTTTTCGTTCTCTTGATAAATACCTTGGAGTGGAACGGCGGAATCATATGATAATATATGTTTAAATTTTCACAAAACTGGCAAAATATTTTTCAAAGTGGATATACCCCTTTACGTTCTCACCAACCACATTCTCATCAACCCCTGGTATGGTCAGTTTTTTTGTCTTTGTTTTTTTAATTTTAGATACTGTAGGAGGTAGATAGCAGTATCTCATTTTGGTTTTAATTTACATTTCCCTAATGATTAATGAAATAGAGTACTTTTTCATGTACATTTTTTCCATCCATGTATCTTCTTTGGTGAACTATCTGTTCAGATTTTTGTCCATTTTTTTTTCTTTTCCATTTTCAAATGGGATTGCTTGTTTCCTGAGTTTTGAGAGAATGCCCTCAAGGTCCATTTATGTTGTCACAAATGGTAGGATTTCCTTCTTTCTCATGGCTGAATAATACTCTTTTGTATATTTATGCCACTTTATTTATTTATTTATTTATTTATTTATTTATTTATTTATAAAGATTTTTTTTTTTTTAAAGATTTATTTATTCATTTGAGAGAGCAAGAATGAGAGAGAGTACGTGAGAGGGGGCAGGGTCAGAGGGAGAAGCAGGCTCCTCGCCGAGCAGGGAGCCCGATGCGGGACTCGATCCCGGGACTCCAGGATCATGACCTGAGCCGAAGGCAGTTGCTTAACCAACTGAGCCACCCAGGCGCCCAAAGATTTTATTTATTTATTTAACAGAGAGAGAGAGAGAGAAAGCATGCAAGCACATAAGCAGGGGGAGCGGAAGAGGGAGAGGGGGAAGTAGGCTCCCCGCTGAGCAGGGAGCCCATGTGGGGCCGATCCCAGGACCCTGTGATCATGACCTGAGCCGAAGACAGCCGCTTAATTGACTGAGCCACCCAGGCGTCACTATCCCATATTTTTAAAAGATTTTATTTATTTATTTGTCAGAGAGAGCAAAAGCAGGGGGAGCGGCAGGCAGAGGGAGAAGCGGGTTCCCCGCTGAGCAAGGAGCCCGATGCAGGACTCAATCCCAGGATCCTGGGAACATGACCAGAGCCAAAAGCAGACGCCCAACCAACTGAGCCACCCAGGCATCCCTATACCACATTTTTTTTTTTTTAGTTGAAGTGTCAATGGGCATAGGTTGTTTTCATGTCTTGGCTATTATAAGTAATACTGCAATGAACATGGAGGTGCAGATACCTCTTTGAGACCATGATTTCCTTTCCTTTGGATATATAGCCAGAGGTGGAATTGCTGGATTGTATAGTAGTTCTATTTTTAATTTTTTGAGAAATCTCCATACCGTTTTCCATAGTGGCTGTAACCAATTTATAGTCCCACCAATAGTACATGAGGGCTGTCTTTCTGCATATCCTCTCACCACTTGTTATATCTTGTCTTTTTAATGATAACCTTCCTAACAGGTATGAGGTGATACTCATCACAGTTTTGATTTGCCTTTTCCATCTTGCTGATCAGTAATGTTGAGCATCTTTTTCTTTTATACCTGCTGGCCACTTGTATGTCTTTTTTGAAAAAATGTCTATTCACTTCCTCTGCCCATCTGTAAATCAGATTTTTGTTTTTGTTTCTTGCTATTGAATTACATGAGTTCTTTATATATTGTGGATATTAATCTCTTATCAGATATATTATGCAAATATTTTCTCCCACTAAGTAGGTTGCCTGTTCATTTTGTTGATGGTTTCCTTTGCTGTACAGACCCACTTGTTTATCTTTGCATTTGTTGCCTTTGTTTTGGTGTCGTAGCCAAGAAATCCTTGCCAAGGCCAATGTCAAGGTGATTACCCTTTATGTTTTCCCCTAGGAGTTTTGTGGTTTCAAGCCTTACATTCAAGTCTATAATTCACTTTTTAATTTTTTATTTAAAGTCAATTAGGTAACATATAGTGCATTAGTTTCAGGTGTAGAATTTAGTCATTCTTCAGTTGCATATAACACCCAGTGCTCATTACATCAAGTGCCCTCCTTAATCCCCATCCCTAAATTATCCATCCCTCCACTCACCTCCCCTCCAGCAACCCTTGGTTTGTTTCCTAGAATTCAGCATTTCTTATGGTTTGCCTCCCTCTCTGTTTTTATCTTATTTTATTTTCCTTTCCCTTCACCTATGTTTATCTGTTTTGTTTCTTAAATTCCATATATAAGTGAAATCATATAGTATTTGTCTTTCTCCAACTGATTTATATCACTTAGCATAATATCCTCTAGTTCCATCCATATTGTTGCAAATGGTAAGATTTCATTCTTTTTGATGACTGAGTAATATTCCATTGTATATATACCCCATATCTTCTATATTCATTCATCTATTGATGGATATTTGGGATCTTTCCATATTTTGACTATTGTTGACATTGCTGCTATAAACATTGGGGGTACATGTGCCCCCTTTGAAACACTATTTTTGTATCAAGTCTATAATCCATTTTTATTTTATCTTTGTGATTCGTGTAAGATAGATTATTTCATTCATTTGTTTGCAGCTGACCAGTTTTCCCAACACCATTTATTGAAGGGACCATATTTTCCCCATTGTATATTCTTGGCTCCTTTGTTATAAATAAATTAACCATATATGCATGGATTTATTTCTGGGCTTTCTATTCTGTTCCATTGATTTATGTGTTTGTTCTTATGCCAATGTCATATTATTTTGATTACTATAGCCTTGTAATATAATTTGAAATCAGGAAGTGTAATGCTTCTAGTTTTGTTTTTCTTCCTCAAGATTCCTTTGGCTATTCAGGGTCTTCTGTGGTTCCACATAAATTTTAGGATTGTTTATTCTGTATCTGTAAAAAATGCCATTGAAATGTTTATATGTATTGCATTCAATCTGAGGATCATTTTGGGTAGTGTAGACATTTTAACAATATTAATTCTTCCAATCCAGAAGCATGGAATATCTTTCCATTTATTTGTGTCTTCTTACATTTCTTTCATCAATGTCTTGTTTTCAGTGTCTAGATCTTTTACCATTTTGGTTAAACTTATTCCTAAGCATTTTATTGTTTTTCATGCTATTTTAAATGGGATTGTTTTCTTCTTTTTCTGATAATTCATTAGTTAATGTTCTTTAACCCAATTAGCTATCTCGGGGCATACCTGGAGTACTTAGACCATTTCATTTACTTGCTATTAATATGGTTAGAGTTGAGCATATTTGTTTTCTATTTGTCCCATCTTTCTATTTGTTTTTTGTTTTCCTCATCTGTTCTTTGTTTTTGTCTTAGTCTGTGCAGGTTGCTATAACACAATACTACATACTGGGTAATTTATAAACAACAGAAATATATTTCTCACAGTTCTGGAGGCTGGAAATCTAAGATCAGGATGCTAACGTGGTCAGGGGAGGCCTCTCTTTTGGGTTGCAGACTTTTTGTTGTGTCCTCACAAGATGGAAGGAGCTAGGAAGATTTCTGGGGTCTCTTTTATAAGAGCTCTAATCTCATTTAGGAGGGTTCCACCCTCATGACTTAATTGACTCCCAAAACCCTACATCCCTACACCATCATGGGCATTAGGATTTCAACATGTAAATGTTATGGGGACACAAACATTCAGACCATAGCAGTTTCCTTTTTCCTCTTTTTGTCAGGCTTCTTTCAACTAATCCAGTATTTAGAAAAAATTTTATCTCCTTTGCTGGTTTACTTTTTTAAGGTTTTATTTATTTATCCTTTGCTGACTTACTAATTATAATTCTTTGTTTTGTTATTTTAGAGGCTGCCTTATGGTTTATACTGTACATCTTTAATCCATCACGGTCTATCTTCAAGTAGCATTACCACACCACATAATAGAACCTTATAGTATTCTTCCATTTCTCCTTTCCCAGAGAGTTCCTTTAAAACTAAATAATCATGGGTTCCATTTACTGAGTATGGTCATATATCAGTCTCTGTTATAATATCATTTAATCTTCACATCCACCCTAAGAGGTGTAAGTATTACCCGCATTTTACACAGGAATAAATTGTGACTAGAAATGTTAAGTAAATTTCCAAATGTCATGTAGCTATTTGGTGGCATATGTGAGAGTTGAATTCAAGTTTGACCTCAAAGCCCATGTAGTAAATCACCATATTAACCTCTCAAGTATATACAAACACACTTATAATATAATCAATTTTACTTTAACTTGGCTAAAATATTGATGAAGAATTAAGAATAATCCTGAGGGTCAAGACAAGAAGGAGAAAGGGAAAAAGAAGGACAAAGTAAAGGAAAAGGAAAATAGTATGAGATAAATATATATATTTGGTCTTTTCAACAGAGATTATTCTACTGTGGAACACAAATAGCTCATCAAGCTTATCAAGAGCTTAGATGACCTCTTCCTCAAGACCATCTGATTTCTGATATTGTTAAGAGGGTACAGGCATGGATTGTACAAACAATCTATACACTAGAAAAGGCATAGTTCTAATGGGAAAAAAAAACAATAAAATGACATTCTGCTTTATATAGCAGTCTTATATGCAGTTTTAAAATATGAGTTACTCTATAGAATCTAATTGTGTCTGAGAGAAAATTCAAAATTGTGTAATTGAGGTTGAGGGTTTGCACATTAATGTTCTGGCTGAGAAAATGAAATTATATGTATTTTTTAAATCAAGCTCCCATTGCTATCTCTTTTCATTTCTCCACTGGATATTTGATAGCTAGTTTTATCTCTCCTATAAGATTGACATCTCCTGGAAGATAGCTACTGTTTAGTCACAGTTATATCTCCCACAGTATCTAGAACAAAAAACATCATAAATGTTTCTTCAGTAAAAGAATGAATCATACGTAGGTATGTTCCCCCGTTTTCATGTGGAGAGGTTTATAGACCAAATGTAGTATATACATGCATCTCAGGGCATACAAGGAACTGGCTGATCAAGTCACTGACTTCCACACCTGATTAATTCCTGACTCCTGGGCTGCCTTCTTGAGTAAATGCCCAAGCACTAGTCTCTGAGCATTGGCCTACTGTGTGTTACTGTGACTCACTCTCCTCTAAGAGCAGCTCTATTGCTTTCCTCTGCAGTGCTTAATTCAGTGATAAGCATTCTTGGCTTGCTGAATTGGAGCAAAAGTAGGTGTCCAAGTTAAGCCAATTGGTACCTCAGTTCAGAGACTGAGAAAACAGGGATTTTGGGGAAACATCTCAGAGGAGAGTCACAGCTCAAACCCAAGGTGATGCTGGAGATCTTGAACCCTGAACATTTATGCCATCTCTTCACTGGTGCCACTTTACAGAGCCAGGTAACTTACTTCTTCTTTTTTTCCTTTCACTTTTTAGAGTAAGAATATCCCAGCATGGGCATGAGTGGCTTGAAATTGCTGAAGTACGTTCTGTTTTTCTTCAACTTGCTCTTTTGGGTAAGTGTGCCTCTTCTGAGCATGAGGAGTTCATCTCCTCCTAGCTACACTCTATTTCTCCTCTACTGAAGCCTGGTATGGAGAGCAACCCATGCATGTCTGAATGGCATACCCAACTTACAACAAGGGAATAATAATTTCCCTTCTTCCCATCCTGCCATTGTATAAGCCTGTAAAATTGAGAAGTACCAATGCAGTTATCTTTTTTTTTTATTATGTTCAGTTAGCCACCATACACTACATCATTAGTTTTTGATGTGGTGTTCAACAATTCATTAGTTGCATATAACATCCAGTGCTCATCACAACCATGCCCTCCTTAATACCCATCACCCAGCTACCACATCTCCCCACACCCATCCCTTCTGAAACCCTCAGTTTGTTTCCCATAGTCCACAGTCTCTCATGGTTTGTCTCCCTCTCTGATCCCCACCCCTTTCAGTTTTCCCTCCCTTCCCCTATGGTCTTCTGTGCTAATCTTTATGTGCCACATAGGAGTGAAACCATATGATAATTGTCTTTCTCTGTTTGACTTATTTCACTTAGCATAATCCCCTCCAGTTCCATCCATGTCGATGTGAATGGTGGGTATTCATCCTTTCTGATAGCTGAGTAATATTCTATTGTATATATGTACCACATCTTCTTTATCCAGTGCAGTTATCTATAGACATGCTCTTTCTCTCTCTGGGGACTTTAGGCTACTGTTGCTCACTGCTGACATCTATGGGTGAGAAACCTGAGACTCTACATTCTGTGTATAAGTAACACTTTCCTGCTCCCCTCCTCCCCTTAATCCCTTGGATGAATAGCTGATTGAAAGTTTTATGTTAAAAGAAGAAGAAGAAGAAGAAGAAGAAGAAGAAGAAGAAGAAGAAGAAGAAGAAGAAGAAGAAGAAGAAGAAGAAGAAGAAGAGGAAGAAGAAGAGGAAGAAGAAGAAGAAGAAGAAGAAGAAGAAAAGAAGAAGAAGAAGAAGAAGAAGAAGAAGAAGAAGAAGAAGAAGAAGAAGAAGAAGAAGAAGATAGCAGGAAGGGAAGAATGAAGGCGGGGGGAAATCGGAGGGGGAGATTAACCATGAAAGACGATGGACTCTGAAAAACAAACAGGGTTTTAGAGGGGAGGGGCGTGGGAGGATGGGTTAGCTTGGTGATGGGTATTAAAGAGGGCACGTTCTGCATGGAACACTGGGTGTTATATGCAAATAATGAATCATGGAACACTACATCAAAAACTAATGTTGTAATGTATGGTGATTAATATAACATAATAATAAAAAAAAGGAAAAGAAATAAATATTTATTGAGCATGTGAAAAAAAATAAATAAAATAAAAAATAAAAATCATCCATATACAAAAAAAAAAAAAAGGACGTCACCTTTTCTGGGAAGGTTTCACCATACCAAATTTAGCAATTGAATTTCAAATATAGGATTAGTTTGCACTCGTGTTTATGAGAAGATTCTTAAAAGTTTGGCTTCTCTAGTTTCCTGCCTAGCAAGATAAACTTCTCAGCCAGGGCATCCCCTCTACATGGTTGTGGTTTCCAAAGGGAAGACCATGTGTAGGATGTGGTGGGAACAAGGAGTAGGGGATCTGAAGCATGAAGATACTATATGACTCACAGTGAGCTTCTCCTGGTATCTGATATGGGTAGGATGAAGCATGAGTGGGACATCACAGGAGGAAAGTAGGATCACCTCTTTTCTAGGTGCATGGGGAAAGTTGGGTAAAGAGGTTGTTCATGAGAGTCTTGATAGAACCAATGGAAAGATGTGATTTTTTTTTTTGATTCATTGGTGGCAAAACTTCTTTATTTTTAAAAAATTTTTTATTATGTTCATTAGCCTGCATATAGTACATCATAAGTTTTTGATGTAGTGTTCAATGATTCATTAGTTGCATATAACACCCAGTACTCATCACAACATGTGCCTCCCTTAATACCCATCACCCGGTTACCCCATCCCCCCATCCTAATCTCAAGTGAGAATGTGAACAGATATTCAAGAGTGTTGTGGAATTCTTTCTTTCAGTTCTGTGGTTGCTGCATTTTGGGCTTTGGGATCTATCTCCTGATCCACAACAATCTCAACCTGCTCCCCTCCCTCACACTGGGCAATGTGCTTATCATCGTGGGCTCCATTATCATGGTGGTTGCCTTTCTGGGCTGCATGGGCTCCATCAAGGAGAACAAGTGCCTGCTTATGTCGGTGAGTCTCTTGCAGCAGATGTGGTACCCTAAGTAGAGAGACATGATGCCTTAAGCCCCAGGAAAGATGTTTCTTGGTGGCTAACCTATGGGCACAGGGAAATTATAGGAACATAGGATTGGCACTTTAGGCCAGCCAAATCTGTCTAGACCAATAGTATTTTGCTTCTGACTGGGGTCCCAGGGATAGGTGGAAGAGGACATTGCTATCCTCCTTGGGATTCATTGTGCAGTGTTAATAATGACCCTTGTCATAATTTCCCTTTATGGCATTTTATTTCTTCATGTCTCGTTGAAATCAAGTGTCATCCATCTGCCTAAATGCTTTTCACATTAGTATGTTTTTAGGATTTGAGTCAGAGTCACTAACTGATGGAAAATCTAGTCTCTAGATTCTTCTGAGTACTGTGACCCTCCTAAAATGGCAGAATATGCTTCTCTATCTCAAATCTGCACAAGATACATGATGGTGTGATGACCCAAATTAAGTGAGGACCTAGGTGGCAGCCATTTTGATCTAACGTGAGAGATGCTAGAGCTTTTCAGTTGTTCCCTGTCAGTTAAGTGTCATGAAGAGCATCTTTAGGCTTAGGTTTTGTCTGTAAGCTCTATGAGAGAAGAGTTTTGGTATCTCTAAGTGTACACAGAACAGTGCTTGATATAACAGTGCCACTCCATCCATAGTAAGGGTTCTCAGTCACCTTGGTTCTTCCTTAAGTCATTTGGTTAATCTTCTTTCCCTTATGGGTCAGTTCTTAAACTGGAGCCCAGACATAGAATAAAAAAGTTCTTGTTTTCAGTTCCCAGATTAATGGCAAAATATGGGAGATAATAGACATAAGGAAAAGGCTAAACAGGTTTAAACAGTCAAAATTAATGTTGGGATGAAAAGGTGAAGGAGAATAAGTGAAAATGTATTTTCTGCTGTGTGTGATTAGCATAAAGGGAGTAAGCATCTACAGTTGGAAGTAAATAAGGGTTAGGACTGTGATTAGAATACCTCTTCTCCCCATCTGTACAGGGCTCCTCTCAACTTCCACCATCACCTGTCCCCAACCCCAAACTAGCCCTGATCTTGCAGAAAGGACCAGGCCCCAAACTCTAAAGGCACATAGTTTAGTTTACTGCTTTTTTGCTCAACTCTTTCAAAAAGCTGATGCAAAAATTGCTTCACTGATTCAACAAGTAGTATTGCATACTCATTATGTGCATGGAGCTGTATAGGCACATGGGAAAGGGAGAACAAAGTTAAAGGACAGCTGATCTGCCCTCTAGAGACTTGGAGTCTAGTTGTAGAAAAATGACACATATCCCTCACGAAACAAAAGGCTTATGAAGGCCTGAGCAAGCAGGAATAGGAACTTCTGTACATGTGCAGAGACATGCCTGGATGCTCCCAGGGTGGAGTGGGAGTGAGGGAAGAACTAGGATCAGTGCTATGAGCATGTCTCTGCTTTGCCTCAGTTCTTTATCCTGCTGCTGATTATCCTCCTTGCTGAGGTGACCTTGGCCATCCTGCTCTTCGTGTATGAACAGAAGGTAAGCTATAAAGAACATCTCATTGTTGTATTTCTGACCGTGGAAAAAAAGTCCTGTAATAGAGGCAAAGTGGAAGGATGGAAGAAAGAAATTAATTGTAAATGGGGAGGGAAAAAATTTCATGAAAGATAGCAATTGAATCATGCTTTGAAGGATGAATAGGAAGAGCAGTAAAAACAAGTTTATCTTCCTCCTGCTTCCTTTTCTCCATGTGTTTGGCAGTAGAAAATGTCTGTCTCCATGCCTAAGAGAGCCCATGCTTTGATTGTCTTCCTCTGAAAAACCAGAGTTCTGGAAGGACAAGAGACTATGTACTTCCTGCAATGCTATCTCAGTCTCAGCACTTCTCCCTGTATATAAACTCCCTCTCCTGGCTTCCTTAGCTCTGAGGAGATTATTTGGAAGGGAGGAGCAAATGGAACCACCAGCCATTATTAGATATTGCTTGTTCCTTGAACTCACCTGCTTTTTATAATGTCTTCTCTGCCGGAATATGCCCCGACCAGTTGAATAATTATGTGTCTGAGAGCCTGACTGACAGCATTCAGCGATACCACACGGACAACAGCACCAAGGCAGCATGGGATTCCATCCAGTCATTTGTGAGTACAGATGGAATCCTCCTCAGCTCAGCCCAGACTTAATTTTCCAACCTCAGTGCCTGGAGGCTAAAGGGACGTCGTTTCTTGAAAGGCCCAGAATCTAAGGTCCATAACCCCTAGGTCCAAAATAATGTTTAGCAGTCACAAACAGGAATCAGTCTTATTCTCTACATTCTCTCATCCTTCACATTCTCAGCTAGGCTCATTGTCTAAGCCCTACTAAGATCTAAGGAAGACCCAACATGTCAGACTAAATTCCCTGTGTGCTTAATTTTTTATCTGTAAAATGTGACTAAGTTAAACATGCCCTTTCTATTTCAAGGAGTCTTATGTGAATGAAATGGTATAATGGATTTGAAAATATTTTGTTCTAAGGAGTCATAGTAGTTAAGCCAATTCTGTATTTTCCGCTAGAGTCAGATCTGAAGGGTCTACCTTTTCTCCAAATTCCAGTTTTCCTTTTGTTGACTTTCTAACCATCATGTTTTTGGGGAATTTGGCTTTTAGCTGCAATGTTGTGGTGTAAATGGCACGAGTGATTGGGCCGGTCACCCACCAGCATCTTGCCCCTCGGGTCCACAAGTTCAGGTAATTTTTTGGCAACTTTTCTGTTATTAGCTTCTTTGGTTAAACTTTCAATTATCTTAGAAACTCCAGTCATACAGGACTTAGTCCTCCCAACCAGAAACAAGAAACCTTAAATAAAATAGAGGCCAGGGAGAAAACCCAGGTAACTAGGCAAATTAGACAAAAGTTGTCCAGACAAAAGAAAAAAAAAGGAACAAGCTCATTAGACTAGTGATGCCATCACAAATCTTGCTATCCTAAACTATTACATTAGAGGGGAAAAGTTTATGTGATAGTGACAGAGGATTATATCTACATTTTTTTGAGCAAGAAGTAGGTCTTATGGTTGAAAATGAAAGTTGTAAAGTTGAGGTAGAAAACCTCCCCCTCTTCCTGTTTCTCTGTTCTTCTTCCTTGGAAATGTCAACATCCAGCCCCTTGGTGAAATGAATCATAAGTAAAGGGGTCTGGAGTTGGGGGAGAGAGAGTTGGTAGAACTGTTGAAAGAACCTGCTGACTTAATTCAGACCTCCAGACTACGCCCAGAGAAGAAGCCAAGATTATATTCCAAGATTAAGTTCCTAAATTCCTGTTACCTGGTGTTATCCACCTTGGGATTGTTTGAAAATCTCCAGAAATTTTTAGGTCTATAAAGAAAGACTGAGACACTCACCAACTAGCCCTGCCCTGGAGCTTGGTAGGACCATGATAGATTTAGGTTTCAGCAGAAGCTGAAATGCAACCAGTCCTAGAATTGCAGAGGTTACCTCCCCATTTATTTGTCCCAAGTCAGCAGTGGATGTTTAAAGAACTTAAGGACATCTATTGCCTCTCAGGAGCTAGTTTAACTCTTTGTGTAGACATCTAGGACTTCCACGTTAGGTGCCATTGTGATGATAACAACACCAGAAAAGTCTGTAGTTTAATATTCTCTACTTTATGACTGTTTCTTCATCCACAGAAAGAAAATAAAATAAATGGCCTAAGAAAATAAAATGGCCTAAGTCTCTTGGCATAAGGCAAAATATAAACTATCTTCTGAAATTAACTTCCTGATAAAGTCGAATAATATAGTGGTATCCTTTGTACTTGTAATTTTTTCTAGGGTTGCTATGCAAAAGCAAAACTGTGGTTTCACTCCAACTTCCTGCACATTGGAATCATCACCATCTGTGTTTGTGTGATCCAGGTAAGAACTTAATCGTGGGACTATTGTGAAGATTAAATTAGGTAAGTCAGGTAAAGTTTTAGAACAGTTCCAGGTAGATAGTGTATGCTCAATAAATAAGAGTTTCCTCAGTCATGTAGCAAATGATGTCATTACCAATTTAAGGCATACAGAAAATATGCTGCAAGATCTATCTGGTCAACTTATCCCTAAGAGCTATGAGTGCTTCATAGTCAAATTAAAAGTCATCAAGCAGACCCCTACTTTGGTCATTCACTCAACCGGTATGGAAAACTTGTGATGGATAAACATTTTTTGTGAAAAATTGGCCTTGTATGCCAAGCAGGAGCTGATGATAAAAATCATAAACAATTTCCTCCTTGTTTTTCTGCTTAGCATGATAAGTCAGGGGTGAATTGGGGATAGTTTTGTGTTCTTTTTTATTATGTGACATTTCTACTATTTTTATACCCATGTATTTTGGGTATGTCACAGAATAGCTAAGATGTAATCAAGAAGCTCAGAGGGAAATAATTTTTCTCTGCTTGGAAACTAAGGAGTCTCAGGGCACGGGTAGAGATGACTCATTGCACAAAATGTTGACTTGTGCAGTACTTGCCTATACAAGTGACTTCTTAAGGAGACAAAGATGTCCCAACACTCTATCCTTTACTGTTTTGACATCACCCACTAGCATTCTAAAGCTGAAGGAGAGAATAGGGAAGGAATTGGAAGTAATGGCAAGAAGGGTGGTTCCAGCGTAATGGACACTTCCTTTTTCTCTGGGGCTAATCCCAAGGGTGTGGGAGAGATGGCTCCTCCTATGAAGACCTCACATTTTCTCAACTCTTTTCTCAGGTGTTGGGGATGTCCTTTGCGCTGACCTTGAACTGCCAGATTGATAAAACCAGCCAGGCCCTAGGGCTGTGACATGATACTGCCTTGTGCTGGAGAGGCTTATTTCATCTCTGGAAAGCCAAAATCAGTTATTAGCATGAAGTCCTAAATGATCACCTCTTGGCCTGGTGTCTTTGTCCCTCTCTCATCTTTTCCCTGTTTTGTCCCTGTATCATAGAACCAGAAAAGAGGGTATTAGCCAGGCATTTCCCATCTCAGGCACCAGAACAATGATTCACCCACTCATGGGACAGCTATGTCCCTCAAGGAGGTGACACTAATATCTGAGCATTTTTTGGACATGAGAAGCCAAGAGAACCTGCAGCACTAATGGTTCAAGGTCAAAGGATGGGTCTGGGACTTGAATTTTTGCATCTTCTTATTGTCAAATAAGGCTCTAGCCTCTAAATCATGCCCAATCCACTCTCCAAAGCCAAACAAAAGACAAGCTGAAGGGAGCTCTGGGGCCAGACTCATTGTCACAACCCTCTGCTTCCTTTTGGCTGGGCCTGGTCCTTGACTACAGGAATGACAGAGTACTTTCTCCAAAGGGTAAGGTTTCTTGCAACTTCCTTATTAAAGGGCCTCATTGATTTATTCTGTCTTTCCAGAAGAAACTGTCCAGTGATTCATATCCTGACTTCAGCCAATCTCTTAGCCTTTGAGTTACATAGCTATGGAAGAACTCAGCAGAACCAGTATCTCTGGTGGTTTAGCTAATAATCACATTTGTAAGAGTTTTGGTGTTATTTTTCTATCAAATAAGGATTTGTTAATGTACTATTTTATCTCTTCAATAAATAAAATAGCTTATGATCTCAATCATTACATTTTCATTCCTATATCTCAAATATGTTTTCTGTGACTCAGACTGATTGCCCTGCCAGCAAGCCAGGTATATTAGTTATCCATTGTTGCATAACAAATTATTCCAAAACTTAGTGGCTGAGAACATAAATTTATTATCTCACATTTTTTGTGAGTGATGAATCTGGGAGCAGCTTAGCTGAGTGATTCTGGTTCATAATCTCTCACATGACTACAATCAATATGTCAGCTAGGGCTGCATTTATCTGAAGGCTCAAATGGAAAAGGATCTACTTTCAAATTTTTCACATGCCTCTTGGTAGGCCTGTTCTTTGCCACATGCAACTTTCCACAGGGTTGCCTTATGACATCACAGTTGGTTTCCCCTATTACAAAAGATCCAAGAGAGAGCATGAAATACAGCACCCCAAACAAGCCATAATCCTTCTATAATCTAACTCAGAAGTGCCATCACATCAATCCTGCCATATTATATTCCTTAGAAGTGAGTCAAAAAGTTCAGCCCACACTCAAGGGCAGGAGTTTACACTGGGTGTGAATACCAGGGAGCGGAAATCATTGGGGGCCATCTTAGAGGTTGCCAACCACATGTTTTTTGGGCCAGAAAAAGCTTAATTGGATTGTCTATAAGCTAAATTAAATCATCTAATAACCATATGTAATAAGGCATAAAATCAGAACATATCTAATATAGAACCAAATGTAGAGAAGGCAGAGAAAAGGACAGAAGAATTTGGTTTTGTTCTTGAAGTTTTGTGTATCTCCCACCTCCCTTAAAGGAAAATTGGTCATTTTAGTGGTAGTTATAGGGAAACCTTCGACACTATGTTTCTCTTGGGATAAAATTCAGATTTCTTATTATATCTACCAGGACCTATATGATATGCCCCACTCTTAGCCCTCCAGCCTCACCTCTTACTGTTCTTACCCTTTTATTCTAACTTAGGTCTATTGAAGTTTATTTAGTTGCTCTGAGCTTTATTTATACGGACTTATTTTTCCCGTTTATCCAATGATCCCTTTGGATAATTCCTTTGCCCTAAGGAAGGTTTCCCTAGTACTACTAAGTTTAACATCTATTGAGGTCTTTATAAGTATGAGATAGTGTGCTAAGAGCTTTCCACACATCTCCCCATTTAAATCTTGACAAAATGTCTTTTGTGAGTACCTCCGTAATGCACTCATAGAAACTTCACAGATCTTATTACATTTTATTTTAATTGCTATTTATTTGTCTCTATTAATTATTGGTCTAAGTTAGAAAAACAACGAGAAAAGGTAAAAATCGACTATAAATAAAGATTGTGTCATAACCACAATAGAGTTGAAATTTTAAAACACATGAAACTATATGATAAAAAAATCTAGGCCAATCATTTTGAAAAGAAAATGTAGTTGCTATAAACATTTTTCTAAAATAATAAGAACCATCCAAATTGACTCAAATAGAAAAAGGAGATTTCTGGTAAGATAGATGATATTACTAGACTAAACTTCCACTATAGACAACTAAAGTGCTAGATAAAAGCTTTAAAACATTTTATTAATGTTTTATGGAATGAAAGTAAGGAATACTCAAGCCTGAGACTTTGTGATGATGGGAACCAGAGAGGTAAGAGGAATTTGAGGAGATTTGCCAAACTAGATGAACTTGGATTTCAATTTTCATGACACATGGAGGTACATGGAAAATTTCAGGGTCTAAGGTTGAGAGTCTAAGCAGAAATCTTTCCTCTTTTAAGTCAGAGGCACCAAAGTGCTATACCTTAGTATAAGAGTAAACTAGAAATACCACTCACTTTCACAAAAGATTACATGAAAGTCTGCAACTTGGCAATTTAGCAGAGGAAAGCAACATCCCTAAAAAGTTGAATCCATAATCTGGCCATTATGTTGACTTAAAGTGAAAACTTAAAGTGTCTGAGTCATCTGCAAACTCTCAAACTAAAATTTAGTTTAAAGTAGTCCCAAACAAGAAGTTATCCCAGGCTCTGGCAGAAGCAAAATGCACACACTTTCTGAATGAGCCCACAATAATATCAGGTCTGTTGTGATAAGCACTGGGTGTTGTATGCAAGTGATGAATCACTAAATTCTACTCCTGAAACTAGTATTATACTGTATGTTAACTAACTAAAATTTAAATAAAAACTTGGAAAAAAATAATAAATAATAATAATACCAGGTCTCCATGAATCTCAAAAAGCAAATTTTTAATTAAATTGAACTACTCACAATTAAAATTCACTAAAAATATGAGAAAACAAGGCACTATGAGCCAAGGGAAGCAACAAACAATAGGAATGGACCCACAAAACTTCAGATATTATACTTACTTTAAACAAATATATATAACCATGTTTTTTTTATATTTAAGAAAATAAAGATCAGCTTTAAAATATGTGCAGAGAAAAACTGAAAGAAAGAGTAATCATTTTTGAAAGAGGAAAATATAGTTGAAATTTTTTAAATTTAAATGAACATGTTTAAAAACATATTTGATACAAGGAAAGCCAAATTAATAAACAAGAAGATTTATATGAATAAATTAATCAGAATGTAGCTATAGTGGGTTGAACTTTGCCCCCAAAAAGGTATGTCCAAATTCTAACCCCTAGTACTAGTAAATATGATTTTATTTAGAAATGGGGTCCTTGTGGATGTGATTAAATTAATGATCTTGAGATGAGATCATCCTATATTTAGGGTGAGCCCTAAATCCAATGTCTTCTGTCCTTAAAGAGAAAAGAGGGATATTTTTAACTCAGATATAGAGAAGACCCATAGGGCAAGGCCATATGAAGACAGAGGCAGAGATTGGAACAATGTATCTAAAGCCAGGGAACACTTAAGATTGCCAACAACTACCAGAAGGTAAGAGAGTCATATGGAACAAATTCTTCATCAGGGCATCCAGAAGGAATCAACACCTGGAGACACCTTGATTTTGGACTTTTAGCCTTCAAAACTATGAGAGAATGATTCTCTTTTGTTTGAAACCACCAATTTGTGGTGCTTTATTCCAGCAGCTCTGGGAGATTAATACAGTGGCACATAGAAAGAGTGAAAAATATGAATGCAAGATTAAGAAATGATGAGGACAGAGTTATAGAGTCTAATATAAGTGTAACTGGAGTTCTGGAAAGAGGAGATACAAAGCATAGTAGACACAATACTTGAAGTCATAATAGTTGAGAATATTCCAGAACTGATGGAAGATACAATCCACAAATAAAAAGTCAAATGAATTACTTTCATGAGGGAAAAAAAAAAAAGAAAATCACACCTAGCCATAGCATGGTGAACCTGTGTGTGTGTGTGTGTTGGGGGGGCGGGGATTTAAGAACAGCAATAGAAGTTGTAGTTCTAGTAATAGGCAGTAGAATGGAATATTAGAGCACCAAGGTTACCTATGTTGAGAAAGTATGAACTACTATCACAAATACTTGTCTTTTGATTCTTTGTCAGGACACACCATTATGAGTGGGAGGAGTCATGTGGAAGACATTTATATTGAACCCCACCCTCAGCTAGAACAAACCAGAGCTTGACCCCCTATAGTTACTTTAAACTCTGATAACTACAGAATGGGATGCTGTGGTTTTGAACCAATTAGGAGAGGAAAAAGAACAGGAAAAGCAAAAGGAAACCTCATGCTGTGATAAGACCAAATCTCCCATGTCTTTGCACATCAGCTAAGCAAGGTCTAGATGGACCCTCAGAACTTAAACTTGATTTGAAGTCATCCCAACTAAACATACCACAGAGAACTGAAAGAAGCAAACCCCAAATCTCTCTGTAATATTGAACTAGGTCCTGGAACTCTCTAAGCAACAGAAATTGACAACAGGCCTAACAGCAGTTCCAGGCAAGGCTTTTCAGATACATGTTTTAGACTGACTATGATTACCATGATATAGAAGTAAATCATAAACTTTAAAATTTCTACCAGGAATAGGAAATCATAAAATAAAAAATCACAGACTTTAAAAAGAACCAAATAACATCTAGAGATGAAAAAAAGCAATAACTGAAGCTAAAAACTTTAATTCGGTAGAAGATTGAATACAAACAAAAGACAGGATTTGTGACTTAGAAGATAGAATAGAAAAAAATATTGAGAACACAGCACAAATATGTAAAAATATAGAAAATGTAGAGAGGGTGAGAGATGTAGAAAATACAGTTTGAATCCATTTGATTAGAGTCCTAGAATGAATGGAGAGAATAAATGGGCCAAAAAAAAAATATTTGAAGGGAATATGATTGAGAATTGATGAAATACCCCAACACACAGATTCAAAAGGTCCACTTAATCTCAAGAAGGTTAAATAAAAATAAATCCACATTCTTGAGTCATAGGAAATTGAAGAAAACCAGAGACAGACAAAAACCTTAAAGCAGTCAGAGGGAAAAGAAAGATTATCTTTGAAGAATGATAGATTAATCATTGACTTATCAGTAGTAATTCTCCTTAGAAGAGTGTGGACCTCAAAATGCTAAAGTTGAAATAAGAATGTTCTTAGAGAAAAACTAAGACTAAATAGCCAAGAGAATTTGTAATCATCAGACACTCACTAAAAATTCTAAAGGATAAATTTCAGGCATAAATAAAGTGATCTCAGATGAAAAATCAGAAGTACAAGAAAAATCAAGGAGAAAAAAATGGTTAAATACATAGGCAAATGTAAACAACCATTGATTCTAGAAAACAATTATCATAATGCATTGTTTGGGTAAAACCAAGAGGTAGTTTAAAAATATTAGATAACAGCAAGTCAAGAAGAGGATAAATGGACTTACAGTATTTATTGTTTATCTAGGAGGGAGGTAAATATTTTATAAATCCATACTTTGAAAAATGAAGTGTACATGTTATAATTTCTAGGGTAGTCACCACAAAAAAGAAACAACTTTTTAAACTTTCAATAGAATAATGATAAAATAATATTTAGTCAGTAAAAGAAAAGTCAAGAGAGGAAAGAAAACTGTGAACATATATGATAAGTGTAAAGAAAAAATAAGAGGGTAGGAGAAATCTTAATGTATCAGTAATTAAATTAAATGTAAATGGATGATATTAACAAGTCAAAAGACAAAAATTGTCACAGTGGATTAAAAAAAACCCTATATATTATTTACAAGAGAAATATTTAAATTTCAAAGGATTGAAAATATATATAGTATATGTTCTTTATTCATAATTCATTTAGACTGGAAATCTAAAAAAGTATAACAAAATATGTCTATTTATAAATTAGGGAATACATTTCCTAAACCCACATCACAGATCTTTTGGATCACAGAAGAAATCATAATGGAAATTAGCACATATTTTGAACTGAGTAATCACACAAGCACCTTATGTCAAGATCCATGGGAAAAGTAAATCTTGGAGAGAATTTAGTATCTTAAATGCATATATTAGAAGAAAATAAAAGATGAAAATTAATGAACTAACATTTCAAAAAGTTAGAAAAAGAACAGCAAATTAAAAATCTAAACATTTTTTAAAGCAGAAGGAAAAAATTAAAGAAAAATCAGAAGATATTTGCAAATGACATCTCTGATAAAGGGTTAGTATCCAAAATCTATAAAGAAACACAACTCAACACCCAAAAAACAAATAATCCAGTTAAAAAATTGGCAGAAGACATGAACAGACACTTTTCCAAAGAAGACATCCAGATGGCTAACAGACACATGAAAAGATGATCAACATCACTCAGCATGAGGGAAATACAAATCAAAACCATGATGAGATACTACCTCACACCTGTCAGAATGGCTAAAATGAACAACACAAGAAACAACAGGTGTTAATGAGGATGTGGAGAAAGGGGAACCCTCTTGCACTGTTGGTGGGAATGCAAACTGGTGCAACCACTCTGGAGAACAGTTTGGAGGTTCCTCAAAATGTTAAAAATAGACCTACTCTAAGACCCAGCAATTGCACTACTAGATGTTTACCCAAAGGATAAAAAAATACAGATTCAAAGGGGGTACATGCACCCCAATGTTTATAGCAGCATTGTTAACAAGAGGAAAACCATAGAGAGAGCCCAAATGTCCACCAACTGATGAATGGATAAAGAAGATGTGGTATGTATATAAACACATACACACATGCACACACACACACACACACACACACACACTGGAATATTATTCAACCATCAAAAAGAATGAAATCTTCAGGTCACCTGGGTGGCTCAGTCAGTTAAGTGTCTGTCTTTGGCTCAGGTCATGATCCCAGGGTCCTGGGATGGAGCCCCATGTCAGGCTCTCTGCTCAGTGGGGAACCTGCTTCTCCCTCTCCTTCCTGCTGCCCTGCCTGCTTGTGCTCTCTCTCTCTCTGTCAAATAAAAAAATAAATAAAATTTTTAAAAATGGATGAAATCTTGCCATTTGCAATGACGTGGATGGAACTAGAGTGTATTATACTAAGTGAAATAAGTCAGTCAGAGAAAGACAAATACCATATGATCTCACTCATATGTGGAATTTAAGAAAGAAAACAGATGAACACATGGGAAAGGGAAAAATAAAAAAGGAGAGAGGGAAACAAGCCATAAGTGACTCTTAATGATAGAGAACAAATTCAGGGTTGATGGAGGGAGGTGGGTGGGGGATGGGATAGATGCTTGATGGATATTAAAGAGGGCACTTGCTGTGAAGAACATTGGGTGTCGTATGTTAGTGATGAATCACTAAATTCTACTCCAGAAACCAATATTGCACTGTATGTTAACAAAATTTAAATTAAAAAAAGAATTTAAAAAATAGAAAACAAACATAAGCAAAGCCCAAAGTTTGTTCTCTCAAAAGACTAATAAAATTGACAAACCTCTGGTGGTGAGACTGGGAGGTGGGAGGTGGGAGGGAGGGAGAGTGATGGAATTGAAAAGCAAACATTATTGCAGATGCTACAATGACATTAAACAGATAATAAGAACATCATCTGTCAGAATAAGCTAGAAAATGATGAAGTAACAGAAAACAACAAAGATTTACTTTTACTTTTGTTACATGTCTATTGTTGGCAGAGGGCCTCTTCTCAATGAAGTCACTCAGATACCCTGGCTAATGGAAAAGATACCATATAAAATGTTGTTTTTGGGGAGGTTTTTGATCACTGCTTCAATCTCGTTACTGGTTATTGGCCTATTCAGGTTGTCCATTTCTTCCTGTTTCAGTTTTGGCAGCTTATAGGTGTCCAGGAAGACATCCATTTCTTGCAGATTGCTTAATTTATTGGCATATAATTTCTAATAATTGTTTCTATTTCCTTGGTGTTAGTTATGATCTCTCCCCTTTCATTCATAATTTTATTAATTTGGGTCCTTTCTCTTTTCTTTTGGATAAGTCTGGCCAGTGGTTTATCGATCTTATTCTTTCAAAGAACCAGCTTCTAGTTTCATTGATCTGATCTCCTGTGTTTCTGGTTTCTAATTCACTGATCTCTCCTCTAATCTTAATTATTTCTCTTCTAATGCATGGCCTAGGCATCGTTTGTTGCTTTTTCTCTAGTTCTTTAAGGTGTAGAGTTGGTGAATTCGGAATTTTTCTATTTTTTTGAGTGAGGCTTGGATGGCTATGTATTTCCCCCTTAGGACCACCTTTGCAGTAGCCCATAGGTTTTGGACCTATGAGTTTGTGGTCTCATTGGTTTCCATGAATTGTTTAAGTTCTTCTTTGATTTCCTGGCTGACCCAAACATTCTTGAGCAGAGTGGTCTTTAGCTTCCAAGTGTTTGAATTTCTGCCAAATTTTTTCTTGTGATTGAGTTCCAGTTTTAAAGCATTATGGTCTGAGAATATGCAGGGAATAATCTCAATCTTTTGGTATCGGTTGAGACCTGATTTGTGACCCAGTATGCGGTCTTTTCTGGAGAAAGTTCCATGTGCGCTCGAGAAGACTGAGTATTCTGTTGTTTTAGGGTGGAATGTTCTGTAAATATCTATGAGGTCCATCTGGTCCAGTGTGTCATTCAAAGCTCTTGTTTCTTTGTTGATTTTCTGCTTAGATGATCTGTCCATTGCTGAGAGTGGAGCATTGAGGTCTCCGACAATTAATGTATCGTTATCAATATGACTCTTTATTTTGGTTAACAGTTGGCTTATGTAGATGGCTGCTCCCATGTTGGGGGTGTAAATATTTACAATTGTTAGAATTTCTTGTTGGATAGACACTTTAAGAGTGATATAGGGTCCTTCTGTGCCCCTAACTACAGTCTTTAGTTCAAAATCTAACTTATCTGATATAAGAATTGCTACCCCAGCTTTCTTTTGAGGTCCGCTAACATGGAAGATTGATCTCCATCCCTTCACTTTCAGTCTGGATGTATCTTTAGGTTCAAAATGAGTCTCTTGTAGACAGCATCTGGATGGGTCCTGTCTTTTTATCTAATCTGCAATCCTGTGCCATTTTATGGGAGCATTTAGGCCTTTCACATTGAGAGTGATTATTGAAAGATATGAATTAATTGTCATCATGTTGCTTGTGAAGACCTTGTTTTTATAAATTGTCCCTGTAAATTTCTGTTGTATATCACTCTTGGGGTCTTTCTCCTTTTATAGAACCCCCCTTAATACTTCTTGCAGGGCAGGCTTAGTAGTCACATATTCTTACTTTATGTGGAAAATCCAAAAGACTCCACCCCCAAATTACTAGAATTCATACAGCAATTCAGTAATGTGGCAGGATACAAAATCAATACACAGAAATCAGCTGCTTTCTTATACACTAACAATTCAACTGTAGAAAGAGAAATTAGAGAAACGATTCCATTTACAATAGCACCAAAAACCATAAGATACCTCGGAATAAACCTAACCAAAGAGGTAAAGGATCTATACTCTAGGAACTACAGAAAACTCATGAAAGAAATTGAAAAAGACACAAAAAGATGGAAAAACAGTCCATGCTCTGGATCAGAAGAATAAACATTGTTAAAATGTCTATGCTACCCAGAGCAATCTATACCTTCA
>NC_138372.1:85448346-85470000 GCF_054177405.1 Leptonychotes weddellii
AACATGGATGGGACTGGAGGAGATTATGCTAAGTGAAATAAGTCAAGCAGAGAAAGTCAATTATCATATGGTTTCACTTATTTGTGGAACATAAGGAATAGCATGGAGGACATTAGGAGAAGGAAGGGGAAAATGAAGGGTGGGAAATTGGAGAGAGAGATGAACCATGAGAGATTATGGATGCTGAGAAACAAACTGAGGGTTTTAGAGGGGAGGGTGGTGGGAGGATGTGTTAGCCTGGTAGTGGGTATTAAGGTGGGCACGTACTGCATGGAGCACTGGGTTGTGTATGAAAACAATGAATCACGGATCACTACATCAAAAACTAATGATGTATTGTATGGTGACTAACATTACATAATAAAATAAAATAAAATAAATAAATAAATAAATAAACAAAATCTTTATTAAAAAGTTTTATAAAAAAGAATAGTAGAAGAGAAAACATGCCTTAACTCAATTGTGAGATTAGCGTAACTTTGATACTAAAACTGAACAAAGAAAAGATTACAGAAGAAAATTTTAGGTCAATCTTACTCATAAAAATAGACATAACAATCTTATAAAAGAAGATGGCAAACTGAGAAGTATAAAAAAATTAAAATATATGTTATAATATTATTGACTGTAATTATAGACTATAATATAATACTATTAACAAGGATGACTTTTCATCCCTGTGAGTTATCTATTTTTTAAAATTTTTATTTAAGGCGTGCCTGAGTGGCTCAGTCGGTTAAGCATCCGCCTTCAGCTCAGGTCATGATCCCAGGTTCCTGGGACCGAGCCCCACACCAGGTTCCTGCTCAGTGGGGTCTGCTTCTCCCTCTGCTCCTCCCCCTGCTCATGCTCTCTCTCTCAAATAAATAGAATCTTTAAAAAATAAAGTTTTTATTTAAATTCCAGTTAGTTAACATAGTGTAATATTAGTTTCAGGTATGAAATATAGTGATTCAACACTTCTATACAACACCCAGTGCTCATCACAACAAGTGCACTCCTCAATCCCAATCACCTATTTAACTCTTTCCCCTACCTACATCCCCTCTGGTAACCATCAGTTTGTTCTCTATAGTTAACAGTCTGGTTTTTGGTTGGTCTCTTTTTTTTCCTTTGTTCCTTTGTTTTGTTTCTTAAATTCCAAATATGAGTGAAATCTTATGGTATTTGTTTTTCTCTTACTTATTTTGCTTAGCATAATACTTTGTAGATCCATCCATGTTGTTGCAAGTGGCAAGATCTCATTCTATATTTTATGTCTGAGTAATATTCCATTGAATGTATATACCACATCTTCTTTATCCATTCATTGTAATAACATTGCATAATGACAGATGGTAACTATACTTATTGTGGTGATCTTTTGTGATTCATATAATTGCCAAATCACTATGGTTTACACCAGAAACTAATATAACATTTTTAAAAAGATAGATAAGATTTAAAAAAAAAAAACAGTGCTGTGACTCTTCATAAAGTATTACTAAAGAAGCAAGTAGATAATTTATCAACGTGGCAGGATACAAAATCAATGCACAGAAAAAAGTTGCATTTCTATACACTGACAATGTGACTGAAGAAAGAGAAATCAAGGAATCAATCCCATTTACAATTGCACCAAAAACCATAAGATACACAGGAATAAACTTAACCAAAGAGGTAAAGGATCTATACCATAGAAACTACAGAACACTTATGAAAGAAATTGAGGAAGACACAAAGAGATGGAAAAACATTCCATACTCATGGATTGGAAGAATAAACATTGTGAAAATGTCTATGCTGCCCAGAGCAATCTACACATTCAATGCAATCCCTATCAACATACCACTGACATTTTTCACAGAGCTGGAACAAACAATCTTAAATTTTGTATGGAACCAGAAAAGACCCCGAATTGCCAGGGGATTGTTGAAAAAGAAAACCAAGGCTGGGGGCATCACAATGCCTGACTTCAAGCTATATTTCAAAGTTGTGATCACCAAGACAGCATGGTATTGGCACAAAAACAGACATATAGGACAATGGAACAGAATAGAGACCCCAAAAATGGACCCTCGACTCTATGGTCAACTAATCTTTGACAAATTAGGAAAGAATATCCAATGGAAAAAAGACAGTCTCTTCAATAAATGGTGCTGGGAAAATTGGATAGCCACATGCAGAAGAATGAAACTCAACCATTCTCTTACACCATACACAAAGATAATGGATGAAAGATCTCAATGTGAGACAGGAATCCATCAAAATCCTAGAGGAGAACATAGGCAGCAACCTCTTTGATATTGGCCACAGTGACTTCTTTTAAGACATGCTTCTAAAGGCAAGGGAAACAAAAGCAAAAATGAACTTTTGGGACTTCATCAAGATAAAAAGCTTTTGCACAGCAAAAGAAACAGTCAACAGAACTAAGAGGCAACCCACAGAATGGGAGAAGATATTTGCAAATGACATTACAGATAAAGGGCCGGTATCCGAGATCTATAAAGAACTTCTCAAACTCAACACTCAAAAAACAAATAATCCAGTCGAGAATTGGGCAGAAGACATGAACAGACACTTCTCCAAAGAAGACATACAAATAACAAACACATGAAAAAATGTTCAACATCACTAGGCATCAGGGAAATTCAAATCAAAACCACATTGAGATACCACCTTACACCAGTTAGAATGGCTAATTGGAAACAACAAATGTTGGTGAGGATGTGAAGAAAGGGGAACCCTCTTACACGGTTGGTGGGAATGCAAGCTGGTGCAGCCACTCTGGAAAACAGTATGGAGGTTCCTCAAGATGTTAAAAATGGAGCTACCCTACGACCCAGCAATTGCACTACTTGGGTATTTATCCCAAAGATACAGATGTAGTGTGAAGAAGGGGCATATGCACCCCAATGTTCATAGCAGCAATGTCCACCATAGCCAAACTGTGGAAGGAGCCACGATGTCCTTCAATAGATGACTGGATAAAGAAGATGTAGTTCAGGGCGCCTGGGTGGCTCAGTCGTTAAGCGTCTGCCTTCTGCTCAGGTCATGATCCTGGGGTCCTGGGATCGAGTCCCACATCGGGCTCCTTGCTCAGCACAGAGCCTGCCTCTCCCTGCCTGCCACTCCCCCTGCTTATGCTCTCTCTCTCTCTCTCTCACTCTCTCTGTGTCAAATAAATAAATAAAATCTTAAAAAAAAAAAAAGATGTAGTTCATATATACAATGGAATATTACTCAGCCATCAGAAAGGATGAATACTCACCATTTGCATCAACATGGATGGAACTGGAGGGGATTATGCTAAGTAAAAGAAGTCAAGCAGAGAAAGGCAATTATATGGTTTCACTCATATGTGGAACATAAGGAATACACAGAGGGCCATAGGGGAAGGGAGGGAAAACTGAATGGGAAGAAATCAGAGAGGTAGACAAACCATGAGGGACTCTGGACTCTGGGAAACAAACTGAGGGTTACAGAAGGGAGAGGGATGAAGGGATGGGGTAACCAGGTGATGAGTATTAAGGAGGGCATGTGATGTGATGAGCACTGGGTGTTATACGCAACTAATGAATTGTTGAACACTACATCAAAAACTAATGATGTTGGCTAATTGAACATAATAAAAAATTAAAATAAAAAATGAAAACATATCATGACCAAAATGAATTTATCTTAGGAATATAGATTGTTTAACATTAAAAATCAATGAAGGTCAACACATTATAAGATTTAAGAGAAAAACAAGAGGAAAGAAATTACTCTTATAAAGTCAAGGTAGTGGATGCCTGTGGGTGAAGGGAGCCAGTTGTGATTATGAAGGAATACACAGGGGCTCCTGGGATGGCAGTAGTCTTCCATTCTTGATCTTGTAACTGGTAAGCATTAACCAAGAGAAATCCGGTCAAACTAGGTTAAATACACCTTAAGGCAAATAGCATTTGTAGAAATGAAGACAGTTATTTTATAATGATAAAACTTGCAATGCATGAAGAAAATATGAAACTTTAAATTTGTATAATCTTGCTGTGATTGTGTTTAAACTGTCTAAGCTAAACTACACATCCTACAATTTCCAGTCCTGTGTGTTTCTGGTTAGGGTGGGCCACAAGAGACATTTTTGCATGAGGTTTGGAAGATGGTAGGGAAGCAGCAGTCATATTTTTTTTTAATTTTTTAATTTAAATTCAATTAGCCAACATACAGTAGTTCATTAGTTTTTGATGTAGTGTTCCATGATTCATTAGTTGCATATAACACCCAGTGCTCATCACATCACATGCCCTCCTTAATGCCCATCCCCCCACCCACCTCCCTTTCCACAACTTTCAGTTTGTTTCCTGGAGTCAAGATTCTCTCATGATTTGTCTCCCTCTCTGATTTCTTCCCATTCAGTTTTCCTTCCCTTCCCCTATGATACTCTGTGCTATTTCTTATATTCCACCTAAGCAGTTATACTGTTTTTCCACTCAGAGGTTCAGAGCAGGGTCACCAGATGTTACATGTCTGCTAGCTCACCTTGTTGTTGGTGTGGACAGCAGCCAGCCCAACAGTTCTCACCTTCCACTGGATCCTCCTTCAGCTTCTCCAACTCTTGAGTCAGGTAAATGTTAAGCTTCAGGACAAAGGGCACTAGTTTCTCCTGTGGGACACTACAGTATTATGCCTGGAGTAGTGAGATCTGACATGGGTTCCTGTCCATCCATGTAAGTTCCAGCTCACTTTCTAGTTTGTCCCTGCTTTCTCCCACTTTATTTCCATCATTCCTTCCCAACTGCCTCCCCTGCAGACTTCAAGTTCTAACATCAGATGAGAATACAACATCCTTTCAGAGACTGTTTGACCAGATTGTGTAAAGTCAAATCCCTGTAACAAATTGATTCATACATACACATTTCAAGTGGGCATGGAATATTTGTGAAAATTGATCATAAGGTAATTTGTGCCACTATCTCTGTCTTCAACTCATTTATTTAAAGATATTTTTTCCAGTTTTATTGAGGTATAATTGACATATGATATTGTATAAGTTTGAGGTATACAAAGAAGCGGTTTGATATATGTATATATTGTGAAATGATTACCACATAAAATATTATTGAAAGTTTGTGATATGCTAGGAACTTGGGTGCTTGAAATATATACATGTAACAAAAATCTCTGCCTTCAAATTGCTTACATTTTTCTGGAAAGGGGTTAACACTAGAAATAGATGCAGTATACAATTAAATTCTATTGTATGTTATGAAGTGACAGGTATTGTGAAAAAATTAGATTGGCTAAGGGGCAATGTTATATACAACTAATGAATCATTGAACACTACATCAAAAACTAATGATGTACTCTATGTTGGCTAACTGAATTTCAGTAAAAAAAATAAAACAAAATATTGTATCGTGACTAACATAACATCATAAAATAAAATAAAAAAATAAAATACTGTGATACCTAAAGAACAATATGAGGGAGAAAAATTAGAGCACAATCTTATTCATGAACATAGATGCAATAATCCTAAATACAATACTAGCAGAATTAATACAGCAACATATAAAAAAGATATTTTGTGCTCAAATAATTTTATCTCAGGAATTAAATAAATGTATGTCACTTAAAAATCAATAAATATAATTTATTTCATATTAAAGAAGAAAATATATAATTATTTCAATATATTAAAAATGCATTTGATAAAATTCAAAATATACTCCTAATAAAAATTAGGCAATGAAATTGTCTAAACTGCTGCTGGTAAGATTCCTACTGATACCTTTTTTCCCCTAGCTTTATTGGAGAATAGTTGACAAATATAATTGTACATATTTGAGGTGTACAATATGATGATTTGATATACATATACATCATGGAATCGTTACCAAAATCAAAATAATCGACACACTCATCACTTTACATAAAAACAAAACAAACACCTAAGAGTATCTGGCACATAGTAGGTGATCAGTAAATATTGGTTGAAAAAGTGAATGCAGATATATTCATTGATTTTTCCCCCATTTAAAAAATTAAGGTATAACAGGGGCGCCTGGGTGGCTCAGTTGGTTAAGCGACTGCCTTCGGCTCAGGTCATGATCCTGGAGTCCCAGGATCGAGTCCCGCATCGGGCTCCCCGCTCGGTGGGGAGTCTGCTTCTCCCTCTGACCCTCCTCCCTCTCATGCTCTCTGTCTCTCATTCTCTCTCTCTCAAATAAATAAAATCTTTAAAAAAAAAAATTAAGGTATAACATATACGCAGTAAGATTCACCCTCACAGTTCTGTGAGATTTAACAAGTGTTTACAGTCATGTAACCACCACAACAATCAAGATACAGAACCCTTCAGTCATCCCCACAATTTCCCCACACCCCTTTGTAGTCAGGCCCTTCTACCCTCCTCAGTCCACTCACAACCACCCATCTGATTTCTGTCCTTCTAGGTTTGCTTTTGTAAAAATGTCATAAATGGAATCACATAGTAGGCAGCCTTTACAGTCCCATTTATTTCATTTAGCATAATGTTTTTGAAGTTCTATATTAATGCATTATATAAGTAGATCATTTTTATATACCATTGTGTATTGTACCCTAGTTTGCTTATACATTCCCCACTTGAAAGGTATTTGGTCTATTTCCAGGTTTCATTACATGTGAATTTTAACTTGTTTTTATTTGTTTAAAAGCCTATTGGCATCTGGGACTATAGGAAGAAGGCATGTTCAAACCTTTAGCTCATATTAGCTTACACATTTGTATGATCTGTGTTGGAACTGATAAAGATATTTTAGTTAGGACAAAGTGTAATAGAGTTTCCTGATAACAAAACAAGAGGTATAATGCAAAGCATAATCATAGATATTGAATGCTGTTTGACCCTCATCATGGACCGTTTTGGAATCTTGGTGGGCATGTGTCCTTTTTTTGACCAGCTTGAATCTTGTGAATATCCTGCCCTCATACTGGGAAAAACCTACCATATTATGAGACAGGTCCTATTTTCTCAAGTTTCTTTTTTTGGGGGGGGGGTGCATCATTTTATTTTTATTTATTTTCTAAATTTAAATTCAATTAGCCAACTTATAGTACATCATTAGTTTCAAATTTAATGTTCAATAATTTATCAGTTATATGTAAATGACCATATGTTTAATCAAATTAATCTCAATTTATATAATGTATTACAAATAACCTAAATTACTCTCCCAATTCTTTAAACTTGATTTGCAGCCAAAAACAATGCATGAAAAACTTTAGCAGTGGTGGGAAATTGTGGCAAGTAGTGTCTTTAATCCATAACTGACAAACTACTGAAGTCTGGTGTGAAGACATATTGCAGCCAACGGATTTGACACTTGCCAAGCACCAATTTCAGGATATATATTTTTAGGTGATAATTGGCTGTGTGAAACTCACTTTTTGGTGAGCAGAGCCCTGGAATTTCTGTGGAAAGAACTGGGAAAGGAAAATGGTGAGGGAGATTGGGGCCGTCTGAAGTAGTGAGGTGGAGAAAGCAGAGCATTGGCCTATGAGGTCTGTAGATGTTACCAGTCCTCCTCCTGACATGTTCACGGTCACTTTACCTTTCGGACTCGATTTTCTTATCCATAAAATGAATGAATAGGAAAAGCACTGACTGCACAATGTAGAGCTCTTTCACCAATCACCTGTGTAACACTGGACAAGTTGCCCTTTTGAGCTTTACTTTCTTATTATATTAAATGAGAGGTTTAATGGTTGCACTATACACTTAAAATGGTACAGGTCTGTGATTCAACAGTCTTACACAATTCACAGCACTCACCATAGCACATACCCTCCCCAATGTCTATCACCCAGCCACCCCATCCCTCCCACGCCCCACCACTCCAGCAACCCTCAGTTTGTTTCCTGAGATTAAGAATTCTTCATATCAGTGAGATCATATGATACATGTCTTTCTCTAATTGACTTATTTCGCTCAACATAATACCCTCCAGTTCCATCCATGTCATTGCAAATGGCAAGAGTTCATTCCTTTTGATGGCTGCATAATATTCCATTGTATATATGGACCACATCTTCTTTATCCACTCAGCTGTTGAAGGACATCTTGGCTCTTTCCACAGTTTGGCTATTGCGGACATTGCTGCTATGAACATTGGGGTGCATATGGCCCTTCTTTTCACTACATCTGTGTCTTTGGAGTAAATACCCAGTAGTGTAACTGCTGGGTCATAGGGCAGCTCTATTTTCAGCTTTTTGAGGAACCTCCATACTGTTTTCCAGAGTGGCTGCACCAGCTTGCATTCCCACCAACAGTGTAGGAGGGTTCCCCTTTCTCCACATCCTCGCCAACATCTGTCGTTTCCTGACTTGTTAATTTTAGCCATTCTGACTGAAACAAATAATACATTATATGTTAAAAAAAAAAAAAAAGAAGATAGTAGGAAGGGAGAAATGAAGGGGGGGAATTGGAGGGGGAGACACACCATGAGAGACTATGGGCTCTGAGAGACTATGGGCTCTGAGAAACAAACTGAGGGTTCTAGAGGGGAGAGGGTAGGGGGGAAGGGTTAGCCTGGTGATGCGTATTAAAGAGGGCATGTACTGAATGGAGCACTGGGTGTTATATGCAAACAATGAATCATGGAACACTACATCAAAAACTAATGATGTAATGTATGGTGATTAACATAACATAATAAAATTTTTAAAAATGGTTAAAATGGTCAATTTTAGGTTATGCATAAATTTTACTGTAATAAAAAATATTTTTTAATTAAACCCCCCCCCCAAAAAAGCCAAAACACTAAAGAACAAAATACACTCAATAAAAACTTCTCACAAAACTGTAACAGAAAGGTACTTTCTTAAACTTCTTCTATGGCAAAAGCAGAGTATAAGAATTAAGAAAAACAAAACTGGGCATAAGAAGTAGGGTCCACAGTTGGGCTGTCATTCAGGTTTACACCTGGGTGAATCATAGTTTAGGTCCAGGCTAAAGAGTTAATTTGGGATGCTTCCTGACTAGTGGTACCTACAAGGACCAGGAAAAAGTAAGTAATAAAGCAACTCTAGTGGAAGGAACTTCTACCCAAGACCTTAAGGACATCTCAAAGCTAATTTTACAAGGTTAATTACCAACTATTAGCCAAAAATAGAAATACACACAATAAACATGGCAACATGAGTGAGAACCAGCAAAAACAAGAAACAGCAGAAACAGACCTGCACAAATTTCAGATATTGAAATTACCAATTACAGATTTTAAAATAACTGCTTACCACATTCAAAGAAATAAATTATAAACTTCAAAATACCTACAGAATATGGAAAAATAAACAGAATATATGAAACAGGATGAGTATAACTTCTTTTTTTTATTAACATATAATGTATTATTTGTTTCAGGGGTATACGTCTGTGATTCATCAGTCTTACACAATTCACAGCACTCACCAAAGCACATACCCTCCCCAGTGTCCATCACACAGCCACCCCATCCCTCCCACACCCTACCACTCCAGCAACCCTCAGTTTGTTTCCTGAGATTAAGAGTCTCTGATGGTTTGTCTCCCTCTCTGGTTACGTCTTGTTTCATTTTTCCCTTCCTTCCTCTGATTCTCTGTCTTGTTTCTCAAATTCCTCATATCAGTGAGATCATATGATAATTGTTTTTCTCAGATTGACTTATTTCACTTAGCATAATGCCTTCTAGTTCCACCCACATCATTGCAAATGGCAATATTTCGGGGTTTTTTGATAACTAGTGTGTGTGTGTGTGTGTGTGTGTGTGTGTGTGTATCACATCTTCTTTATCCATAGGATGAGTATAACTTCTTGAAATTAAAAATACAATAAATAAAATTTAAGTCTCAGTGGATTTACTTTGAAGCAGATTGGATACAGCAGATTGGATACAGCAGAAAGGAAAATTAGTGAACTAGAAAATATAACAGGATATATTATTCAGAAAGGGCATTGTAGTCTGTAATAAAGATAGACATGTAAAGGATATCTTTTAATATGAAAGATTCAGAAAAAAAAGATTTAGCAAATGTTTAATCAGAGTTGTGGGAGAGAAGAGCAAGAATAGCAAAAGTAATAGTAAAAAATGTCTGAGAATTTTCCAGAACAAATAAGACACAAATAACCATATTAAAGAAACAGTAAACCTGGATAAACAAAAATAAATACATACATAGATACATCATAATTAAACTGTAAAAATCCAAAGTCAAAAAGTCTTTAAAGCCTCCAAAGAGGGGCACCTGGGTGGCTCAGATGGTTAAGCATCTGCCTTCAGCTCAGGTCATGATCTCAGGGTTCTGAGATTGGGCCCCACATCATCATCATCAGGCACGGAGCTCAGCAAAAGTCTGTTTGAGGATGCTCTCTCTTTCTCTCCCTCTCCTTCTGCCCCTCCCCCCTCAAGTAAATAAATAAATCTTTAAAAAATAATAATAATAAGATACTACCACACATTGACAGAATGACCAAAATCCAAAATACCTGACAATACCAAATGCTGATGAAAATGTGGAACAATAAGAACTCTCATTCATTGCTGATAAGAATACAAAATAGTATAGCCACTTTGGAAAACAATTGGCAATTTCTTATAAAACTAAACATACTCTTACCATATGATCCAGAAATCATGCTCCTTGGTATTTATCCAGAGGAGTTGAAACTTAGGATGTTCATTTAAAAATCTTCACATGGATGTTTATAGCAAATTTACTCATAATTGTCAAAAGTTGAAAGCAACCAAGATGTCTTTCAGTAGGTGAGTGAATAAACTGTTGCATATCCAGACAATAGAGTATTATTCAGTTCTAAAAAGAAATGAGCTATTAAGCCATGAAAAGACATGGATGAACACTAAATCCATATTACTAAGTAAAATTAGTCAATTTTAAAAGGATATATACTGTATGATTCCAACTATATGACATTCTGGAAAAAGCAAAACTATGGACACAGTAAAAAGATCAGTGATCTCCAGGGGTTAGGAGGGAGAAGGAATAAATAGAGCACAGAATATTTTTAAGACAGTGAAACTATTGTGTATGGTACTATGATAGTAAATATATGTCAAAACCCATAGAATGCACAACACCAAGTGAACTCTTATGTAACCTATGGACTTTGGGTGATTATGATGTTGTCAGTGTAGGTTCATCATATATATCACTGCAGTGAAAGATCTCAATAGCAGGAGAGAATGTGTATGTATGGGCACACAAGGTATATGCTCAGCAGGGAGTCTGCTTCTCCCTTACCCTATGTCCCTCCCCCCCCACTTGTGCATTCTCTCTGTGTGTGTGTCTCAAATAAATAAATAAAATCTTTGAAAAAAAAATAAACCTTTATACTCTGCAATACAGTCTACAGATTCATTGCAATCCCTATCAAATTCAAATAGCATTTTTTTTTACAGAAATAGGAAAAAACAATCCTGGAATTTATATGGAACCACAAATACCCTGAGCAGCCAAAGCAATCTTGAGAAAGAGGAACAAAGATGGCAGCATCAAGCTTCCTGATTTCAAACGATACCACATAACTTAATAATGAAAAAGTACAGTATTAGCATAAAAACAAACACATAGATCAATGGAATACACATATATTTTCAATTAATTTACAACAAAGAAGCCAACTATATACAGTGGGGAAAAAGAGTCTCTTCAATAAATATTGTTGGGAAAACTGGATTGCCACATGCAAAACAATGAAATGGGCCACTATCATATACCATACACATAAATCAATTCAAAATGCATTAAAGACTTGATGATAAAACCCAAGCCGTAAACTCCTAGTAGAAATTAGAGAGTAAACTCCTTGACATTGGTCTTGGCAAGGATTTTTTTTTAATTTGACAGCAAAAACAAAGCAATTAAAAAAAAACAAAAATAAACAAGTAGAACTACATCAGATACAAAACTTCTTCTCAGCAAAGGAAACTATCAACAAAATGGAAAGGCAATCTATGGCATTGAAAATATTTTCAAACTACATATCACATAAAGGATTAATATCCAAAATATACAAGGACCTCATACAACTCAATAGCAAAAAACAACCCAATTAAAAAGTGGGCAAAGGTTGCACCAATTTACATTCCCACCAACAGTGCATGAGGGTTCCTTTTTATCCACATCTTCACCAACACTTGTTATTTCTTATCTTTTTGATACTACCCATTGTGACAAGTGTAAAGTGATATCATTGTGGTTTTGATGTGTATTTGGTTCTGAACTCTGCTCTTTGCATTTGGAGCTCTCCAATTTTATTGTGCCTTTCTGTATTTTGTTTGTTAAAAATTTTTTGGTACGTCAACCCATTCTGTTTCTGGGTGGGAGGGGGTAAGAATCATATAGATTCACTGTGTCTTGGACAGTTGATGGAAAACAGGGCCTCTCATAGTTAAGATGTCTTAGAGAATGTAAAGCAAATATTGGTTCCACATGGTTGATGGACAAGTATCTTGTGCTTTTTTGGAAAATGGGTGAACTTTTGGAATTATAATGGCCATTTTGGAGAATTTTGACTTAGATAAGTCCACTCTAAGGGGCACACTTAAAAGAGAGGATTTCAAACCTTTCAGAGGCAATGGAATGCTTTCTTTGAGTGACCTGTAGAAGCTTATAAAAGACAAAATAACTACAAAAACAGCTTTAAAAGGATTCCTATAGCACACAAGTAAAAAATCTTTAGTAAAAAACTTCGGCCATCTGAGCTGGTAAACTTAACTTAGTCTATCTCTCTGAAACACAATTCAAATGCAACTGTTCTTTTGAGTTTTGTACCTGAGATGTGGTTTAAAATGTTAAGGCAAAAGCTATAAGATCTCTGTATCTGTCTGTATATTTATGTGTATCTACACATGTACGTTATAGACATGTGATATTTTTCTACTTTCAGATGGTATTATCAAAATTAATTTGTAACGAGCTCTATTTAATTGCCTTAAAGACAATTAAGTGTTTATATAAGTCAAGCATAATATCAGAAATATAGACTAACTTAAATGTGTTTCATGTTCACATGATTGGGGTAATTTTTGACAAATAAATTTTGTTTAATAAAAATAAGCAGGCATGTTTTCAAAACTTTTCAACAAGAAAAATAAGATGACGGTTAGCTGTTTAATGTCTAATACAAGCATAATTGTTAAAAGCAAGTAATTTAAATAAATTTAAATAATGTAAATAAGATAGTTTATACTAAGTTAAACAATGATTATTCATTAGATATCTAAATCATTTCAAAACAAGATAAACATCAAATGCTAAACATAAGTTTATTTTTGGATTTTAATTTTTTAGAAAGACTGAAATATTTGGGTCTATTAATAAGCATGTTTTGTGCTACACTGAAAATTTTGCTATGAGGAAACATATACTTCTAGAAATTATGCTATATATTTATAAATTTGCCAGTCCACAATTGCTTACTTCTTAGTTTTTACTAGAAATTATGGATTCTAAAGATAAAAAATTCTAATTAATACATGTAATGAAAACCACTAGAAGTAATAAGGGTGAACAAAAACAACTATATATGAAAAGTAGGTATGGAAAATAGAATGTGTTTATGCAGTAATCCCTTGGACACTGTCCTTAGCAACATATTTATGAGTATGTCTACTCAGGCAAGGGAAATGAAAGCAAAAATAAATTCTTGGCATTACTCCAAAATAAAAAGCTTTTGCACGGCAAAGGAAACCATCAACAACACAAAAAGTCACCAGTGAATGGGAGAAAATATTTGGAGAAAACCACAAAACTTTAATGAGAGAAATTAAGGTAGACCTAAATAAAATGATATCCTATTTCATGGATTGAAAACACTGATAAAAATGTCAATTCTCCTCAAAATCGATTTATAGTTTAAATATTATCACAATCAAAAGCACAATATTGTGTATGTGTAGGTCAACAGCTGACAATGATTCTAAAATATATATAGAAATTCAAAGAACTGGAAATAGCCAAGATACTGTTGTAGGAGATTTGACTTATGAAATATAAAGACATTATTATAAGTAATAAATGAATTCAGTAAAGTTGCAGGATACAAAATAAATATGCAGAAATCTGTTGCATTTCTATACAATAATAGTGAAGTAGCAGGAAAAAATTTAAAATCTATCCCATTTACTATTGCACCAAAAAGAATAAAATACCTAAGAATAGGAATAAACTTAACCAAGGAGATGAAAGACGTGTTATATGAAAACTATAAAACATTAATGAAAGAAATTGAAGATGACACAAACAAATGGAAAGTTATCCTATGCTCATGGATTGGAAGAATTAATATTGTTAAAATGTTCATATGACTCAAAGCAATCTACAGATCCAATGCAATCTCAATCAAAATCCCCAAATATCATCTTTCACAGAGCTAGAACAAATGTTAAAATTTGTATGAAACCACAAAAGACCCCAAATAGCCAAAGAAATCTTGAGAAAGAATAAAGCTGGAGGTATGACAACCCCAGGTTTCAAGATATACTACAGAACTATAGTAATCAAAACGGTATGGTATTGGCACAAAGATAGACACACAGATCAGTATAACAGAATAAAGAACGCAGAAATAAATCAAAACTGATATGGTCAATTAATCTATGACAAAGGAGGCAAGAATATACAATGGAGAAAAAGTCTCTTCAATAAATGGCGTTGAGAAAACTGGACAGCTACATGCCAAAGAATGAAATTGGACAACTTTCTCACACCATACACAAAAGTAAACTCAAAATGAATTAAAGACCTAAATGTGAGACTGGAAACAATAAAGCTCCTTAAAGAAAACACAGGCAGTAATCTCTCAGACATTGGCCTTAGCAACATTTTTTAATTATGTCTCCTCAGGTAAGGAAAACAAAAGCAAAAATAAACTATTGGGGCTTCATTAAAAACAAAAGCTTTTGCACAGCAAAGGAAACCATCAATAAAACAAAAAGCAACAACTGAATGGGAGAAGATATTTGCAAATGATATATCTGAAAACGGGTTAATATCTGAAATATATAAAGAACTTATACAACTCAACACCAAAAAAAACCCCCAAATAATCTGATTAAAAATGAGCAGAAGAACTGAATGGCCAATTTTTCCAAAGAAGACATACAGATGACCAACAGAGACATGAAAAGATGCTCAATATCCCTTAACATCAGGAAACTTCAAATCAAAACCACAATGAGACATCACCTTTTACCTGTCAGAAGAGCTAGAATCATAAGATAAGAAATAACAAGTGTTGGTGGGGATGTGGAGAAAAAGGAACCATTGTGCACTGTTGGTGGAAATGTAAATTGGTGCAGCCACTGTGGAAAATAGTATGGAGGTTCCTCAAAAAATTAAAAATAGAAATACTATATGAACAAATGATTTTATTATTAGGTATTTACCCAAAGAAAAGAAAAACTAATTTGAAAAAATATATGCACCCTTATGTTTATTGCAGCCAAGATATGGAAGCAACCCAAGTGTATATCAATAGATGAATCGATAAAGAAGATGTGATATATATTGGAATATTATTCAGCCATAAAAAAGAATGAAGTCTTTCCATTTGCAGTGACATGGATGGAACTAGAGAGTCTTATGCTGCTATAAGTTGTGGTATATACATACAATGAAATATCACATGGCAATGAAAATGATTGAGCTAATGGTTGAATCTTTAAAATATAATATTGAGTAAAAAGGCAGCACACTGATAAATACATAGAGTGTGATTCCATTAAGCACTTTTAGAGTGTTATATTTCACACTAAAAATATTGTTAGTTACCATTTTAATATATCAAAAATATCAAGTATTTAGAAATAAATATTCAAAAAGTTGTGCAACACCTTGTTAGAAAATATTTTAATGATGTTGAGCATTTTTTCATATGTCTCTTAGCCATTTGTGTGTCTTCTTTGGAGAAGTGTCTGTTCATGTCTTCTGCCCATTTTTTGACTGGGCTATTTGTTTTTTTGAGTGTTGAATTTGAGAAAATCATTAGCCATCAAGGAAATACAAATCAAAACCACAATGAGATACCACCTTACACCAGTTAGAATGGCCAAAATTAACAAGACAGGAAACAACAAATATTGGCAAGGATGTGAAGAAAAGGGAACCCTCCTACACTGTTGGTGGGAATGCAAGCTGGTACAGCCACTCTGGAAAACAGTGTGGAGGTTCCTCAAGATGTTAAAAATAGAGCTACCCTACGACCCAGGAATTGCACTACTAGGTATTTACCCCAAAGATATAGATGTAGTGAAAAGAAGGGCCACATGCACCCCAACATTCATAACAGCAATGTCCACAGTAGCCAAACTGTGGAAGGAGCTGAGATGCCCTTCAAGAGAAGAATGGACAAAGAAGATGTGGTACACATATACAATGGAATGTTATTCAGCCGTCAGAAAGGATGAATACCCACCATTTGCATCAACATGGATGGAACTGGAGGGGATTATGCTAAGTGAAGTAAGTCAAGCAGAGAAAGACAATTATCATATGGTTTCACTCATATATGGAACATAAGCAATAGCATGGAGGACTACAGGGGAAGGGAGGGAAATCTGAAGGGGGAGAAATCAGAGAGGGAGATGAACCATGAGAGGCTATGGACCCGGGAAATGAACTGAAGGTCTCAGAAGGGAGGGGGGTAGGGGAGGGGGTAACAGGATGATGGGTATTAAGGAGGGCACATGTGATGGTCCTGTTATATGTAACTAATGAATCATTGAACACTGCATAAAAAACTAATGTACTATACAGTGGCTAACTGAACATAATAAAAAAAGTTTTAAAACTCAATTGAAAGGCATTACAGAAGGCTAAAATAATGGAAAAATGTGCCATGCTTAGAGATTGTATCTAACAACATTGTATACATGTCAATTATCTTCAAACTATTCTATTGATTCTATTCAACCCCAATACCTGCCCAACATATTGCATTATGGAATTTGATAATTCTAAAATATATATTAAAATGAAAAAGATCAAGAATTCATAGATATTTTTGTTTCAGAATTCAAAGATATTTTTGATAAGGAGGTGTAAAATAGAGTACTTGCTAAGATTTATATTAAAGCTATTGTAATCAAAACACATTTACTGAGACATAGATATACCAATGGAACCTAAGAGAAAGACAAAGAAAATAAGTCTATACATATATAGACACCTGCTATATGATAAAGTTGTTATTCCATGTCGTTCAAAAAAAGATGGATTTTTCAATTAAGAATTCTGGTGCGGGGTGCCTGGGTGGCTCAGTCGTTAAGCATCTGCCTTCAGCTCAGGTCATGATCCCCGGGTCCTGGGATCGAGCCCCACGTCGGGCTCTCCACTCGGCGGAAAGCCTGCTTCTCCCTCTCCCACTCCCCCTGCTTGTGTTCCCTCTCTCGCTGTGTCTCTCTCTGTCAAATAAATAAATAAAATCTTTAAAAAAAAAAAGAATTCTGGTGCAATTTTTTAAACATATGGAGAAAAAATGAAATTGGACTTCTTATTCATGCTATACACAAAAATCAACATGAGGCAAAGACCATTCCTTGAAAGCAAAATTCTAAAACCCTTAGAAGAAATTATGGGAGAATTTCTTTATAAATTCAAGAGTAGTGTATCAGTCAGAGTTCAGTCAAAGAAGCAGAACTACTAGAATGTGGTTTGTGTGTAAAAAGATTTCAGGAGTTTGATCTTCTTGCCTTCTTGTGAGAAGATACTGTCTTCCCATTGATCATGGAACTTGAAGTCCACAGGGCAGAAAGTCAGGAAGAAAAGATGAATGTAGTGTGAGGGAAAGCAAGAACAAATTGGAACACACAGGCACAAGCTGAAGGCCACCAGAACAGACTGAAATCTTTGTCAGTTCCTGTTGTCTCTGATCTTGAGGGTACACATGTCCTAGAGAAGCCAGGGATCTTTTTCACATAGCTAAACACAGTCACCTGGCCAAAGAGTAAGAGAAACTGAAGAAAGATCTAGGGGAAGATAAAGTATTTTTGGACCTGGCCACTGTCTCTTGCCAAGATGAGCCAATAGATCAGAGACAACGTGTGAGAGCTACAAAATGACTGCTGCTTCACTTTTGCCCTCCAATTCTCCCACAAGAATCTCTTTGTAACCCTACCTGGAAATGTACACCAAAGGGAATTCTGGGAAATGTAGTTCAGCCTAGTCAAATTGACATACTACAAAGTTACCAAAGGTAGGAATATTTTTTTTAAAGAAGACACAATGAGCAGTTGTAATAGTACATGTTTAAGTAATTTTATTCAAGAAGAAAAGATGAAAAGTATATTTTCTGGGCTCTTGAGTATATGAGAATATATTTTCATTGATATCATACATCATTCAAAACTTAGATATGCAGGGGTGCCTGGGTGGCACAGTTGGTTAAGCACCGGACTCTTGGTTTCTGCTCAGGTCAGGATCTCAGGGTCATGAGATCAAGCTCTGTGTTGGGCTCCATGCTCAGTGTGAAGTATGCTTGAGATTCTCTCTCCCTCTCCCTCTGCCCCTCCTGCTCGTGCTCTCTCTCCCTCTTTCAAATAAATGAATCTTTTTAAAAAACTTAGATATGTAGAAAATTCTTGATTTACATTTTTTTTCTCCTCAGAACTCTAAAGCTCTCTTGCTTTTTCCCCTTAGTATTTCTGAAACAAAATTAGAAATTATGAAAGTTTTGGTCTACCTTCAATAATTTTTTTGTCTGAAGAGGTTAAAGTATTTATTATTTGTCTTTATAACCTCAACTTTTTGTGAAAATGTGGTAGATATGGTTCTTGTGGCAGGCATTATCAGCAATTTACCCAGTATTCACTCTCTTTCTCCTTTACCAACAGAAGGTAAATTTTGTTTGAACAGTAATGTTCCCAACCTTCATTGCAGTTAAAGGTGGCCACATAACACAATTTGGCCAGTGGTCCAATAAGAAAAGTTTTGTTTTCTTCATATTGTTTTCTTCCTTATTGCTTCTTTCTTCCCACTCTTGAAACTGGAATGAGACATTGGAGATAAAGCAGCCTCCCCTAAACTTAAACTTAGGTGCAGCAGAAACTCTATTGTATGTCAACATATACTAATAGAATTAAATAAGCAAAAAAAGCAGAATATTGTTAATGATAAGGGTTATGGAAAAAATAATATCAGAATTTGGAATTGCAGGAGGCTGGTTGGTGCAAAATTAAACAGGGTGGTGGGGAATGCTTAACTGATGAAATATTTGAGTAAAGACAAAAATAGTGAGGGAGCAGGCCATGCAGTTAGCTAGAGGAGGAACAACCAATGGTAGTTGGAAAAAACCATGCAAGGACTTGAGCCAGGAATGTGCCTGCTATATTTAAGGAACAGCAAGAAGCTAGTCTGGCTAAAGTTCAGTAGGGGTGGGGGCACTAGCAGGAGATGAGGTTACAGAGAAAACAGGGAGACAATTAGTTTAGGGTTATTAGGCTGTTGTGTGGAATTTGGCATCTATTTTGAGTGAGATAGAAAGCCACTAGAGGATTTTGAACAAGGGAGGAAATGTTCTGATTTACATTTTTAAATGATTTTTTGTTTTTAAACTTTTTGTTTTGATCTAATTTTAGATTTACAGAAAAAAGGCAAGAATAGTAAAAAAAATTTTCCCTTATATCCCTTATCCTAATTCTAAATTTAACACCCTACAACAAGAACAAGAAATTAACATTGGTGCATTATTATTAGCTAAACTACAGGCCTTATTCAAATTTTACATATTTTTTTCCACTTATGTCATCTTTCTGTTCCAGAATCTTATCCTGGGTCCCCTATTGCATGTAGTTGTTTTGGTTTTTTTTCCCTCCTTAGTCTGTTCCAGTGTGCAATAGTTCTTCACTCTTTTCCTTGTCTTTTGATCTTGACACTTTGGAAGAATACTAATCAGTAATTTTGTAGAATGCCCTACAAATTGAGTTTATCTGATAATTTCTCATGCTTGGAAAGTGGATTAGTCTGCTAAGGCTACCATAGCAAAATAGCACAGACTAGGTGGCTTAAGCAACAAAAATATCATTTCTCACAGTTCTAGAAGTCCAAGATCAAGGTTCCAGTCAATTCAGTTTCTGGTGAGATTCCTTTTCCTGGCTTGCAGATGGCAGCATTCTCACTGTCCTCACATAACCTTTCCTCAGCTTCAGCATGCTGGCTTAGTGCATTTGTGCTGGGGTGAGGGTGTGGAGAGAGAGGAGGGGTGCACCCTGATGTGTCCTCTTATAAGGACACTGATCCTATTGGATTAAGGCCCTATCGTTATTATCTCATGTAACCTTAATTACTTCCTTAAAGCCCCTATCTCCAAATACAGCCACAATGGGGATTAGGGCTCCATATGTATGAATTTTAGGGGGAAAGAACAGTCATAACAGAAAGGCTTTATATTTTTGGAGAGACTACCACACACACACACACACAACTTTATGCATCATATAATGGATTTGTGATATTGGTATGTCTTATTACTGGTGATATTTACCTTGATCATTTGTATGGGTTGGTGTCTGCTAGGTTTCTCCACTAAATACTATTTCTACATCTACAGTTAATAAACATCTTTGGGGAGATACTTTGAGACTGCAAATCCTATTTCTTCTCAAACTTTTGCCCACTTATTCTAGCATCCGTTGGTGAATCTTGTCTACAACAGTTATTGGGGCAATTGCAATGATGATTCTGTATTTCCCCTTTCTGTCTACATCTAGTAGTTGGAATTCAATTGTAAGGAAGAGCTGTTCCTTCTCCCTCATTGATGTATTTGATTTTTATATATATGATATAGACTCACTGGGTATATTTTGTTCTAGGGGTTAAAGTCAAATACCGGTTGATGAGAGAAAGATGGCGGAGGAGTAGTGGACCCTATTCGAACCAGTCCCCAGAATTGAGCTGGATATCTACCAGACCACTCTGAGCACCCACGAAATCAGCCTGAGATGTAAGAAAATAGATCTGGATCTCTACAAACAGAATATCGCGGGTGGTTGGTTTCGAGGTACAAAGTGGGGAGCCATGATTCCACAGGCAGATATCAGAGGATAAATGGCAGTGGGAGGGAGCCTGGCCGTGCGGATCCTACATTGCCAGTGAGCAACAGCCTTGCTCTCTGGGGACGGGGCAGAGACTCACAGACCGGTAGCGGCAGGGAAAGGACTTTAGGGCAGCCCCCCGGATGGAAACCTGGAGCGGCAGGGTCACGTGTGCAAACTGGGAACAGCTGGCGGTTTTAGAAGCACAAAGGGCAGAGACATGCCCTGACCTGGAGGCAGGACTGGGGGCACTGCAGAAGGGCACACAACCCAGGACACTGCAGCTTACAGCAGCATAGACAGAAATGGAGATAGTGTGGCCTGGAGAGCTCACTGAAGAATAGACTGCGATTTCTCTACTCTAAACGCTCCCATAAAACAGCACAGGGTTGCAGATTGGATAAAAAGACAGGACCCATCCAGATGCTGTCTACAAGAGACTCATTTTGAACCTAAAGATACATCCAGACTGAAAGTGAAGGGATGGAGATCCATCTTCCATGCCAACGGACCTCAAAAGAAAGCTTGGGTAGCAATTCTTTTATCAGACAAATTAGATTTTAAACTAAAGTCTGTAGTTAGGGACACAGAAGGACACTATATCATTCTTTTTTTGTT
>NC_138372.1:85470500-85521241 GCF_054177405.1 Leptonychotes weddellii
GCATCCTGTTGCCCGATTTCAAGCTATATTACAAAGCTGTGATCACCAAGACAGCATGGTACTGGCACAAAAACAGACATATAGACCAATGGAACAGAATAGAGAACCCAGATATGGACCCTCAACTCTATGGTCAAAGAATCTTTGACAAAGCAGGAAAAAACATGCAATGGAAAAAAGACAGTCTTTTCAATAAATGGTGCTGGGAAAATTGGACAGCCACATGCAGAAGAATGAAACTTGACCATTCTCTTACACCATTCACAAAGATAAATTCAAAATGGATGAAAGACCTCAATGTGACACAAGAATCCATCAAAATCCTGGAGGAGAACATAGGCAGTAACTTCTTTGACATCAGCCACAGCAACTTCTTTCAAGATACATCTCCAAAAGCTAGTGAAACAAAAGCAAAAATGAATTTTGGGATTTTATCAAGATAAAAAGCTTCTGTACAGCAAAGAAAACAGTCAACAAAACAAAGAGGCCACCCACAGAATGGGAGAAGATACTTGCAAATGACACTACAGATAAAGGGCTGGTATCCAAGATCTATAAAGAACTTCTCAAACTCAACACCCAAAAAACAAATAAGTCAAAAAATGGACAGAAGATAGGAAAAGACACTTCTCTGAAGAAGACATACAAATGGCTAACAGACACATGAAAAAATGTTCATCATCATTAGCCATCAGGGAAATCCAAATCAAAACCACATTGAGATACCACCTTACACCAGTTAGAATGGCCAAAATGGACAGGGAAAGAAACAACAAATGTTGGAGAGGTTGTGGACAAAGGGGAACCCTCTTACACTGTTGGTGGGAATGCAAGTTGGTACAGCCACTTTGGAAAAACAGTGTGGAGTTGCCTCAAACAATTAAAAATAGAGCTACCCTCTGACCCAGCAATTGCACTCCTGGGTATTTATCCCAAAGACACAGATGTAGTGAAGAGAAGGGCCATATGCACCCTAATGTTCATAGCAGCAACGTCCGCAATAGCCAAACTGTGGAAAGAGCTGAGATGCCCTTCAACAGATGAACGGATAAAGAAGATGTGGTCCATATATACAATGGAATATTACTCAGCCATCAGAAAGGATGAATACCCAACTTTTACATCAACATGAGTGGGACGGAGGAGATTATGCTAAGTGAAATAAGTCAAGCAGAGAAAGTCAATTATCATATGGTTTCACTTATTTGTGGAACATAAGGAATAGCATGGAGGACATTAGGAGAAGGAATGGAAAAATGAACGGGGGGGAATCAGAGGGAGAGATGAACCATGAGAGACTATGGACTCTGAGAAACAAACAGGGTTTTAGGGGGGGGAGGGTGGTTAGCCTGGTGATGGGTATTAAGGAGGACATGCACTGCATGGAACACTGGGTGTTATACAAAAACAATGGAACGTGGATCACCACATCAAAAACTAATGATGTATTGTATGATGACTAACATAACATAATAAAATTAAAAAAAAAAGTCAAATACCATCATTATTCATTGTTCAAGTTATTCCAATTTTGGCCTTTAGAAGATCCTTCAAATTGGCTCATTTTCAAATACTCCCCCATCTTTTGGGGGGCATTCCCTTACCTTCTGACATCACAAGATGTTCCAAGCTCATCTTGTATTTTTGTTGCCTGTCCTGGAACCCACTTCTACAATAAGCCCTGGTTCTTTATTTGAAGAATGGGGTTTAGAAACCAAGATTCTGTGTTAGGTGTGCTCATTGTTCTGGAGTGTCACTTCTTCTAGGCCATCTCAACAAACAAAGTTAGGAAGCATATGAGTGTATATATGTATGTATAACCCACACATACACCCATGTGTGTATTATCTGCCTGAATATATATTTAAAAATCTTAGTTTATACTAATGCCTCTTATTCTAATCCAATACCACAGGGTTTATTTTAGCCTTCCTCCTTTCCTTATAATATCTTCCAACAGTGAGAAACCAGTCTCTCATTATCTACAATATATGTGTACTTATTTGTTCAATTCTAGTACACAACTAAAGGTATGTCAGGATTGCTAACTCATACCCCTGTGGGAAACACTTTTACCAAGTAGATTACAGCACTTAAGCCTTTGGCTTTTCAGTGCCTGGTGAAGATACCGCTTCCTAAGTCACTTAGGTTAGCTTTCTTTCCCATTCCCTTAAGTGTGCTCATGCTATTCTTTTGTAATATATGCTTTCATTTGTTAGTATTTGCATTCCCTTTTGGGTTCCCCTATTTCCTTTTCCGTTTTAATTATTTGTTTATCCGGGGGTATGTAAAGGGTATTCAAAAACACTTCTATGATTCTAAGAGTCAGAGCTATGGACAAAAAAATATTATCAGAGACAGGTTATTGTACTTCATCCCTATTAACCCATTCCCCTTCTCCTCTTTCTCTTCCCCTTAGACAGTCAATAGTTTTTGGTTTATCTTTCCTATGTTTCTTTTGTACAAATGAATAGATGTCTATGTATTTTCTTCTATTTTTTTCTTATATGAGGGGTAGGATGCTATATATATTCTTTGGTACTTTGTTTTCATTTTACAGCATGTCTTAGAAATCACTCCATATCAGTTAAGTTCTTCATTCTTTTCTTACAGCTACTTAGTATTCCATAGTGTGGACATACTATGGTTTTTTCAACCCTTTCCTATGAATGGGCATTTGGGCTGCCTCCTATACTTTGTGATTAAAAATGCTGTAATTAAAAACTTTTGCATATGTATTTTCATATTGTTGGAGGCATAGCTTCAAGGTGGATTCTTAGAATTGCTGGCTGCATTGGTTGAGAGCTTAATACATATGAAATTTTGTTTGACATTGCCAAATTTCTCTTCAGAGTTGTACAATTTGTATTCCCATCAGCAATGTATAAGCATGTCTATTTCCTCACAGCATTGCCAACAGAATGTGTTGCCATATTCTCAGATCTTTTCCAGTCTCACCAATGAGAAATGTTTTGAGTGGTTTTAATTTGCATTTGTCCAATTTGAGTGAATGTGAACATTTTTAGTATGTTTCAGGTTGTTTTCAAATCTTTTATGGTGAATTGTCTGTTCATGTATTTTTCCCATTTTTCTATTGGGTTTTTGGCTCCTTCCCCCTCCTTACTGTAATACACTTTCAGCAAAATCACTCAGCTATCATTCTAAGTACAGGTTGTAGGAGGATACTTATGGAAGCAGGGAGACAGTTGGTTATTTCAATAATCCAGATGAATTAAAGCAAGGTAGTCACAGCAGAGATGGTGAGACATGGTCACACTGCAGGTATCATGGGAATGTAAACCAGAAAATTTTCCTTATAAGCAAAAGAGAGATCAAGGTGGACTCTCAAGTGTTTCCACTTGAATGAACAGAAGCCTAGATTTGTCATTAACTTACAGAAAATCTTGGTTGAGGCAAATTTGGGGTGTGGATGATAATCAGAAGCTGGGTCTGAACCATCTTAATTTTGAGATGCTAATCAAATTTCTAAGTGGTAATGTCAGGATGATTGGATATACAGTGTTGAAGTTCAAAGGAAAGTTCCTGAAGATAGTATGCAGAAGCACTGATGCTTAAGAACTAGACGAGGTCAACACGAGTATAGATGTAAAATAAAAGACATACAAGCACTGAGCCATATAAGAAATCATGGAGAAGGTGAGGAATCATCCAAAGAGACAGAAGGAGCAGCCTTAAATAAGGAAGTAGGAAAACAAGAATATGGTGCTTTGGATGCAGAGTGAAATACACATTTCACTGACAGACTGATAAGAACTGTCAAATGCTACTGACAGGTCAAGTAAGATAGAGACTAAGAACTGACATTAGATTTAGCAAATTTTTAACGTTGGAAACAGTTTCAGTGGAGTGGTAAAGAGAAAACACTAACTTGAGTGAATTTCAGAATGAGAAAGTAAGAGTTTGAGACCATCAGCATAGACAAACTGGGGATTTTGCTGTAAAGGATTCAAGCCACATTTCAGCATAATGGTATATAATATCAGAAGAAATGTAGGTGCTTAATCATTTCATTATCAATAAAACCTTAATATAAAGCAGAAAAATCAAAGGAGAATGTAGACTAAAACAAACAGGTAAGAAAATGAAATGAAATGGAAGGTGAATGCAATATATCAGGGTGATTTTAGTTGAATTTATTTTATTTAATGAACACTGTGTGTCAGACACTATTCAAGAATTTATAAATACAATTCATTTAATATTCACTTCTTCCAATGCTCAAAATTCATGATTGTCCTTTTCCCAACCTTTAAATGTACTCAGACATGAGCCCACAATTTTACCCTCTGTTTATACCATCTTAAGTGATATTATTCGATGTGTTAAGTGATGTTATTCAGACCTATGACTTCAAATTATCTATTTACTAACAGCCTTTAATTATGTATCTCCAACCTAAAGGAGCTAGAAAAAGAACAACAAATGAAGCCTAAAGCCAGAAGGAAATAATAGAGCAGAAATAAATGATATAGAAAAAACAAAAAACCCACAAAAACAAAAACAGCACATCAGTGAAACCAGGAGATGGTTCTTTAAAAAAAAAATTGATAAACCTCTAGCTAGACTTATCAAAAAGAAGACAGAAAGGACCCAAATAAATAAAACCACAAGTGAGAGAAGAGACATAACAACCAACACGACAGAAATACAAAAAAATTATAAGAGCATATTATGAAAAACTATATGCCAATAAATTGGACAATCTGGAAGAAATGGATAAATTCCTAGAAACATATAAACTACCAAAACTGAAATGGGCAGAAACAGAAAACTTTAACAGACCTATAACCAGCAAAGAAATTGAATCAATAATCAAAAATCTCCCAACAAATACAAGTCCAGGGCCAGATGGCTTCAAAGGAGATCCCTACCAAACATTTAAAGAAGAGTTAATACCTATTCTTCTCAAACTATTCCAAAAAAATAAAAAAAGGAAAAAGTCCAAATTCATTTTATGAGGCCAGCATTACCCTGAAACCAAAACCAGATAAATAAATGACAAAAAAAAAAAAAGTATAGGCCAATATCTTTGATGAACATGGTGTAAAAATTCTCAATAAAATACTAGCAAACAGAATCCAACAGTACATTCAAAGAATCATTCTCTGTGATAAAGTGGGATTTACTCCTGGTTTGCTAGGGTGGTTCAATATTCACAAATCAATGTGATACACCACATTAATAAAAGAAAGGATAAAAGCCCTCAATAAAGTAGGTTTAGAGAGAACATACCTCAACATAATAAAGGCCATTTACAAAAAACCCACAGCTAATATCCTCAATGGGGAAAACCTGAGCTTCTCCTCTATGGTCAGGAACAAGACAGGGATGTCCACTCTCACCAGTTATTTAACATAGTACTGGAAGTCTTAGCCACAGCAATCAGACAACAAAATGAAATAAAAGGCATCCAAATTGTCAAGGAAGAAGTCAAACCTTCACTATTTGCAGATAACTTCATACTCTATATAGAAAACCCCAAAGACTCCACCAGAAAACTGCTAGAACTGATAGACAAATTCTGTAAAGTCACAGAATACAAAATCAACATACAGAAATGTGCTACATTTCTATACACCAATAATGAAGGAATAGAAAAATTAAGGAATCAACCCCATTTACAACTGCACTGAAAACCATAAGATACCTGCAAATAAACCTAATGAAAGAGGTAATTATATATCTTCAAGCCCCAACATCAATATTTTATAGTGTGATGAGAATATGAAGCTTCAATTTTTAATACTGTAGCTTGCTGTATTTTTAAATTTTCTACAATGCACATGTACTGCTTCTTTAATGAAATGTTTTAAAATTTTTCAAAGGAGGCAATGATTCATGAACTTGTATTTCCCTTGATAGATAAATTAAGACAACTGCTAGATCTAGCAACATGGAAGTCACTGGTGTCCTTGACAAGATCCATTTTGGTGGAGGAGGGTAAGAAACACCTATGTATAGTTTGGCAGTTCCACAAAATGTTAAACAGAGTTAGGATATGACCCAACAATTACACTCCTAAGAATACACTAATATGTCCACATAAAAACTTATACCCAAACATTCATAGCAACATAATATCCTAGAAGCCAAGTGTAAACAACCCAAATGTCCGTAACAGATGAATGGAAAACAAAGTGTGGTATATTCATACAATGGAATATTATTCAGCAATTTAAAAAAAGAAGTACTAATACATGCTACAGAACCGATAAGCCTTGAAAACATTAAACTAAGTGAAAGAAGCCAATCACATAAGAAAACATACTGAATAATTCCTACCATGCTTGTGAATTTTTTTTTAAAGATTTTTTGACAGAGAGAGACATAGCAAGAGAGGGAACACAAGCATGGGGAGTGGGAGAGGGAGAACCAGGCTTCCCACCAAGCAGGGAGCCCGATGCAGGGCTCGATCCCAGGACCCTGGGATCATGACCTGAGCTGAAGGCAGACGCTTAACGACTGAGCCACCCACATGCCCTGCTTTGAATTTCCACAAGTCCCTAGAGACATAAACTATATTAATGGTTGCCTAGGGCTGGGGGGTGGAGGGTCTGGGGAGTGACTACTAATGGGTATGAGGTTCTTTGGGAAGTGATGAAAATGTCCTAAAATTAGGTCATGTTAATGGTTGCACAATTCTGTGAATAAAAACCACTGAATTGTATACTTTTAAAGGGTGAATTTATGGTAAGTGAATTATCTCAATAAAACTGTTATTACAAGAAAAAAAATAAAAGGCACGAGAATTTAGTTGATCTTTGCATTTGCTCTATACTCCCTCTCAATGTGTATAGGTTTTATGTGACCTTACTTCCGGAGATTTGTCTTTTTCTTTCTTTCTTTTTTTCTTTTTTTGGTAAACTTTTTCTTCTTCCCATTAATCCCTATCCCCACACAACTTCCGAACTTTCTGAATCAAGCATAATTAGACCGAAAAATGTTTGCCTCCACTAAGAAAAGGTATACTTTACAATTTTAAAACGTATTAAATGTGGCCATTGTTCAGATTTATTTTTCACAGTTACATATGTACATATTCCAAAAAAGGAGCATAAGAAAAAGAAGAGGAGGGGGAGGATCAAGAAGAAAAAGTATTTACCTAGGAATAACTTATCACTTTAAGCAACCAATACATTATATAGCCTGGATTCTAAAACCCATTTGGGATTATATAAAATTACTTTGTAAAAGCCACAAGTGTCCCTCACTCTGAGAAATGTTTGAATTTTTAAATAATACTGCTATAATACATTTTTTTCATGAAATAACAAAAATTTACAACAATGGTATCATGGATACAGACTGAGTACATATATAAGCCCATTGGCAAGGCTGTTTAGAGCTGATTTCCTCCCTTGCATTGTATAATTTCAGTAGTATACAATAATTATCTACTGTTGGAATAACACCTGAGCGGTTCAGCTAAAGATGCAAACAATAAAAAAAAAAACCTTGCACAAATACTCAAACTTTGGGAATTCTAATTAAAATAATAGAAAAATAGAAAATTTTTCCTTCCAAAAAAAGGTATCTAGACAAAGATTTAGATACCCCATGTAGATTATTCACAAGAGTCATGTGTGAAATCAACCTTTTTTGTAGTCCTTAAATAAAATTTAATCATTAACTGATGGAAAAACAAGTTTCATATTCAGACACTTTCAGAATGCATCTATAATTAACTTAATGCAAAAGTTTATGAAAAAAACCCAGCTATTTCACTGCAGTCTTTAAGTATAGCAACATTTTATTATTTTTGGTGCATCTTCTTACGCATTTCTTCAAGAGCTGCTTCTTTCTCTCTCAGCACCTGCTTAAGTCTTCTTATTTTTTCATCTCGAATGGTTTCTTCTAACTCTGGTGGTGTCATGGGGAAAATATCTTCAGTATAATTTTTATTAAAAGAATGACTTTGTTCAAAAGCTGCATTTGAACTCAATGTGCCTTTTTCCTGGTTCTCAGGGGTATAGCGTTCAACCTCAGTTCTCTTTTCTTCTCTGGTTTTGTTGCGGCTTGTGAGAATGTTATGGCGTGATACATCCGAAGTTGGTAAAATACTGTTGACGAGTTGGGAATTGTTGACATTAGTTCCTCCATTTATAGCTGTGTTATAAACACTCTCAGTTTTTCTCTTCTTTGTGTGATCCATCTTCTTAACGGTTTTTGCTTTTCTTTTCTTATCAAAACCCTGTTGTTATGTTGAGTAAGATTCCAAAAGAAAAACAAATTATTGCCACATAGACAGTGTGCTCTCAAATTTAACAGGATACTGCAGGTAACATACTTATTAAATTCAACTCAACAAAATATACTGAGAACTACAGCAAAAAATTGTTTAGCACTGTAGAGTACTAAAGTGAATAGCAATGTCCTAATGATATTCACAGAGAAGAAAATTGCTTAATTTACATTTCCTTGCTTAAATATTAGATGTATTGATCTATCACCAAAATATAACAGCCATTTGTAAAGAACTTGAGAAAAAGAATTGACTTAATTTTGTGCTTCCTTTCCCACAGTAAGCACATATGGAAGATTTTCATTGGGAAAGGTTCACTGGTGTCTGATCTAAAGTTCAGGATATTAAGCAGTATAATGATATATTCCTAAGTAGAATAACAATAGGCAAAGTTGTAGGGATGTTTTTCATCATTATCGACCAAGTAGAGTTCTTAAAATGTTTGTATTAAGGGTAATACTGTAATGAACATCTACATGCTTATATTTTCCCTACATCTGGATTCTTTATTTTATTAATTTTTTTATTAAGTTCAATTAGCCAACATATAGTACATCATTAGTTTTTGATGTAGTGTTCAGTTATTCATTAGTTGTGTTTAACACCCAGTGCTCATCGGATCATGTTGGATTATTTTAGATAGGGTCTTCAAAGTAGGATAAGTAGTTTAAAAAGTTATGGGCATTGTCTTATAATTTTTTGATGAAAAAAATAAACAGGTGAATAGAAACACTTAATACAACAACTTTAACTGGGGATGTATTTTTACCTTTGTATATATGGTTCTCTTTAACACTGATTTGGTATAATATATACAAATATGCAAATTTGATAACTATCATTCATATTAATGTACAGACTAAAAAAAACAAATCAAGAAAATGCATTCATGAACCTTTGGAGTAACTACAAAGGACACCAAAAATCTATTACCTGTTTTTTCTTTTCTTCCTTCACTATCAACTCAGTCTCTTTGTAAGTATCACTCTTCACCAAACTGCTAAAGGAATCAAAACCTTCTCCAGAGCCCAAATGATCAGGAATCCGAGTAAGGCACACTCTCAAATCTTTAGTGAGACCAAATATCTTTTTAAATTCTGCATCATTCTTCAGATATGATGCCTTATTGCTTCCTCCTTGGGAATGGTTCTTGTCATTTCTTTCTTGAGTAACTTTTTCTAATGTTGATGCCATCTCATTCTGGATCTGGAATTAGGAAAACAAAACACACAAACAATACTGCTAATTACTTAAGCTATTTTATCAGACTAGCAACTAAGTGTTCATCTCATCTTATTTAAAACATCATGCTCTAAAGTCCTAAATGGTTGGTTTGCATTACCCCTGCCTTACCACCCACATTTGAAAAAATGAATTTAACTGAGTACAAACTTAAAACTGTTCCTTTAAAATTTCTCATTTATTTTGCTTTCTTGCACTGGAAAGGTTAACAGATAGTTGATTCTCAAACTGAAATAAGAATACAGACTAATGACAAGTTAAAAATAATCTATAAAACATTAGTTGGAAATTGTAGTCTTCTGGAAAAGTCTTATGCCTTTAATCAATCTTATGCTTCAGGATTTACCACCTTACATATCTAGAATTCAATGAATTCCATACTGAAGGGGAGAAACACTGACATTATTAAGTAGATCTCTACATAAGGAAAGAGTGGGCATAAATACTTAGCACAGACACACATATCTTAAGTAGAACAGAAAAGTAACTATGTGGATATGCTGAATAATTGAAGAGTCAGAAAGGGTTTAAAAAAAAAAAGGGGAAACTTGTCTACTAAAAAAAAAAAAAAGATGTTGATAGATCCTATTTCCACAAATGACTGAAAGGTACTGATCAGCCCCATTCTACCCCTTCTACCATCTACCTAAAAAAATTGCCAGTATCTCCCTACCATCACAAAACAAACAAAAAACCCAGCTCTCCTAGATGCATAATATTGATCTTTCCATATACTAACATTAATCTAGTAAATATATGTATGTACATATGTATATATATGTGTATACATGTATATATATACACACACAGAATTTTACCAAACTGTGAATTCACATTATCTTTCACCAACTCTTCTAAACCTTGTTGCTGAGTTTTTTGTTTGATTTTGTTTTAAAGATTTGGCATGCCAAATGATTTAAGAGAAAGACTCTATTATCTTCCTCAAACATTTCCTTCAGATGAAAGCTTTGACTTAATTAAGCATTCATGTGTGTATGGTATTTGTGTGATGGAGTGGAGGATGGGAAAGGAGCGGGGAAGAGGTATCATAGGTAACTAACTTTGAGAATTAAGAAAGAAAAATTTTCTATATAGATAGATAAAAAGAACACCCTGACATGGGAAAATTACCTTTGGTTCTTGGTCTCTGAAAACACACTGTTGTGAAGTAAAAGTTGTTGCATCAACAGAGGAACTTATTTTCTCTATGCTCTGGATGATATTTCCTTTTCTGGGGGCATTTTGTACTGCACTAAATCCATCTGGAAAGTCTGGCTTTGTGAATAAAGTCTTACTCTGTTTTAAGTAGTTAATGGATTGATTCATATTATGTGGGTTTGGGGTAGAAAGAGATGGTTTCTCCACTTTTTTATTCTTCTCTGCCCTTAGATTGATCATAGAAGCAGGCTGAGTATTTGAAAGTGATTTTGTCTCCATCTGGTAAGATTTACTTTTAGCCAAAACAATATTTACAACCTCTCTGGATATTTCTGTGACTGGACTTGAACTCACTATTTGTGATGTATCTTTTCTTGGTGGAATATCAGGAGAAACAGAATTCTGTTGGTCAATTTGTGATGGCAAAACATCTGTCCCCTTTTTAGCCAATAGATAGACTTTCCCATTAAACATAACCAAGGCATTATCTTTAATAGGCATACTTTTGGATTGTGTCCCACTAGGACTGACAGTACTCAATGATGGCATATTTATAGTATTATCTCCCAAACTTTTCCTATCTACAAAAGTTTTTAAAATCTTTGAAGCCACATTATTTGAAGACTTAACAGGAACAAGAGATGGAGTGCAAGGCTGTAGATTTTCTTGAAAAATCCATTTCACAGGAGCAGCTTGAGAATGCTGACCACCTTTTAATTGTGTCTCTTTAGCAACATTCATTGGAATTTGTGTGGTATTTAGTATCACTGGCTTTGCTATTTCTGTAACAGGTTTTGGGTAAATGTTTTGAAAGTTCTTGGTAACTACATTTTTCACTGTATTTACAGGAGATACGTAAATAACGGTTGGTATTTGGGAGGCCTCAACTGTTCCTGAGGTACTTGTGGTTGCAGTTGCAAGTATCTTTTGCTGAACTGAAGGAGGCAATGAAGACGCTGGTACAGATTTCACTTCAGCATGGGCAGGAATCTGTAAATGATGCCCAGAAGGCAAAACTGGAGACTTCACAGTCATTGGAAGACTCTGAGTATTTACTAAAATATAAGGTGAATCATTTTGTGTTGAGGAGGGAGAAACAGCAAATGTTTGCATGGTGAGTCCATCAATTTTCACACCATGACTCTGAACTTTAGAAACTGATGAGGTAAAATGTTCAGTTCCCACAGAAGTAACTCTAACTTTTTCTGCTGTATCTACTGTTCTTGTAAGAAAATAGTTTGAAGAACTGGCTGGCTGAAAAATGGGCAATTGAACTGATGCACTTGTGGAAGAGCTGGAAATCTGAGTCTGAAAAGTAACTTGAACTGGGCTTCCTGTATTCCCTTTCAAAGCATCAGACATGACTGAAGATTGAACTAGCGGTATAAGATTTCCAGAAGAATTAGGAATTGGAAGTAATTGCAGAAGATTTTTTCCATCCGAGCCAATCGTCTGAACTACTTGGTACATGCAGCCTGAAACACTTAAAAGAACATTGAGTAAATCAATACAACATACTAGACGGTATATACATTTTATTTAAAAACAAATATTTGCAAATATTATTTTAAAAAGATAAAAATTTATAAAATATCGTAAAAGTATATAATTTGTCACTTCGAGTTTTCAAAGTGAAATATTGCAAAACAAAGATTTTGAAGTAGAAGAGATAATCAAAGATATGATCAGCTTTGATTTAGAATTTCTCATATGATTAGGCAATGGGTAAATTAGACTTTTCTAAGGTTTTACCCTGTATAAAGTTATGCCTATTAGAATATTTTCCTCTTAAACTATTAGCATCCTCCCTTTTTTTTTACTTGAATTCTTTCCTGTTGTCCTCCTTCTTCACTCTGATTTGCCCAGGATTCTCATTTCATCTCCGTTTATGCTTATTCTATTTCCCTCACTCTTTTCTACCCTCTTTCCAATCTGCTGTGCTCTTCCCACTGACAATGACTCGCAAGTCCTACTGTCAGCCATCCTTCCTTTGCTTAAGGCATCTCTTATGGTGATAGCTTAGTGTGCCACATTTTCATAGACTAAATGGAGTTACTCATGTAGGAACCATTTTCTTCCTTGACTTATTGTTTCAGCATATCTGAAGTTTGGTGCTAAATAGCCCTTGGTATGGGAATTATTCACATTAGTTCCAACTGCCTGTCAATCCATATACATAACAGCAACGTCATTTCAGCTAAATGGTTTCCAATGAATGTGGAACACACGGGACATTTTTTTTAACCTAGCCAATTTTGATCCTGATACTTATGAGCTATATCTTAGTACAGATTGTCTGATTTTTAAAAATCCAAAATATACCAATCTCTGTTATGTAAGCAATTATTTGTAGATTTCTTCAATGCAGATACCTCAAGTTACTTATGCCTAAAACCACCTTTCAGTTCCTGGAAAATACCAAGTTCTCATAGGACTCAGAGTAATCACACATGCTCTCTCTCTACCTAGATACTCCTCTCCTCTCCCATCCATATAACTCAGGTCTCAGCGTAAGTAACTAACCAAGAGATACATTCTCTGACCACTTTAACTATCTTTGCCCATCTTTCATAATTAGTGTATAATATTACACCTGTTCATTTCCTTCATGGTACACATCACAAGTTGTCAATATATATTAATCTATTTGCTCACTTGCTTATAGACTGTCTCTCATGCTAAATTCTAGCAACATAAATGCAGAGTTCATGTCCTACCAACAGTATCACCTTATATGACTAAGATCAAATGAAAACAAAAATTCAAGACAAATAATAATAATAATGATTAGAATTCTCAATGATGCAAAAGTGTATTTTACTGCCCACAAGTGTTTTTAAACCTACATATTAATAAAAATCAAAGCCAAAATATCTATGCATTCTAGGAAGCCCTGGAACTCAGTTTTACTTTTCTGTAGCCCAAAATAATATAATTATATCCTTTTAAATATTTAAAACCATTTTCTGGCCACTTGATAGTGCTTCAAAATGTTAAATTTACTTTTAGCAAATTAAAAGTTAATCTCTAAAGAGATGCATGAACATAAATGTATGAATTCTTGCTTTCAGGACTTAAAAGCAAAAAGCCTACCTTAATTACCTCCCAGCCCCCAAAAAACATAGAAAAGACCTGAACTTATTCAACTTTAATTTATTCAACAAAAATTTACCTGAGTGTCTGTTATGGTTCAGGCACCAGGCTCAATTATGGGAAAAGGATCAGTAAACTACAGCGGTTGGCCAAATTCTGCTCCCTCCCTGTTTTTGTGTAGCCCACAAGCTAAGAATGTTTTTCCTATTTTAAATAGTTTTTAAAAGTCACAATAGTATTTTTTTATCTGTGAAAATTATGAGATTCAAATATCAGCATCCATAAATAAAGTTTTATTAGTACATAGTTACATTCACCTTTAACATACTGTATATGGCTGCGCTCATGCTACAATGGCAGAGTTGAGTAGTTACACCAGAAATGATCATACGACCCACAAAGCCTGAAATATTTACTATCTAGCCCCAGTGGCAGAGTTGAGTAGTTACACCAGAAATGATCATACGACCCACAAAGCCTGAAATATTTACTATCTGGCCCTTTACAGAAAATATTTGCTTGTCTCCAAGCTAGTTCAACCCACAATCCCCAAAAGAACTTAAACTGTTGGTTATATGGACATGTAAACAGGCAATTATCATTAAGTGAGATAAATGATACACTATATTTGGATGAAAACAAAAATGCTTGCTCCTTTTCTTAAAACATTCTGTACCCAAGGCTTCCTAGATAGGACATTCTCCTACTTCCGTAATGAATCCTTGGTCTTCCTTGTCAACTCATCCTACCTGAATCAACCTTCAAATGCTGGAATTCACCAAAGCTTAGACTAAATTCTCTTCCTACTCTTAAGCTTTTCCCAATTATTTCTTTTATGTTCATAACTTCAATTAAATTACCATTTATACAGCAACAATTAAAAGATTTGCATCTTAACTCTTGAGATTCAGGCTTATATATATATCCAACTTCCCTCATGACATTTCCATTCAGAATCTCAAATGCATTTAAAACTCAACATGGCCTTTCCATGTTTTTTTTTTCTTTCTGTATGATAAATGACATATCATCCATCTTAGATGCCTAAATCAGAACAAGCAATTTCCTGCTTTCTAATCATCTACATTTAATCTATCATAAAATCCTGTTGGTATTAACTCCTAAATTTCCCGATTTTATCCTTTCAATTCTTTCCAAACCATCTCTCTCCATTTTAATTCAAGGAAACAGTATCTCTGGCTTGGACTATTATAGTAGCTTCAGAACTGGTCTCTTCTTCAACCACATCCTCTCCCTTTAAAAGCTTTCATTACATTAAAACTGACCCTTCCCTGCATAAAATATTTTAGCAGCTTCCCATTTTCTTTGAGCAGTAGAAAGAAATCCAAGAGATTTTGATGCAATGGAAGCCAAAGGAAGAGAGTTTCAAGAAAATGGGCAAGTCTATTTAAAAGTTTCTGACAGGCCAAGTAGGATGTAGATTAAAATGTAAACCTGCATGAGGGTCACTGATGGTTTTAAAAAAAGTTTGGTGGAGAAAAAAAGTTGCAGAGGAATTGACATGAAGAAAGGATATTAAGATAGAAGGTATGGCCAACTCTTATGAACTGGCAAGTAGATGGAGGCTCAATGGGGTCAAGATCTGTCTTCTCTTTTTTAAGGTTAGATAAACCAGAGCATATATTAATGCTCATATGAGTTCTCAAGAGGAAGAGGATAAAGAGGGCTAATTAAGTGTAAAATTTGATAAGAAGATATAGGGAATGGGAACCAGCAGACAGGTAAAGGAATTGAACCTTAAAGAGAGGCAGAGAAATATCTTCTTCCATTGGCACTGAAAGAACAGGTTAGGCACATTTGCAGTTAAGTTTATAGTTTTGATGCCAGAAGTTTGAGGTAATTCTGATCTAATGGCTTTAATTTTCCTGTGAAAAGGACATAACGTCATCTAAGAATAGGAGCAAAAATGGAGATTTGAGGAAAATCAAAAAGATGTGAAACAGTCTGAGAGAGAGTAAGTTGACTTCAGAAAATATTAGAGTCATCAGACAACGCTGATGGCCCAACGATATAGGTAGTGATTATGAATTTATAGTGAGACCAATCTGTGCTTTTGTGAGATTTTCCTTGTTTCACTGGGTATAAGCAAAGTAAAAGTAAATCCCTGAGTTTATCCAGGGAGTGGCTTCAGAAGAATGGTGCAAAAAAATCAAAGAGGAACAAAAGAGTTTAGGATATTGGTAAAAATTATTAACTAAACAGGAGGAGAAGAAAATGAGAACACAAAAGGCAAAAGTATAAGCAGAAAATAAAGTGATTATTGGAGGGCCAGATAAAGTTAAAAAACAGTCCAAGTGGGGTATTTAAACAAGTAAGCTAGAAATACTACAACTGGTGTTTAGCAAAGAGAATGCCTGAATCAAGAATTTCATAAATGCAGCAATCCCATCTGACAACAAGAATTACAGAAGTGGATGGATAGTGACAGAATGGAGACTAAGATCACCGGAGAAAAAGAACTTTGTACTGATGAAAGACTAGATGACAAAGAGATTATCCATATAGATGCTAAAGTCACATAGGATTAGAGAGATGATTATGACTTATGTTCCAAATTCAGTGACAGGAAGTTGGTAGATGATGTTCATGAACCATAATTAAGACCACCTACCAACTTCCGGTCACTGGTATGCCAAAAAGTTGTCTAGAAATTCACTCTCTTTTGCAGTCTATTTTCTTTCCCATTATTCTACTACATCTCATTCTCAAAGATTACCAAATATGTTCTCACAGTTAAATCTGTCTTTATCCTCATTGTCTAGGTGCTCCCTACTGAAACTGATACTGCTAGCTAATTGCGCATTTTGAACCTCTACCTAACATGATTTCCATTGTGCACAATTTGCTTGTTTTTCTTAATGTTTCCTTTCTCATTCATTTTCTGCATTTTAAGTATCCAACTATGACTATTCCCCAAAGCACAACTCTTGACTGTTTCTCCTTCAAGACATTCTTCCTTAGATTGTACCAACTACTTCAACTATTGCATCAATTGCTTCAACTATTTCCTTTGCAATTAATGACTCCCACTGTTATATCCTTTATTTCTATTCCCTAATGTTGACCTCAGTTCCATATTTGTGTTGTCTTACCAAACATTTTCACTTTTAATACCATGACATTTTTTAAACCATGACTTTAAAGTTAAAATTACTCTCTACTGAAAACTAGTACTCTAATCCTACCATCCAGTAATCCAGTCATGTCAGCACTACTATTTCCCAAGTCACTTAGGTTTTAAATCACCTAGTCATCTCTGACTTACCTTTATCACCCTTCTTATTTATCTCTGATTCACCCAAAGCACCCTGTATAGATGCTTATAAAGGGTAAACATTCAATAAATGCATAGTGAATGAATCACTGAGTCTGTAAAGTTTTTTTCCTTTTTACAGCTCTTACTCATTCTTCTCTTTCACCACGGCCACTTCTACTACCTAGATCAGACCTGCATCACCTCATTATCTCAACCCTATATTTTGCTTGACTTTTAAACTAGTTTTTCTGACTTCAGCAACTATTATGATGTATCTCTGGCAGATTAAAGCATTGTTTTCATCCTGTTACCTCCTTTCTCAAAGTTCCAATGATTCATCATTGCCAATTCAGCTTGACTTGAAAATCACCTAAAATCTAGACCCAACCAATCTCTACAACAGTACCATCTTCTCAACTTAAAAATCTCTGATCTTCCCAGAGAGGTCTCCTTACTATTCTTGATTATCCCAAGTATATTATTTACTCCAAGTATTCTTCAGGTTATTTTTTTTCTTCTCCAACAATTTAAAACATAGCTATAAATTGAGGATCAACTCCATCTTCTCCATGAATATTTGCAAGTCCCTCAAACTCACATTAATTTCTTCCAACTTAAAATCCCCAAGTACTCCCCCGGGTGCCACTAATGCTAGGAGTTATATAATGCCTTCTATATAATGTCTTCTAAAAAATAAGTAAAATTTTGTTTTTCTTACAGAGACTATATCATTTACTTTGTAATTGTTCTCCCAATACCAAATATAGTAGGCCCTCAAAAAACTTATATAAAAAAGGGAGCTTTTTCAAATCTCCACTTTAACTGAACTATCTCAATACCTTTTCTCTAGTCTCCTTTTGTTTATTTACATAGTTTTGTCAATGAATCTGTCAATAACATCTGGCTCACGGATTAGAAACTTCAACAGAGCAGAACTTTTATAATGCTTTTATAATTATTTGCATATGGGAATGTACATTTTTAACTGGTATGTTTTTTAAACAAAGGACACAGGCTTCTGATACTGCATTCACATACTTCATTATATGGCCTCTATGTTTCTGCTGTACAGAAAACATTTATATTGCACAACATTTTTATTGCACAAACTATTTTCAAGCCTAATCATTTTTCCTCTCTTTCTTTCCCCTCCAAAAAACAAAGGAAAATACAGCTTCTTCTATGCCAGTATATCAATAGAGATTCACATAATCTATCGGAGACCATAAATTCCTTAAGGGTAGGTTATCCAATTCATATGTATATCCTCTACACCTAATAGAGCAACTGGCACATTGTAAACAATGTTGGCTGAATTAACTCCTCCAAGTCATCATTAAAAAAACAAAACAAAACAAAACAAAAAGACACCACTATGATTTCCTAGTAGCAAATGGAATGAGTCCTAAAAATTAAACTGGAATGTAGTATGCTAAGGAGAGAAATAATAAATCAGGATGAAATTCACACTTCTTCAATTAATATACTTTTTTTTTCAGCTCTAGAAGAGATCTTCCATTTAAGAGAGTAACTATAACTAAAATCTTATAAAGATTCTGTTTCTTAAAAATCAAATTCTGCTACCTAATGTTAGAACTAAAATTAGAATCGGATTCTGCATCCCATGCTCTGGTTTGGTTACTTAAAAATTTAGAAAAATCATCAATGTGCTAGTTACTTTAAACCAGTTGGTGTTTGAACTGAGAACTATACTGCAAACACAGTAACAGTTTAAGACTTTTAAAAAAAGCAAAAAGAAGAATACATTAGAAAGTTTACAGGCTTCTAATCTTGGCTCTTCCAATTGTTAGTTAATTAATTTTGGTAAATTTACTTAACTTCTTTGAATCTGTTTCTTCATTTGCAAAATGGGGACAGTAAGGCTTGCTATGAGAAATAAATGAAATAACTGGTTGGAATTATGATAAATTCCCAATATATGCTAGTTATCATATTCCATTAAAATACACAATTGGTGTCCAAGAACAAGTAAGTGAATCCGGTAGTTTTTTGACAATATAAGAACTTGGATAAAAAGGTATGAAAATTTTCATAAAAAGTATATTAAAGATACTTACATAACTTCTGACATTTTTAATTATTCTAATATTGACATAAAACATTCACATATAAGAAATGGAATGATAAAAATTTCACATGCTAATGAACATTTTGCAGATATTGTTGCAAAATATATTTTTTCAACTGCTAGACCTTTTTTCCATCTATGATTTAACATTATGTACATACACAATATACATAATGTAATAACATACAATATTATATACTATGTAATATTATATACATAATAGATACATTATTGTAAATAGTTGTCATTAACTCTAATTCTGATAAACAGCTCAGCAATGTAGGTATTCCCATTATGATTTTATAGCTGGAGATTCAGTAGTATTAAATAACTTATTCAGAATTACACGCTCTCTTCGACAATCCAGTCCTCTTTCTTGAATTTACTTTAGCATAAACCAAACATAACAGGGTCCAAAAAATTCAACTGCATGAAGTGATTAATGAGAAAGAGATTTCAGTTAGCCTATAAGGTATACGTGTCAATGTCTCTTACACACCCAAACAGTAAAGATAATATAACACACTGTACAAAACTAAATGCACAATAAACTGATAATGAAACATCACATTTCTAACCAAACCAAGCCCACTGCTGAGGACACTCATTTTAGCTCCCCATTTAAGAACAAAGGATTAAGTGCAGACAGAAGCCAGTTGCCAGTCACATCCTAATTCTCATTATTGTGAGACGTATCATCACAGGCTTTTATTATAATAACTCTAAACTGATGACTTAAGTATGTAATTTCAGCTCTGACCCTGCCTGAGTGTCAAATTCAAATACCTCTCTGATTGTTTTTTGGGGTTTTTTTGGTGTGTTCTCCTCATTTCAATTTACCAATATCTATCCAGATAACTGGCATTATAATTGATCCCCTTTTCTTCATGCCAATTCACTGACAAAATCTGCCTATTTTCCCTTCTGTGTTTCTTTGAATCCAACCCTTACTCTACATCAGCTAGTTCAGGCCCTCAAAATCTCTGAAAGGACAACTTACAGAATCTTTATATGCCTGATCCCTCACCCCCAAATCCGCACTGCCATCAGTTATCTAAAATGCACACAGGAACATGACAACCTTTTCTTAAAATCCTCTGAATGACCTTCACTAGATGAAGTCTAATCTCTCTAGCAGAGCAAACCAAACCCTTAAGAGTTATCTATCTATCCTGCTTGTAGTACAGAATCAAACAAAAATACTGACTCCTGGTAATAAGTCATACCAGTGCTTTATTTACCAGTTCCCTTTTTGGGCACAGCCTGCATTCATCTTTAATTGGATAGCGGACACTTACATTCCAAAACTCAGATGCTCCAGAAACCTTTCCTACAATTTCCTTTCTTTGTGCTCTCACAGCATCCTGTGCATAACACTATTTAAAATTGTATTACATCACCTCCCCCTAGACTATAAGGTTTTTCATGGGCATGGTTCATATCCTCTTCTTTAGTCAGTGTCTTCATTTAGCAGTCTATCATGTAGGCACTCAGTGAATGTTTTTTAACCAAATGTTTGAACTATACAGATAATACTAGTAAACTAGGATAGGAATCTAGATTGCTTTAACTCCAAAGCTTACCGTCTTTCTACTATACCATTCTAACTCCGGCTTTGCTCTTTGCAAAAAAAGCCCCAATCTAAAACTGAATGCCTACTATCACAAATATCTTCCAGATTTTTCCTTTGCACTCTAAGATTAAGTTTTATTCTTAAAATTTATGCCTTGATGAATTAGAGATACATTAAACAATAAACATTCTGTAAAGCAATAACGAAAAACTTTGTAAAAAGAAAGCAGCAGTAACTCAAGAATAATCCAAGCATCTATAGAAAATAAAATCATATACTCATTTTAAGTTTATGAAATGATTTAGTACCATCAAAATTATCAGAAAAATAAGGAAACCAAGCTTCCAATAAATTAAAGAGCTGACATTAATCAAATGATTTTTAAGTTATACTTGTACGTCATGCAGATTGTTACTTACAAAACAGAGTATAATCAAATATGTAAGCAATAAGCAAAATAAGAGTCCAATAGCTTCAGAAAAGCATCTGGTAAATGTTCCAAATATGTGATGTCAAACCTCAGTGATTTGAAGAAATAAATGCATTTGAAGATGATGAAAACAATGCATAAACCAATGAGTTAATGAACTTCCAATGACGTATGAATGTAACCAAAATATATTTCAATTTGTAATATTTTTAAAAATGCCAAATACAGATAGCCAAAGGCTTAGAAACTGGATAAAAGAATTAAAGTACACAATAAATAAAAACGTTAAGTTCTTATTCTACCTTATTTCTAATGTTGAAAAACAATGCAATCCTAAAACAAACTGTGTTAAGTTAGGGTAAGTCAGATGGCATCGAATATCCAGATACCAAAACAAGAGAAAAGAAATGAACAACCATTAGAAAGTAATTCTACTTTTTCGTTATCTATACAGAGCACCATCTCTGCCTCTCCCCACCCAGCTTTCACCAAAAGTAAACCAACAAACGTTATACGTACACACAAGCTGGCTCTTTTTACGATTTGAAACGCAATGGTTCTTTCTTCGCAGTTCTTCAATATTGTTTTGGCTCACCGCATTTAGTGATCATTTCTTCCTAAAATATTGTGCGCGCTTTTTCAGTCGTTATTATAATTCCGCTTTGCATCTACTTGTAATTAAAAGAAACCTACTTCCTGGGCTAAAATTTGTACAGAAATAAACTCTTATTCTCATAATAATAATAGCTAACATATAAGTACTGCTTTTTTTTCCTATACTAAGTATTTTACATATACTCATTCTTTTAGTCCTTAAAATATCTCTAGGCACTCTTACTTACTGGAAAGGAGACTGGAGAGAAGGCACTTGGCCTCACGAACAGTAAATGTCAAAGCTAGAATTAAATTTAGGCAGCCTGATGTTCTTCAAACATAAATCTTCTTCCATGAATTTTACAACTCAATTTCCATGCTTTCTTCACATTTTCCTTCCGCAGAGACCCATTAAGTTTTTTCTCACCACTTATTATACATCCACTAACCATGGAGTCTACAACTTAAAATATTCGATCTTCTTTAACAGTTTTGTTCCCATTTTATTTCATCTTGACTAACATAACCTTTAAGAAAAAAAAAACTGACTTAGTGATAAACTATTTTGTAAATGTGCAACTAAGTCTTTTTAAGAAACACCACGATCTCCCTATGTCACAGTTCCTCTACAGAGACATCCAGTTAGAGACGGCATTCTCATTACACCTGCTTCAAACACGCTGTTCCAAAGGATCGATTTCACATGAGAATTACTCTTTTCTTTCTTTGTATATAAAACTATTATTTGAAATTTTAAAAAATCCATTCCCTCACTCTATCAAATTTTCAGTTTCTAAATTCATATACTCATCAACTACACAAATTTTTCTTTTCCTTTCCACTAACTCTCTTAAATGATAGCTTTTTTCACTGAAGGTCCAGCGCCACCTGGGCTGCACTTGCTATTCCGTGCTGGGCTCTGCGTGTTTTTCTGCGAGTGCGCGAGAATCTTCCAGAAGGTTTTAGTCACACAGGAGCGTCGGCCATGTTGATTTTCCTCTCCCGTGGAGATCTACTCTGTCGCCTACGAAACTTGAGACGCTGGAGTCCTGCGGAGCCAGGGCCGAGGCTGCCTGCGTCAGGCTCTGAAGAGGGTTTACGTTTCCAAGAGAGGCGCGCTCTGAGGGCTCTGAGTGGCCCAAGTGACGAGCCCTGCAGTCGCTCCCACTGCGGGGGAGCGTCCGGAAACGACGGCCGACTCGGCACCCTGCTAAGAGGCGGGCGAGGGGCAGGTGTGTCGAGGGAGATTCGAAACCGGTACTTACCACTGCGAGGCGTTGCCTGACTTTTCCTCTGCGGGTTTCAGGAAGACCCTCTGTAGATTATTGGACATTTTAGAGGGGTGGGAGGGGCCAGCACATCCAGGAAAGTGGGCAATGGGGGGCCGAGGTCCTCCAAAGGGCGAGAACCTGAGCGAGAGAATGTTGGGCTGGAGGTGTCCCGGAGCAACTCAGGTTCGATGCTGAAAGGAGGGCGACAGCAGGGTCTAGAGAGGGCGTATCCCCAGCCTTTGGAAAGAGGCGACGCAGCCACCAGAAACCGGAAGAATCAAAGCGCCTAACGACGCCGCTCCGGCCCTAGCCTCAGAGAGGAGCGGCCCGAGTCTCCGCCCCCGCGGGCCTACGACATCGCTCCAGAGCCATCCGGAGTCAACACGGAAGGCGTGGCCTTACTGGCACCGCCCCTAGCAGTGCCGGGTCCGTGGAGAAGACGGTGCCAGAAGGGCTCGGCCGACCCCGCCCACCGAAGCCGCCAGCCGGGCAAAGCTCAGTCAGCCGCTTCCGGGATCGTCACGTCCGGTTGCCAAGGTGACTGGCTCGCTGAAGCACCGCCCTTATGATAGGACCCAATCGCAAGTGAGGTTTGCTATCTCTTCTTCCGGATCAAGTAACGAATCACAAAAGAATATTCTCAAGATACCTACGCAAAATAAAATGTTTCCGGGGTCATTCGTAAATTTTCTGTTTCTGTGTTCGCCGCTAGTGTAAGTTTTTCTTTCCCGCCAGTGCTTTAAAAGATGTCGGAGGGCTCTTTTGGACTCGTTGTGCACTGGTGGTGTGTGAACCTTTAAAACGCCTGCGTGTAGCCAGCGCTGTATTTCTTGCTGCTTTCTGGGGTTTCTCGTTTTTTTCCTTTCTTGAAGCTTTGCTTGTAGTCTTAACCTTTCCTCCATCCCAGGCTTATCTCATTCCTCGGTCAAAATTATTATTTATGGTCATATGGTTAATTCGTTAATTCTCCAAAAGTTTCATTCTCCATATAGATTTTTTTTTTTTCATCTTCATTTGGATCTCCAGAGAAATTCTTTTCAGAAGTCTTAATTTCCTGTTGTTGAATCTCTTATTTGAGAAACGGGTTAAGTCTCTGGCTTAAAGAGTAGACATTTTAGTTCAGCTGGAGCTAGAAGGAAGTTGTGGGAGGAGTGGTTTAGAAGATCGTTTTATCAGATATAGGCAATAAAAATGTAAGCTGGCTCATACTGACTGTTCAAATTTAGAGGGCTGGCATAAGGTGGCCAATTCATAAGTTTATGTTCGTCTTTTTAAAATGCTGGTTACTCATTCCTCTGACTCTTTAATGAGCCAGTACCTGATTAAAGAGTTTAATGTCCTGCTACATTAACAGAAAGGTTAGTTTCAGCAATACAGAATTCTGTATGTGTAACTGGCATTTATCTTTCAGTCAGATATCTCCCATACTAAAGAAGGGGCAGGGTGGTGAGCCTTTTATACTGTCTTGGTTTTGGTCATCCTCTGATCTGTGAAAGCAAATTACTTGAATAATTTGACCTTTCTTGGCTTCTTCCATGTTTTTATCATTTATTTCTTACCTTTCGCATTCTCAGTTCTCATGTCCATCACCTCTTCCTATAAATGAAACTCATTGTCACAGATTGATTTCCCTGTAAAGCAGACTTTTTCAATGTATTTTGGTGTGAAGGAAGTTTATTAGGGATCAGTATTTGGGGAATGGAGGGAAAGGAAGTAAAATTGGGAAGAGGGAGAAGTTAAGTTGTGATGCCCAGTCTCAACAAAGGCCTTAGCCAATTCCACATAGACCTCTAAGATGCGATGTACTTTCAAAGTTTTCCCCAGTAGGAATGCAGGCTTTGCCAGGGAAAGGTGTATGACCCTAGGCAAGGAGGATCTCTTTAGCCAAGGCAATTACTCAAGGAGGTTAATAGCTGAGACGTGTCTGCTGGCAGCACTCCCAGCAACTGGTGGAGTAAGACCTTTATTCCTCAAGGGAGGTCCCGGAGATACGTCACAGCATCCACAGTACTCATTAAATCCCTCATTCAACTGTTGAAATTAATGCTGTTTACCTCACATTCATTCAGATCTGTATTCAGCACTATTAATTATTCCTTCACTCTTGATGCATTTGGGAATATGCTTTGTTGGTTTTCCTCCTACTTTTTTGTCTACTCCTGTCTTTTTTGGAGGTGTATCCCTCCCTTCTCAGCCATTAAATAAAAGAGTTTCTTAAATCTTCATCATTGATCCTCTTATTTTCTCAAACTGTCATGTCTCCTCAAATGATTTATGGCATGCCCATAGCTTTAATTACCACTTCTGCTCATTGAAATACTAACTAAACGCTCATATACTATGTGCCAAGCACTATTCAAATATTTTACAAATATTAACTCATTTACTCTTAACAACTAGTAAAAATTACTACAGATAAAGAAACTGATGCACAGAGAATAACATAGCCAAGATTAGATAAAGGGCTGAGAGTAAGACCAAAAAGAAATTAGAGCATATTAAAATATGTATCTCAATAGCAAAAGATAGTGACAAATTTAAGGAACAACTGACAAAAATGAGTAGATTCATAAGTCAATACATGTAGAGAATGACTTTACAAACACATCTCTGAGAAATGAATAGTTGAAGCAGACAAAAAATTGGCATAGATATCAAATTTCCAAACAATAAATCAGATCAAGCCAGTAGATATGTAAATAACTCCATTCATTGGATAGTTCACCATTATTTTTTTAATTAATTAGTTTATTACTTAAGTAATCTCTACACCAAACATGGGGCTCAAACCCATAACCCTGAGATCAAGAGTCACATACTCTTCTGATTGAGCCAGTAAGACACCCTAGTTCACCATTATTTTTAAGCATATGTAGAATATGTATAAAAATAAGCCATGTATTAGGTAATGAAGCCCTAATAGTTCCAAAGAATCAATACTATACAGACTATGTTTTCCAACTGCAAATTGATTAAATTAGCAGTTCAGATAATAAAGAATAGCTTTGAGACATTTAGAAACTAAATAAGCTATTACTAAATTACCCTTGAATTAAAGATGAAATAATGGAAATAAAGTGACTTAAATACATTAGTCATAAGAATATTAAATGAGTTAAGCATTCAATTTAAGAAGTATTAGAAAAAACAAAACCAAAAGAAACAAGAATAAGTGAAGTATATAACAACAACAAAATTTCATTAAATTAACAAGACCAGAGCTTGTTCTTTGATAAGACCAATGATAGAGATAAACTGTTATGGGGCATGTGGGTGGCTCAGTCGGTTGAGAATCTGACTTGGTTTCAGCTCAGGTCATAACCTCAGGGTCATGAGATCGAGTCCCACATCAGGCTCTGCTCAGTGCAGAGTCTGCTTGAGATTCTTTCTCTCCCTTTCCCTCTGTCCCTTCCCCCGAAAACGAACAAACAAACAAACAAAATCTGTAAAAACAAGGGATACACTGTTAGCAAGATTGATCAAGCCAAAAAGAAGATACAAGTAAGCAAAATACAGAATAAAAAGGGAAAACTATAAATACAATAGAGATTTTTCTTTGTATTATGAACAGCAATTAAAATACAACACTTGCTGAATCCTGCTACAATGACAAACTACCATTAGCTGCTGGTTCCTTTATCTAAATTATAAAAGGAAAACATTTTAAGAACTAAGAATTTTTGAAAACTGAGGGAGCTGAATGCTGTTTTATTTTATGTATGTATGTATGTAATTTTTTAATTTTTATTATATTAGTCACCATACAGTACCTCATTACTTTTTGATGTAGTGTTCCATGATTCATTGTTTATGTAACACCCAGTGCTCCATGCAGTACCTGTCCTCCTGAAGGCTGTTTTAAAGTGATGAATGTATGTTGCAAGGGAAGAAGGTAGCTCCAGTCTGGGGTGGAGAACAGTTAGCAGACACAGTGAAAGAACAGGTTAGAAAAAGGAAGTTTCAAATTATTCTGTTGTCTCCCACATTGCCTTGGGGCAATCAATGCCTGTCTACTTTCAGAAGAAATTTAAGGAAATAATCCAGATCTCTGGGTAAATCAGCAAAAGAACACTGCTGAGGTGAAGCATGAATAAAATAAATTAATTTTACTGAGAGACTCAGGCATTCATTTCTCTATATCTCTCTCCCTCAAAATCCTAAGGAATCACAGTCTAGGGACACAGCCTCTTCCAAAATTACACCTTCTTTAAGGCCAATAAGACCTTGCCTGGAGGAGTTGGTTGGGGGAGGGGGCAGCAAGTGGAAATAATTAACTGATTTGGGGATCCCTGGAGTTCTGTGTCCTAGAGATCAAACCCACCCCCTCCATTTTACTAGAAAATGACACAGATAAGGGTCAGGCCTTTGGCCCTTACCCAAAACACATTACCAGGTAAAGCAGACAAAAACAACAGGACAATAGGACATCAAAAACCAAAGTAACTAAAAACTGTACAACTGTACAACTCCCTTAGAAGAAAATGGATGGAATGATTGAAACATAATATAACCTGAAGAAGAGTTACAAAACACACCAAAATTTTAAATATGCATTATCAATCAAGTTAAGATTATAAGGTAAATTAAAATAATAGGAAACTGCATCAAGCAAAATCACAAAAAAGAATAAAATGAACATATGAGGTGTAAGATATATAAGTTAAAATAAAAAATAGTTTATCTCTATCATTGGTCTTATCAAAATAGTAGATTGCATACAGCTAAAGAAAAATGTAGGAAACAGATTAATGAAAAAGTTGAAAGGCAGTAGGAAAGGATAAAAAGAAAGCAAATATAAAAAGAAAAGTTAACATCTGTGTAAGATAAAAGTAGAAGCAGGGTGCCTGGCTGGCTCAGTTGGTAGAGCATGTGACTCTTGATCTCAGGGTTATAGGTTTGAGCCCCATGTTGGGTGTAGAGATTACTTAAAAAAATAAAATCTTAAAAAAAAAAAAGATTAAGGTAGAAGTGCCAATATCTAGATAATAGGAGTTGCAAAAGGAGAAAAAACTATTTTTTAAACTCTAAAAACTATTTTTCCAGGATTAAAGAAAGTAGAAAGATGCAGATGAAAAGAGCCATGAAGAAACAAGTACAGGAAGGATGCCTGAGTGGCTCAGTCGGCTAAGCATCTGCCCTCGACTTAGGTCATGATCCCAGGGTCCCACATCAGGCTCCTTGCTCAGCGGGGAACCTGCTTCTCCCTCTGCCGGCCACTCCCCCTGCTTGTGCTCTCTCTCTCTGACAAATAAATAAATAAAATCTTTAAAAATAAAAAAAATGAGTAAGGGAGATAAAAAAAATTGCATAAAAATAATGAATATTTTTTAAAGATTTATTTATTTATTTGAGAGAGAGAGAGAGTGGCGAGGGGCAGAGGGAGAGAATCTTCAAGCAGACACTGAGCTGCGCACAAGCCTGAGACAGGCCCAATCCTGCTACCCATGAGATTATGACCTGAGCTAAAACAGAGCTGGACGCTTAACCAACTGAGCCACCCAGGTGCCCCTAAAAATAGTGAATATTAAGAACAATTAAGAATATCAAAAAGAAAGAGAAATTTTTTTTTAAAGTTTCCAGAGGAAGAATATGTTAGTTATATAATGCTGCATAAAAAATTACTACAAATTAAGCAGCTAAAAAACTCCCACACATTTATTACCTCACAATTTTTGTGGATCAGAAGTCCAGGCACAGCTTATCTGAGTTACTTGCCTTTAGGTCTCTCACAGATCTACAATCAAGGTGTTGGTCAGGGCTGGGGTCTCGTGTGAAGGCTCAACTAGTCAAAAATCCAAATTCAAGCTCTTGTTGTTGGCAGAATTCAGTTCTTTGTGCTGTTGGACTAAGGGCCTCACTTTCTTGCTGGTTGTTTTGCCAGAGGTTGTTCTCAGTTCCTTGCTATGTGGGCTGTCAAAACAGATTTTATTCAGTAACTACTAACAGTAGGAGAAAGATCTGAAACCCATTCCAATTTGTGCAGAAGTAATTGGTTGTTTTAAGAGAGAGAGGGGGAAGGGTGACTGAGCGCTCAAATAGAGTCAATGAAGTGAAAAATTACAAAAGTTTGGTCAGAGTAAATGCAATTAGGCCAGCTGTGTCTGCTAGCTGGCAATGATCAAAGATCAAATTCTATGCTCCCACAGAGACTGGGAGACAGGGGCCCTATGCTTCCTTATGATTATATTTCAAAGCAGTGACTTTCAGGTCCTTGAAAAAGACACATCTGAGTTGTAGGATATACATATACATCTCAAAGAGACGTAGGAAGGATTCAAAATTGTAAGCCCTTTTTAGGAAATTCTGTAAGAGGGAGGTCAGGAACCTTCATTAGGTGTTGATTAGAACAGACAGTAAATTCTCCTGACAGTACCGAGCTTTCTCAGGCAGGCATTTTGAGGAGCAGTTAGGGTCATCCTAGGGGCACAGCTTTATGTTGCTAAAGTCATACTAGAGTTTGGTTGTCTCCTGGTACAGAGATTTTGATGCAGTCTTTATGTGCTGAAAGCTCATCAGCACCCAGGGCCTCCCAAATTGGCAGCTTGCTTTATCAAAGTCAATAAGGAAGAGTCTAGTAGCAAGACGAAGATCATAATCTTACTTAGCCTAAACAGAGAAGTGATATCCCATCACATTTGTTGAATTCTATTGGTTAGAAGAAAGTCACTAGGCCAGCCTATACTCAAAGGGAGATGATTACATGAGTGTGAATACTAGGAGGGAGGGATCATTGGAGGCCATCATGGAGTCTGCCTGCCACATGAGCAAGCATTAAAAAACTTATATTGGCATTGGATATCCCAGTAGAACATTTGATACAAAAATACAATGGAATTTTGAAATGCTAAAGGACAATTGAAAAGGTGAGGAATAGTGCAGAGGACCATAGGGGTAGGAGAGGAAACTGAATGGGAAGAAATCAGAGAGAGAGACAAACCATATGAGATTCTTGACTCTGGGAAACAAACTGAGGGTTGTGGAAAGGGAGGTGGGTGGGGGGATGGGGTAACTGGGTGATGGGCAGGCATAAGGAGGGCATGTGATGTGATGAGCAGTAAGTGTTATACTGAACTGGTGAATCATTGAACATTATATCAAAAACTAATGATGTACTATACCTTGGCTAATTGAATTTAAATAAATTAAAAAAAGAAAAGAAACTATGGCTTCTATGAAAAATTAAATGAACATGTATTCATGATCTCATTTAACTTATTCATTAATAAGGGAACCATTAAGATGTTAAAATAGATCCAAAACAGAATCCCAAGAACAGACAACTATTTAGGCAATGGATAATGTTTAAATGCTAATAGATATAATTTAATAACAGATGTAAAACCGGTCAATATCCACAGGGCAATAAAATTAAATGCAATATTTGAGATCATCTCTTCCATAGAGACTTGGGAAGGAGCATGGAATCAATGCATCTCCACCATTCGTTTGCATCCTTGTGAACAGGAACGATTTGGATCATTACTATCAGCCCTCCACAAGTTAACTTATATCACTAAAGAGTTGAAAATTTGACCAAAGATAATGGAAAGTGCAAACCTTATAGAATCTGATAATCCCAAAACATCTTCTAGATAATATCCAGCATTCCACCGAAAGAACACCAGCCATCTTTTTTTTTTTTGCATTTTAAAGTCCTTGCAAAATTTTCTGAAATAACCAAGAAATTTGTTTGTAGCAAAAATGTCATTTAATATGACATTCAAAGCTTCATAAGAATTTTTGCACTACTAGGTATTTATCCAAGTGATACAAAAATTCTGATTAGAAGGGGCACATGCACCCCAATGTTTATAGCAGCATTATCAACAATAGCCAAAATATGGAAAGAGCCTAAATGTCCATCAACAGGTGAATGGATAAAGAAAATGTGATGTATATATATATACAATGGAATATTACTCAGCCATCAAAAAGAATGAAATCTTGTCATTAAATAATGTGGATGGAGCTAGAGTATATTATGCTAAGGGGAATAAGTCAGTCAGAGAAAAGCAAATACCATATGATTTCACTCATATGTGGAATTTAAGAAACAAAACAGATGAACATAGGGGAAAGGAAAAAAAAGAGAGAGGGAGGCATGCTGTAAGAGACTCAGCTATAGAGAACAAACTGAGAGTTGCTGAGTGGAGTTGGGTAGGGAGATGGGTTAAATGGGTGATGGGTATTAAGGAGGGCACTTGTTGTGATGAGCATTGGGTGTTATATGTAAGTTATAAGTCACTAAATTCTACTTCTGAAACTAATATTACAGTATATGTTAATTAAAAATTAAATAAAAGACTTGAAACATAAAATTTTTTTTACCCTAAGACATAAATTTAAGATTTTTTAGTCTTATTTTACTCTTAATTTTTTAATTTAAATTCAATTAGCCAACTTAGAGTACATCATTAGTTTCAGATGTAGTGTTCAATAATTTATCAGTTGCGTATAACATCCAGTGCTCGTCACATCACGGTGCTCCTTAAATTTAAAATATCTTTGATTAAATACTAAAATAATAAGAAAAATGATTCCAGAAAACCTTGAGAAAATAAGGGAAGTACAGTTAGTTCTTCTATAATGCTTATTCTGGACACATGATTTGTTCCTATTCAACTGATACATTATGGAAGAATTTGAACATGACATAAATTTTGTAATTCCTTAGGCACAGTTTCATACCTAAGAAACACTAGGTGAGTGCATAAGATTGTACCCAGCTGAACTGAGAAGTGTAAGACATAAAACATGCTCCCACATACCTCAAGGGCAATGAGTCATACATGTCCACATCTGGTATTACAACTTTCCATCTTACATCAGATAACCTTCCTTCCAGACTTCACAATGGTTCACAAGTTGCAGTCTTTCAGATGGCCATCTTGGCTGCTCAGCCCTGCACATTCTCTTTTCAGTTTTCTCCTCTTTCCTGTCAGCCTATTTTTACTTTTTTCTCTATGTTCTCCATTATTTCTATCTCCAATTTCTTTTTTTTTCTGGATTCTCAATTCCTTTTTTTAAAATTAAGTTTTTATTGTAATTCCAGTATAGTTAGCATACAATGTTATATTAGTTTCAGGTGCACAATATAGTGATTTCAACAATTCCATACATTACTCAGTGCTCACCATGATAAATGTATGCTTAATCCCCATCACTGAATTCCCCCCGCCTCCTGCTCCCTCCCCTCTGGTAACCATTAGTTTGTTCTCTATAGTTAAGAATCTGTTTCTTGGTTTCTCTCTCTCTCTTTCTCTTTCCCCTTTGTTCATTTCTTTTGTTTCTTAAATTCCACATATGAGTGAAATCATATGGTATTTGTCTTTCTCTGAGTTATTTCACTTAACATTATACTCTCTGGAGCCAGCCATGTTGTTGCAAATGACAAGATTCCATTCTTTTCTATGGCTGAATAATATTCCATTATATATACATATATCACTTCTTTATCCATACATCAAGCATACTTGGACTGCTTCCATAATTTGATCATTGTATATAATGCTGCAATAAACATAGGGGTGCATGTATCCCTTTGAATTAGTGTTTTTGCATTTTGGGTGTAAATACCCAGTAGTGTGATTCCTGGATTATAAGGTAGTTCTATTTTTAACTTTTTGAGGAACCTCCATAGTGTTTTCCACAGTGGTTGCACCAATTTGCATTCCTGGCAGCAATGCACAAGGGTTCCTTTTTCTACAAATCCTCACCAACATTGTTGTTCTGGCATTTTTTTGGTTTACTTCATAATTTTCTTTTTTTAAATTTGAATTAAACTAGTGAACATATGGTACATCATTAGTTTTTGATGTAATGTTCAATGATTCATTAGTTGTGTATAACACCCAGTGCTCATCACATCACATGCCCTCCTTAATGCCCATCACCCAGTTACCCCATCCCCCCACCCGCCTCCCTTTCCACAACCCTCAGTTTGTTTCCTGTACTGAAGAGTCTCTCATGGTTTTTCTCCCTCTCTGATTCCTTCCCATTCAGTTTTCCCTCCCTTCCCCTATGATCATCTGCACTATTTCTTATATTCCACATATGAGTGAAACCATATAATAATTGTTTTTCTCTGATTGATTTATTTCACATAATACCCTCCAGTTCCATCCATGTCAGTGTAAATAGTAGTTATTCTTTCTGATGGTTGAGTAATATTCCATTAGATGTAAGAACCACATCTTCTTTATCCACTCATCTGTTGAAGGACATCTTGGCTCCTTCCATGGTTTATCTATAGTGGACATTGCTGCTATGAACATTGAGGTGCATGTATCCCTTCTTTTCACTATATCTGTATCTTTGGGGTAAATACCTAGTAGTGAAATTGCTGGGTTGTAGGGTAGCTCTATTTTTAACTTCTTGAGGAACCTCCATACTGTTTTCCAGAGTGGCTGTACCAGCTTGCATTCCCACCAACAGTGTAAGAGGGTTCCCCTTTCTCCACATCATTGCCAACATTTGTTGTTCCCTGTCTTGTTAATTTTAGCCATTCTAAATGGTGTAAGGTGGTATCTCATTGTGGTTTTGATTTGTATTTCCCTGATGGCAAGTGATGTGGAGCATTTTTTCATGTGTCTGTTAGCCATTTGTATGTCTTTGGAGAAGTGTCTGTTCATGTCTTCTGCCCATTTCTTGGCTGGATTATTTGATTTTTGGGTGTTGAGTTTGACAAGTTCTTTATAGATCTTGGATTTTAGCCCTTCCTCTGATATGTCATTTGCAAATCTCTTCTCCCATTCCGTGGGTTGCCTCTTAGTTTTATTGATTGTATCCTTTGCCATGCAGAAGCTTTTTATCTTGATGAAGTCCCAAAAGTTCATTTTTGCTTTTGTTTCCCTTGCCTTTGGAGACGTGTCTAACAAGAAGTTTTTACAGCTGAGGTCAAAGAGGTTGCTGCCTGTGTTCTCCTCTAGGATTTCGATGGATTCCTTTCTCACATTGAGATCTTTCATCCATTTTGAGTTTATCTTTGTGTATGGTGTAAGAGAATGGTCCAGTTTCATTCTTCTGCATGTGGCTATCCAATTTTCCCAGCACCAGTTATTGAAGAGACTTTTTTCCATTGGATATTCTTCCCTAATTTGTCAAAGATTAGTTGACCATAGAGTTGAGGGTCCATTTCTGGACTCTCTATTCTGTTCTATTGATCTATGGGTCTGTTTTTGTGCCAGTACCATGCTGTTTTGATGATCACAGCTTTGTCAAATAGCTTGAAGTCAGGCATTGTGATGCCCCCAGCTTTGGTTTTCTTTTCAAACCCCTGGTGATTTGGGGTCTTTTCTGGTTCCATACAAATTTTAGGATTGTTTGTTCCAGCTCTGTGAAAGATGTCAATGGTATGTTGATAGGGATTGCATTGAAAGTGTAAATTGCTCTGGGCAGCATAGACATTTTCACAATGTTTAGTCTTCCAATCCATGAGCATGGAATGTTTTTCTATCTCTTTGTGTCTTCCTCAATTTCTTCCATAAGTGTTCTGTAGTTTCTAGAGTATAGATCCTTTACTTCTTTGGTAGGTTTATTCCTAGTTACCTTATGGTTTTTGGTGCAATTATAAATGGGATTGATTCCTCGATTTCTCTTTCTTCAATCACATTGTCAGTGTATAGAAATGCAACTGATTTCTGTGCATTGATTTTGTATCCTGCCACATTGCTGAAATGCTGTATGAGTTCTAGCAATTTTGGGGTGGAGTCTTTTGGGTTTTCCACATAAAGTATCATGTCATCTGTGAAGAGACAATTTGATGTCTCCTTTGTCAATTTGAATGCCTTTTATTTCTTTTTGTTGTCTGATTGCTGAGGCTGGGACTTCTAGTACCGTGTTGAACAATAGTGGTGAGAGTGTGCATTCCTGTCATGTTCCTAACCTGAAGGGAAAAGCTCTCAGTTTTTCCCCATTGAGAATGATATTTGCTGTGGGCTATTCATAGATGGCTTTTATGATATGGAGGTATGTTCCCTCTATCCCTATATTCTGAAGGCTTTTAATCAAGAAACGATGCTGTATTTTGTCAAATGCTTTTTCTGCATCAATTAGGATCATATGATCCTTGTCTCTTCTTTGATTAATGTGATCTATCACGTTGATTGATTTGCAAATGTGGAACCACCTTTATATCCCAAGAATAAATCCCACCTCATCGTGGTGAATAATCCTTTTAATGTACTGTTGGATCCTATTGGCTAGGATCTTGGTGAGAATTTTGGCATCCATGTTCATCAGGGATATTGGTCTGTAATTCTCCTTTTTGATGGGGTCACTGTCTGGTTTGGGTATCAAGGTAATGATGGCCTCATAAAGCCAGTTTGGAAGTTTTCCTTCCATTTCTATTTTTTGAACCAGCTTCAGTAGAATAGGTATGATTTCTTCTTTAAATGTTTGGTAGAATTCCCCTGGGCAGTCATCTGGCCCTGGACTCTTGTTTTTTGGGAGTTTTTTGATTACTGCTTCAATTTCCTTACTGGTTATTGGTCTGTTCAGACTTTCAAGCTCTTCCTGTTTCAGTCTTGATAGTTTATAAGTTTCCAGGAATGCATCCATTTCTTCCAGATTGCCTAATTTGTTGGCATATAGTTACTCATAATATGTTTCTGTGTTTTTGATTTTAGTTATTCTGAGAGGTGTGAGGTGATATCTCATTGTGGTTTTGATTTGCATTTCCCTGATGATCAATGATGTTGAGCATCTTTTCATGTGTCTGTTAGCCATCTGTCTGTCTTCTTTTGAGAATGTCTGTTCATGTCCTCTGCTCATTTTTATTTTATTTTATTTTATTAATTTAAATTCAATAGCCAACATATAGTACATCATTAGTTTTTGATGTGGTGTTCTATGATTCATTAGTTGCGTATAACACCTAGGGCTCATCACGGCATGTGCCCTCCTTCATGCCCATCATTTTTTAATTGGATTATTTGGTTTTTGGTCTGGACTCTCAATTCTATTCCATTGGTCTCTATGTCTGTCCTTATGTCAGAACCACACAGCTTTGGTTACCTTAGCTTTTACTAAGTTTTGAAATCCGGAAGTGGGAGTTCTCCACCTTTGTTCTTCTTTTTCAAGATTACTTTAGCAATTCATATTGAAATTTAATATGAATTTGAGGAATGGCTTTTTCTTTTCTTCAAAAAGTTTGTTGGAATTTTGATAGAGATCATATTGATATGTAGACCACTTTGGGTAGTATTAACACCTTAACAATATTTGTCTTCCTATTTAGGAACACAGGATGTCCTCTTTGGGTCCTCTTTAATTTCTTTAAGGAATGTTTAATAGATTTCAGTGTACAAGTCTTTCACCTCCTTGGTTGAATTCATTCCCAGGTATTTTATTCTTTAAATGATATCATAAATGTGATTGCTTTCTTAATTTTCTTTATGGACTGCTGTTCATTGCTGGTAAATAGAAAGAGAATTGAGTTTTGTGTGATCATCTTGTACTCTGCAACTTTGCTGAGTTCATTTTTTAGCTACTGTAGATTCTTTGGGATCATGTGTTCTGTGAATAGAGATAGTATTATTTTTTCCTTTTCAGTTTGGATGCCTTAGATTGATTTTTCTTGTCTAATTTCTCTGACTAGAATATTCAGTACAATGTTGAATACCATTAGTGGTGAGAAAGGCATCCTTGACCTTAGGGAGAAAGCTTTTTCAGTCTTTCATCATTGAGGATGATATTCACTGTGGGTTTTTCATAAACGTCCTTTATCATGTTGTGGAAGGGCATGCTGGGTTTTTTTCTTAATTTTATTTAAATTCAATTTAGTTGACATATAGTGTATTATTAGTTTTAGATGTAGAGTTCAGTGATTCATCAGTTGCATATAAAACCCAGTGCTCATTACATCAAGTGCCCTCCTTAATGCTTATCACTCAGTTACCCCATCCCCCCACCTACCTCCCCTCCAGCAACCATCAGTATATTCCCTATAATTAAGAGTCTCTTATGGTTTGCCTCCCTCTCTGTTTTTTTTTCTTATTTTGTTTTTCTTCCCTTCCCCTATGTTCATCTGTTTTGTTTCTTATATTCCACATATGAATGAAATCATATGGTGTTTGCCTTTCTCTGACTGACTTATTTCGTTTAGCATAATACCCTTTAGTTCCATCCACATCATTGCAAATGGCAAGATTTCATTCTATTTTATGGCTGAGTAATATTCCATTGTATATATACAATTTCTTTCCTTTTAAAAAGTATCTCTCTTTTGTTCTCTTCCTCACCCATAAAGCATGGTGGGGGCAGGAGATGGACAGGCTGGCAGGAGAACAAGCATGCACTTACTTCCACAATAAATCTCAGTCCTTTTACAAGGTAAAGTACCATGTTTATTACACTATTTATATATTCATTAACCATTTAACATGTTAAAAACTGTATTTCCACTTTTATTTGGTCCCTATCTCTTTGTTTAATGTCTCAGAATTTTTTGGTGTTGTGGTCCTAACCTCATTTTCCCATGAGCATAATGGGTTTTTACTGCATAATTTTGCATAGTGTGGTGATTTTAGGAATGTATATGTCATGTTATATCAAAACTGCAAAGATAATAAAAAACCTTTGTAAAGCCACTTCTGGACAAGACAGGGTAACAGGGACTGGATTTGTCCTCCTACTTCAAGCAACAATAACAACAACCAGACAAGAACCCATGAAACAACACTTTTCAAGACACTGGACTCAGACAATGAAGAACAATATCTTAGTCAGCTCAGGCTGTTCATAACAAAATACCATAAAATGGGTGGCATATAAACAACAAAAACCTATTACTCATAGTTCTGGAGGCTGAAAGTCCAAGATCAGGGTGCCAGCATGGTCAGATTCTAGTGAGTTCCATCTTTTGAGTTACAGACTACTGACTTCTCATTGTATCCTTACATGGCAGAGAACAGAGAGAAGAAGCAAGCTCTCTCTTGACTCTTATAAGGGCACTAATCTCATTCATGAGGACTCACCTACATGCCTTCTAATCCTGATTATCTCCCAAAGGCCCCACCTCCTAATACCATCACATTGGGGAGGGGTGTTGTTAGGGTTTCAACAGATGATTTTTGGGGGACACAAACATTCAGTCCACAACAGACTGATTCCTAAAAGACAAAAAACAAATGAGTAAGCCTTAGGTTACTGTTTTGAGATTTTCCAGACCACAGCTCAGGAAACTGAAACTAAGGCAGAATAAGGAAAACTAGCTAAGCTAAGAAAATGGAGCTGAGACTCCAGGGAAAAAGGCAACTAGAGTTGATAGGATAGACTATCAGAGAGGGGAAATAATTATACAGAATACCGGAGATCTGCTGGCTGTCTCTCTTGAGTATTCAGCAGAGTACTGATAAGCACATACCTGTAAGGAAACAATCCAGAGCTGGATAAAGAACCATCCAAAAGGAATAGGGAAAGTACCTGCACTCACACAAGGCTGGAAATAGTGCCTGTTTGAACATCTGGACTGGAAAACTCGTATTTCGTGGGTATTGTATAGGGTACTTCTACACTCCAGATCCACCTAATTAATTATAAAAACAAGACCTCAAGTATCAAACTGTTTCCAAGTAAAATGACTGTATCCCAAAGCAAAATTCAAGAAAATATGTAGCAATACAAAAATATCCAGCACTCCACAAGGAAATATCCACAATGTTAGAATCCAATCCAAAATTACTGGGCATACAAAGAGGCAATACGATATGATCCATAATGAGAATGATCATTCAGGCAAAACTGAACCAGATGTTACAACTAGAAAGAAGGATATTACTACAAATATTATAACTGTATATCGTATGTTCAGAAATTTAAGCAAAGACATGGAAGATATAGAGAAAATCCAAATAAAATTTCCCAGAGAAGAAAGTTACAATGCTGAAATAGAAAAATGTACTGGATTGGATTAATGGAGGACTGGATGTTTCAGAAAAAATGAAAGTGAACTTTAAAGCTTAGACCCTAGGTATGGTTCTCTTTGATTTATCTTGTTTAGGAAATACACAGATTATTGAATCTGTGTTTTGATGACTTTAATTGATTCTGGAAAATTCCCTACCTTTTCAAATATTGATTCTCAGTCTCTCTTTCCTCCTCTCTCCTTCTCTTTTCCTTCTTTATCTTCCCTTTCCTCTCTTTCCCTCACTCCCCCCCCACACCTTTCTATACTTCAATTACACTTGTGTTAGACCTTTGACCAATGTCCCATATATCTCCTATGATCTATTCAATATTTATTATTTTTATTATCTGATCTGAATATTTTCTTTTCTCCTATTTTCCAGTTTACCAAATCTCTGTGCAATAATGTCTAATACCTGAGCCGAAGGCAGATGCTTGACAGACTGAGCCACCCAGGTGCCCATGAATATCCTATTTCTATAAACAGATGCTATGACATATTTTTGTTAAAAGGTTAAATGTATTTACTTTTGTTTCCTTTTTGTTTTCTTTTTAAGATATTCATGTGAAAGCACAAACATGAGATTGTAACATGGGTAAACATGTTAGGGGAAAAATGATTTTGAGGTACACAGATAATCTCTCTTTAAAAATAAAAATAAGCAAATAAATAAAATCTCTACCAACTAAAAAAAAAATAATGTCTAACAAACTATTTTACCAATCTATGTAACTCTTACTTTTAATTTAGTAATTTCAGTTGTAGAACTTTCATTTTAATTGTTTTTTTATATTTTGTGTCTAATAAAGTTTTCCATTTTAAAATTTATATTCATGTGTCTGTTAATTATACTTTAAAATACTGTTTGTTAGCTCCCAGTCTAACTCATTTCAGGGTCTGTTTTATTGTCTACTTTATTCTTTGTTTTTGTCATTTTCTCCTGTTTTATAAGATGTCTTATAATTTTTTGTTTAATGCTGGGCATTGTATGTTTAAAATGTTTAAGGATTAACCTATTTTCTGGCAAGCAGATAGAGTACCAAGGGACCATATTAAATCTTTAGAGGGTTGGTTTGAGACTATGTTAGGACTAATCTATTTCAGGTTTATTATTACTTCTATGGCATGGTCCATATTTCTAGAGTGTGGCCATTGTGGATTCTCAACTGAAACCCTGAATGTTTATAAAAACCCTTTCACATAGCAAGCTTTGAACTCCAATCTTTCTTTAATCAGTAAAACATGGATCCTGAAACTTGTGCTCAGTTTGTTAACCTCCCAACTGCTGTTCTTTGATGAATTTATTGTATTTCTGCCTTTGTATGTGCAGTTAGGGATTTGGCCAATGATTTTAGGTGTATTTGTAGCTGGGCTTTTTCACTATGGTTTCTTCCCTTATTGAAATTTTCTTAAATCCCAGCCACATAGCATCTCTGAACTTTGATATCTGCCAATTTATTCTAAAATGACTGCTCTTTGGGGCACCTGGATGGCTCAGTCAGTTAAGCATCTGACTCTTGGTGTAAGCTCAGGTCATGATCTCGTGGGTCATGCTATCAAGCCCTGTGTTGGGCTCTGTGCTCAGTAAAGAGTCTATTCGAAGAGTCTCTCCCTCTGCCCCTCTCCCCACTTATTCTCTCTCTTAAATAAAATTTTTTTTTAAAAATAAAATGACTGTGCTTTATACTTTGACTGTAGTCCTCATGTTGGAAAAGGCCCTCAGAAAATAGGTCAGAATAAATACGATTCTTTGTTATATGCTTTTTTCCTCACAAGGAACATAGTTCCTCAATTCCTGACTCCATTATTTGCTCTCCAATGCCTTTAAAATTTTGTATTATATAGATTTTTTACCATACACACACACACATATATTTATTTATATGAAACAGGCTTAGTAAAATATAACCTACTCTATCCTAGTTAGAACTAGAAGTTTTCTCAGGACAGCTGACTGATTCCTTAATTTCAATATTTATAATTTTCCTTCCTAGGATATCCAGTTCCTTTTCAATTCTGTTTGTCTATGGCTTTTAATACGTGTTTATGTCTTCTAACTTTATTTTACTCTGTAAATACAGTGAACATATTCTCCTATACCTTGATACTTACTGATTACTTCAGTACCTAAAAATCTTTGAGGAACTTACTCTGCTATCCATTGTCTCTGAGTAAGGTTTCTGAATGTGAAATCATGTTTCTTGGAAATTTGTTTGTGTTGATTCTTGAGTCCTTTTAAGTTGCATTTCTTTTTAGAGAATTTGATTTTTGAAATAATTTTTTTCATAAAAGTAAGAATTTGTTAATCAAAGTATTATTTACATACAATAAACTATATAAATTTTAAGTATATGGGATAGGAGGGAGCTAAGATGGTAGTGTAGTAGGAGGACTCTAGGCTGTCTCATCCCTTGAACACAACTAAATAACCATCAAATCATTCTAAAAACCCCAGAAATAAACCTAAGACTGACAGAACAAATTCCGCAACTAAAGGGAGAGAAGAAGCCACATTGAAAAAGGTAGAAAGTGGGAGACATGGTTTGGGAGAGAAATGGGCTGTGGGTGCTGCAGAAGGGAAGGAGCCATTGCTGCAGAGAAAGGCAAGAAAGAGGAGCACACAGGTGAATACACAGGGGGAACATTTCCCCAAAGCCATTGGCTGGGAAAACAGGAGGGGCTTATTTTTGTGAGTACTTGTGACCACCAGGGCTTAAAGACTGGAGTTTTAAAAGTTGGTAGGCTTGGCTGGGGTAGACCTGGGGGCACTGCCCTGCTCCTTGAGTGAAAGCCAGCAAAAAACCCAGAGGCAGACAGTGTGGAAACAGCCATCTGAAAAATCCCTAGGACACCCAAGGGGAAAATTATTTGCTCTTCTTGGAGTGCTTCCCAGAGGAGCAGCAAGCATGGAGGCACTGCTCCAGGGACAAAGAAACTGACTGGCCCCACTTTCTTCCCCTACCCCTCAGCATAAGATGAGAGCAACCTGCAATAAGCAGCACAGCAACAAAACTGGCTACCTACCTGCTTACACTGAATCCCACACCCTTGCACTCTGGTAGTACTGACCTTCTTCTTCATTAAGTTTGTCTAAGTCCCAGCATGGCAGGCCCCTTCCCCAGAAGACCAGCTGAAACACCTGCTCACACCACTTCTCCCAACCAGACATTTCTGCAGGGTTTCAGTTCTAGTGGAAGTAGTATCAGGTCTCATTTAACAAGCAGACCAGAGCACACCTAGGTAAAACTCAACACATTCTGGCAAAGGTCCAGACCCTGCCCACTGCAGGAAAGGAGAGCTCCTGCAGATGACTAGCCTGAAGGATAAGGCAGTCAAAACACAACAGCAGAACACACACAGGACATAAAAGAGACACCCTCTGAAGCATCAGGTCCTACACTATATGATCTCTTCTTCATGAAACCATTAGTCTCTGGAGCAGGAAACATAACAGAAATTTCTAATACACAGAAGAAGGCAGAGACACATAAAATGCCAGGATGGAGGAATTCATGCCAAATGAAAGAATAAGATAAGGTTATGGCCAGAGATGAGTGAAAGAGATATAAGTAACATGCCTGATTGAGACTTTAAAGCAATAAGCGTAAGGTTACTCACTGGGCTTGAGAAAAGAATGGAAGACTTCAGGGAGGCACCTACCAAAGATATAAAAGAGTTAAAAGCACTAAGTTAGAAATGAAAAATGCACTAACCAATATTCACAACGATTTGATGTAATGAACACAAGGATGGAAGAAGTAGAGGAATGAATAAGTGATATATATAAGATAAAATAATGGAAAATAGTGAAGCTGAGCAAAAGAGAGAAGGACAAATTATGGAACACAAGAATAGACTTAAGGAACTCAGTGACTCCATCAAAGGTAATAAGATTCATATTATAGGAGTCCCAGAAGAAGAAAAGGGAGAAAAGGGGGCAGAAAATTTATTCGAGGAAATAATAGGTGAAAACTTCCCTAATATGGGAAGGGAAACAGACATCCATATCCAGGAGGTACAGAGAACTTGTGTTGTGATGAGCACTGGGTGTTATATGCAACTAATGAATCGTTGAACACTACATCAAAAACTAATGATGTACTCTATGCTGGCTAACTGAAAATAATAAAAAAAAATCAACAAAGGCAGGTCAACACCAACACACATTGTAATTAAATTTGCAAAATATACTGATAAAGAAAAAAAATCTTAAAAGCAATGACAAAAGAAGTCCTTAATTTACAAGGCAAAACCCAAAAGGCAACCTGGAGAGTTCTCAACAGAAGCTTAGTGAAACAGAAACCAGTGGCATGATATTTTCAAAGTATTGAATGGGAAAAATCCACAGCCAAGAATACCCTATCCAACAAGGCTATAATTCAGAATAGAAAGCAAGATAAAGAATTTCCCAGAGAAAAACTAAAGGAGTTTGTGATCATTAAACCAGCCTTGCAAGAAATATGAATATTCTGTTGTTTTAGGATGGAATGTTCTGTATATATCTACAAAGTCCATCTGGTCCAACGTGTCATTCAAAGTTCTTGTTTCTTTGTTGATCGTCTGCTTAGATGATCTGTCCATTGCTGTGAGTGGGGTGTTGAAGTCCCCTACTATTAATGTATTATTATCAATGTGTTTCTTTACTTTAGTTATTAATTGGTTTATATAATTGGCTGCTCCCATGTTGAGGGCATAAATATTTACAATTATTAGATCTTCTTGGTGGATAGGCTCCCCTCTTTTTTTTCCCTGAACTTAAAGTCACTGAACTTTATTTAATGTAAATTATATCCTAAGTTAATTAACCAGGAAATGAATCAATATTGTAGGGATTTTTTCATCAATAATATACATTTCACCCAAACTAATGTATATCCCCAAACTCTTCCTCAGACCCACAAACTCTAGAATTGAAGACCAGGAATCAGTATATTTAAAAACCTTCCCATGGAGCCCCACTGCTATTTCTTTTTCTTTCTTTCTTTCTTTCTTTCTTTCTTTCTTTCTTTCTTTCTTTCTTTCTTTCTTTCTTTCTTTCTTTCTTTCTTTCTTCTTTTTTTCTTTCTTTCTTCTTTTTAATTTCATTATGTTATAGACCCTTTAAGTATGATTAGTGTCCCTCTTCATCTCTTACTATAGTCTTTGGTTTAAAATTTAACTTGTCTGATATGAGGATTGCTACCCCTCTTTTCTTTTGAGGTCCACTAACATGGTAAATTGTTCTCCATTCCCTCACTTTCAGTCTAGAGGTGTCTTTAGGTTCAATATCAGTTTCTTGTAGACAGTACATGGATGAGTCTTGCTTTTTTAGCCAATCTGATATCCTGTGTCTTTTGAATGGAGCATTTAGCCCATTTACATTCAGAGTAACTATTGAAAGATATGAATTAGTGCCATTTTATTGCCTGTAAAGTCCATGTTTCTTTAGATTGTCTCTGTTTCTTTCTGGTCTATGTTACTCTTGGGCTCTCTGCTTGCTTACTGTATCCCCTTTAATATTTCTTGCAGGGCTGGCTTGGTGGTCACATATTCTTTCGTGACCAGTTTCCATCTCTCCTGGAAGCTCTTTATCTCTCCATCCATTCTGAATGACAGCCTTGCTGGATAAAGTATTCTTGGCTGCATATTATTCTCATTTAGTACCCTGAATATATCATGCCAGCCCTTTCTGGCCTGCCAGGTTTCTGTGGCTAGGTCTGATGCTAGTCTGATGTTCCTCCTTCTGTAGGTCAGGAGCCTCTTGTATTGAGCTGCTTTCAGGATTTTCTCTTTGTCTCTGAAATTTGCAATATTCACTATTATATGTTGGAGTGTTGATCAATTTTTATTGATTTTGGAAGGGGTCCTCTCTGCCTCTTGGACATGAATGCTTGCTTCCTTCCCCAGATTAAGGAAGTTGTTAGCCATGATTTGGTCAAGTATATCTTCTGGCCCTCTCTCTCTATTCACACTCAGGTACCACGATAGTTCTGACATTGGTACATTTCATGGCATCACTGATTTCTCGAAGCCTCTCTTCATGGGCTATTAGTTGTTTTTCTCTCTTTTCCTCAACTTCCTTCCTTTCCATCATCCTGTCTTCTAGACCACTTACTCTCTTTTCTGCCTTATTGACCCTAGTTGTTAGAGCATCCAAAAGGCTGCATCTCAGTTATAGAATTTTTAATTTTGCCTAATTGGATCTCATTTCTGCACTAAGAGATTCTCTAGTGTCTTTTATGATCTTTTCAAGCCCAGCTATTAACTTTATAATTGTTATCCTGAATTCCATCTCTGACATCTTACTTACATCCATATCAATTAGATCTATGGCAGAGAATATTACCTCTGGTTCTTTCTTTTGTTGGGAATTCCTCCTCTAGTCATTTTGCCCAGAGAAGAATGGATAAGCAAGTGAGCAGAATCAAAAATATCAACCATGACCCAAGCAAAATCCACACTAGACAAATCCAAAGAGGTCAGAAACCAAAACAGAAAAGCAAACAAAAACAAAACAAAAATGGGGTGGGGAGAGAGAATATAATCTCACAGGGTGGACAAATCAGGTGATCCACTTGTTCCTCAGTGAATTTTTGTCTCTGTGTTAGAAGACATTAAATCCCAAAATTGCAAAGAAAGCAAAACTTATATATATACAAAAATAAAATTAAACAAAGTGAAAGGAGGCCAAAAAATGAAGCATATATATATAAAATGTAGATGTAAAAAATAAAAGTTAAAAAGCAACTTAAAAACAAAGAGTTGATAAAATAAGAAATTAGCTGAAAGGGGAAAAAATTAAAAAATGGAAAATTTAAGACTGAAAGATAAGTGAATCATGAGAAAAAAACCTCGAGTTCTATATACTATTTTCCCCTAGCACTGGAATTTTAGTCTCTTGGGATCCATAAACTTGTTGTGCACCTGTCCTTCCAGTTGGTCTTCTGAGGGAGTGGCCTGCTGTGCTACTTCTCATGTGTCTTTGCCTGGGCAGAGTTATACCACCCCTTGCCAAGGGGCTGGACTCAGTGTAAGCTGGTCCTCTGTGTGACTTTTGTTCCCTGAAGGCTTTCCACGCCTCTTTAGAGGATCAAAGTAAAAATGGCCATGCCTGATCTCCAACCCCAGAGCCAAACAATCACAGTTCCCCCACTTCAGTAAACCTTCTGGCACCAATGGTCTTCACTTTAGTGTGTGCCAAACTCCACAGACTCCTGTGGTGTGTGCCCACAGTGATCCTCCTGGGGGAGTCCAAGGGTCCCACGTTACTGTCCTTTGTAAGGCCCTGGTGCTGAGAGTGGTTGTGGGATCATGTGGGTACCCTCCTGGGGGATGGTGGATGGTCCGCATTACAGTCTGTTCAGGTGCCCTGGTGGAGAGCAGTCACCCAATTAGGCTGGCTCAAGGTTTATGGCCACCCAAGCTGAGAGCCCCCTCCTGGGTTCACTGACCATAACCAGTTTCCCCACTCCACTGTTTGGGCACTCTACTGGCTCAGGCACCCCTGTTAGTTCTGTGACTCCTGGGATCTTTTATTTTATTTATTTTTTATTTTTTTAAAAGATTTTATTTATTTATTTGACAGCGAGAGGAGGAACACAAGCAGGGGGAGTGGGAGAGGGAGAAGCAGGCCTCCCGCTGAGCAGGGAGCCCAATGAGGGGTCCGATCCCAGGACCCTGGGATCATGACCTGAGCCGAAGGCAGACGCCTAATGACTGAGCCACCCAGGCGCCCGACTCCTGGTATCTTGAGACTACACTGACCCACCTAGAATTCTGCCCATTTCATCCCCTGAACGCCTTTCAGACAGGGATGTCTCTCACTGGAGCAGATTTCTAAGGGTTCGGATTTTGCCATCTGGGGCTATATCACTTTCTGGCTTATGGAGGCTCCCTCACCCCTCTGTTTATCTTCTGATATCTCCCCTCAGATTCACTTCTCTGAACCTCCTACCTTGCAAAAAGCAGTCACCTTTCTGCTTGTAGAGTTCCAGATATTTTTTTCTTACATCTCAGGCTGAATTCATGGGTGTTCAGAATGGGTTGATACTTATCTAGCTAAATTCAAGGGACCAGATGAAATGAGGTCCCCTACTCTTTCTCCCATCTTGCAACTAACCCTTTCTTTCTTTGTTTCTTCCAGCTTTTAGTGGCTTCAGGAATTCCTCGGCTTGTGGTTGCATAACTTCAGTCTTAGTTTCTATCTTTACATGACCTTCTCTTGTGTGCCTCCCGGGCAGGGTTCTCACAACCTCTTTGTTGGGATGTTGAGGCAGTAGGAAAATATGATGTTTTAAAATTTACAATACAATTGACCCTGTGGTGCCTCAATATCATTAACAATACTAATTGATAGCTAATGCTTGCCACCTGGGCTTTGGCGATGTTAAAGGTGAATGGGACACTTAGACTCCGAAGGCAAATTTTCATAAAGGTGACAACTAGAAAGAGTCCTATTAGGCATATTATGAGGGTTTTACACTCAGTTTACCACCAGGCACCCTACTTTGTGGGAAAAAGCCAGGCACCTCTGGATTAAGGAAATCTGTTGGAAGATTTTGATTATGTTATGAAAGATTTTACCTCTTGGCCATTTTTCAAAGCTTGGTCTATACCTGTCCAGAGCTATTCCTGTGCATGCAGAAGGAAGTATCCTGAATGGCACAAACCCTTCCTTCAATGTCTAGTAAATAGACATGAGCCAGTCTCTTATCCATTACCATTTGGGCTAGAGACTCATGGACTAGTTATATAAAGGACAGTGTTTTGGGCAGCCTTTGCATATGATCTCAAAAGTCCACTGAAAGGTGCTGTTTGGCAATTATGATTTGATTTTGTTTGACAAAGTCTGCTGGTCTGGTGCCAATTATCACAGTTCCTATAGTTATGGTAAGTCCTATTAAGATAGGAATAATATTGCTCATTTTGCCTGATGTCCTTGATGTAAATAGGGAAGACTCAGTGGATAAAGAACTGTGGGAATCCCTTTTGTAACCACTTCACTCTGGATATGGTTGCACTAGGAAAAACATGTGAGGGAGCTGACAAAGAAAAAAATACATAAGTTTCTGCACCTGTGAGTTTGGGCTACAGTAGAACTTTAATATACCATTATTTAGACCATAATGTACCATTAGGATGTTAATAAGTGAAGTCTTCAGTATGGGGAATTGGCCAAGAGCAGTTGATTCCTGGACATAAGCTCTAAGCCTGTGAGGATGACTTGACTATAATGTAAGGCTGCTCCAGGTGAGTACAGTTAAGAATGAAAGCAGGTGGTATATTTAAGCAAAGGGGGCTTTCCTCTGAAGCCACAGTAAAACTTGGTCTAGCATGGTGTTGTCAGGGAGGATTTTGAGGTAGGGCCCCATGGCTAGTGGGATTTAGTGGCAGGCCCAACAGTTTCAAGGGTTAGAGTCATGACCAAAACTTCAGGGGCCCATTCATATGAGTTATAGATCTTGGTCTGTCATCAGGGTAGTTTGGTGGTTGTTGTGATATAAATGAGAGGACACAGGAAGTGGAGGTGTTCATGGGAATGGTATGTGTGAATGTATGCTCCTGAGTGCCAGCGCCAGGTGTGCTGGGATGTATGGATATTCCTACCATGGTCAGTGTTGGGAGGAAACAGAAATCATGGGAAATCTTTAGAGGGGCATGTAGAAATGGCAAATCTGGGGGGTGAGTGGTTAGGCATGGCAGAGAGGTATATTAGGAGATATTCCCTGCAGGGTGGCATTTAAGTTACAATGTTTTGCATCCTCTGGAGGCTTAATGAATCCTAGGGCTACTCTGCAATCATGGGATTTGAACTCAATGTCACAGGCAGGTTTCAGCAAAGCAGGATCCAGGGTTAAACAATTAGCAATCAGAAAATAGGACTCTAAGAGGTCACATTCATAAAGGGCAATTCAATGTCACAGTTCACTGAGACCAGCTGTGGGTAGCAGGAGCATGGGTACTGAGTGTGGAAGTTGTTTAGAGGGGAGGTGTCCAAAACAGAGTCCAAATAGAGAGCAGAAGCCATTGTCTGAGGTGATGTCAACTCCATGGGTAAGCACTTGGGCTATAATTTCCATTTTCTATAAGAAGTCAGTGGAATGTGGGTTAAGCAGCCATTAGCTTGTGCAGGTACTCGTGTGTCTAAACTAAACAGCTAGGGCAGGGGCGCCTGGGTGGTTCAGTCGTTAAGCATCTGCCTTCAGCTTGGGTCATGATCCCAGGCTTCTGGGACCCTGGGACCCCATATCGGGCTCCCTCCTCCGCGGAAAGCCTGCTTCTCCCTCTCCCTCTCCCCCTGCTTGTGTTCCCTCTCTCTGTGTGTCTCTCTCTGTCGAGTGAATAAATAAAATCTAAAAAAATAAATAAATAAAGAGCTAGGGCATCCCAATGGGCTTTCAGTGGTTAAAGGATCATATTGAAAAATCTGTCCCTGGGAGGGGGGAAAGATGGCAGAGGAGTAGGGGACCCTATTTCAACTGGTCCCCGGAATTGAGCTGGATATCTACCAGACCACTCTGAGCACCCATAAAACCAGCCTGAGATGTCAGATCTGGATCTCTACAAACAGAATAGTCTCAGGCGGTTGGTTTTGAGGTAGGAAGCGGGAAGCCCTGATTCCACCGGCAGATATCAGAGGATAAACGGCAGTGGGAGGGTGCCTGGCTGTGGGGATCCTACACCGCTGGTGAGTGACAGCCTCGCGTGCTGCGGACCAGGCACAGACTCGCAGACTGGTAGTGGTGGGGAAAGGACTTTAGGGCAGCCCCTAGGATGGAAACCCGGAGCAGTGGGGTCACGCAGGTGAACTGCAGCCCCAGGGACAGAAACCCGGAGCCGTGGGGCCATGAAGGCACGCCGGAGCGGCTGGCGGTTTTAGAAGCACAAAGGGCAGAGATGTGCTCCGACCTGGAGGCAGAACTGGGAGCGCTGCAGAGGGGCACACAACCCAGGCTGCTGCAGTTTATAGCAGCAAGGACAGAAACGGAGACAGTGTGGCCTGGAGAGCTCACTGAAGAATAGACTGAGAACTCTCTGCTCTGAGACAGAGGGTTGGAAACGGTCTCTCCTGCTCTGACTCGCGGAAGAGACACAGAAAGCCACCAGGGAAAGCGGCAAGAGAACAGAAGCCCCAAAGATTGATTCCCGCTGGCCCATCCCCCACCACGGGGGGGGGCAGGGCAACTCTGCCCAAACAGGGTTGCCTGAGTAACAGTGTGACAGGCCCCTCCCACAGAAGACAGTCTGGGGAAACAAGAGGCCAGCAACCATAAGGTCCCAAGAAAACAGGTGCATCTTGCTTGGGTTCTGGTCAATAATTTGGACTCTATACATTCCCTCAAACACCCATCAACAGAATGACTATGAGGAGGAGCCCCCAAAACAGAAAAGACTCAGAGATTATGACTTATGCTGCAGATTTACAAATGGATGCAGATATAACCAAGATGTCGGAGATGGAATTCAGGCTAGCAATAGTGAAGACAATGGCTAGAATGGAGAAATCAATTAATGGCAACATAGAGTCTCTAAGGGCAGAAATAAAAGGTAAATTGCAGAACTTAAAAATGCTATCAATGAGATCCAATCCAATCTAGATAATCCAACAGCTATTGTAACTGAGGCAGAAGAGCGAATAAGCGACCTGGAAGACAATATAATAGATAAAAAGGGAAAAGAGGAGGCCAGGGAAAAACAACTCAGAATCCATGAAAATAGAATCAGAGAAATAAGTGACACCATGAAACGTTCCAATGTCAGAATAATTGGAATCCCGGAGAGGGTGGAGAGAGAGGACTAGAAGATGTATTTGAGCAAATCATAGCTGAGAACTTCCCTAATCTGGGGAATGAAACAAACATTCAA
>NC_138372.1:85521741-85543121 GCF_054177405.1 Leptonychotes weddellii
GAGCCGAGATGCCCTTCAACAGATGAATGGATAAAGAAGATGTGGTCCATATAACAATGGACTATTACTCAGCCATCCGAAAGGATGAATACCCAACTTTTACATCAACATGGATGGGACTGGAGGAGATTATGCTAAGCGAAATAAGTCAAGCAGAGAAGTCAATTATCATATGGTTTCACTTGTTTGTGGAACATGAGGAATAGCATGGAGGACATTAGGAGAAGGAAGGGAAAAATGGGAAGGGGAATTGGAGGGATAGATGAACCATGAGAGACTATGGACTCTGAGAAACAAACAGGGTTTTAGAGGGGAGGGGGGAGGGGGGATTGGTTAGCCCAGTGATGGGTATTAAGGAGGGCACGTACTGCATGGAGCATTGGGCGCTATATGAAAACAATGGATCATGGATCACCACATCAAAAACTAATGATGTATTGTATGGTGACTAACATAACATAATAAAATTAAAAAAAAATGAAATTAGTTGATTCCAACTTCCTCCCGTTTTCTTTCCATTTTCTCCCATTAAACTGAATGTCAGTAACTATTATCCTAAATCTGTATCAGCATTGTGTTTGGGGAAAAGATAAATTGATACTTGAATTTCACGGGTTCACAGATGGAGAGGAATTGTCTCTCAGGATGGATGAAATATAGAATTTTGCCCATACCTAATTTAGATGATTCAGATGATGAGATTTTGGATATTTGAGCCATAAGACTTGATGAAATTTTGTACTTCAGTTTATGTTATCTTGAGTTGAGATTTTTGAAGACCATTCATGAATTTTTGGGTACCAGAGGAAGAACTGTGGTAGGCAGAATAATATCCCCCAAAGATGTCCATGCCTTAATCCTCAGAACCTTGCACAGCAAAAGTTCTTTTGCAGATGTGATTAAGTTAAGGATCTTGAGATGGTGAGATTATTCTGGATTGTCTAGGTAGGGCCAATATAATCACAATAGTCCTTGTAAGTGATAGTGTCAGAGAGAAAGAGACATTTGAAGCTGGCTTAGAATATGGAGAGAAGAACTTCAAGTAATAATCCAAACTGTTTCAGAAGCTGGAAAAGGCAAAGAAACAGGTTCTCCTGTAGAGCTTCCAGAATGAATATGACCTTGCTAAGACCTTGATTTTAGGACGGTGAAATCCATTCCAGACTTTTGACTTTTGGAACCATAAGATAATAAATTTGTGTTGTTTTAAGTTGTTAAATTTATAGTAATTTGTTACAGCAGAAAGAGAAAACTAACACATGACATGATCTGACATTGAGAATTTATTAAAATGGTTGAATAACAACTGTATGGAAGAAAGGAAGAATAAACTTGAAGGTGTTCGATAGAATTTATCCAAATTGATGTGCAGAGAGAAAAAAGAATTTAAAAACAAAAGAGATGTCAGAGATCTGTGGGATAAAAAGGAAGGAAAGCAATGAAAGAAACAAATATTTGAAGAGATAATAGCCAAAAATTTCCCAAATTTCTTGAGTTATTACTCCTCATATTAGTTATCAATTTATTGCCTCTGAGCTCTGAAAGCACACTTTGATATATTCCCTGTGATAAACAATGCAATTCCTTTAAGCATTTCTTCTTCCCTACCCCAAATTTGTTGAGATATGATTGACATATAACACTGTATAAGTTTAAGGTACACAATATATTAATTTGATACACTTATATATTGCAAAATGATAACCATGGTAGTGTTATCTAATACCTCCATCACCTCAGATAATTACCATTTCGTTTTTGTGGTGAGAATATTTAACATCTACTCTGTTAGCAATTTTCAAGTATATAAGGCAGTATTGTTAACCATAATCACCATGCTGTACATTAGATTCCCCAAATTTATGCATCTTATAACAGAAAGTGTGTACCCTTTCTCCAACATTCCCCATATCCCCCACTACCCGGTTCTGATAACCACCATTCTACTGTTTCTATGAGTTTGTTTTGTTAAGATTACACATCTAAGTGAGATCATAAAATATTTGTCTTTCTCTGTACAGCTTATTTTACTTAGCATAATGCCCTCCAGGTCCATGTGTGATGTTGGAAAGAGACTTTAGGCTATTTCCGTATCATAGCTATTGTGAATAATGCTATTGAATATCAAACTTTTGCTATCTCTTTGCAATCCTGATTTCATTCCCTTTGGATATGTACCCAGATGTGGAATTGCTGGATCATATAGTTGCCATTTTTAAATGAGGAATCTCCATACTGTTTTGCATAGTGGCTGTACCAATTTAAATTCCCACCAACAGTGTACAGAGTCCCTTTCCTCCATATCCTCTCAACACTTAATATCTCTTGTCTTTTTTGATAATAGCCATTTTAACAAGTAAGAAGAGATATCTCATGGATTTTATTTGTATTTCCCTGATGATTTGTAGTGTTGAGCATCTTTTCATGTACCTCTTGGCCATTTGTATGTCTTCTTTGGAAAAATGTCTATTCAGGTCCTCTGCCCATTATTATATCAGAGTGTTTGTTCTTGCTATTGAGTTGTATGAGTTCTTTACATATTATGGATATTAGCCATTTAACAGATATATGATTTGCAGATATTTTCTCCCATTCCATAGATTAACTTTCCATTTTTGTAATTGTTTCCTTTGTTGTGAAGAAGCTTTTTAGCTTGATATAATCACACTTATTAATTTTTATTTTTGTTGCTTGTACTTTTGATGTCATATCCAAAAACTCATTGCCAAACCCATTGTTAAGGAGTTTTCTCCTGTATTTTCTTCTAGGAGTTTTATGGTTTCAAGTCTTATGTTTAAGTTTTTAATCTATTCTGAGTTAATTTTTGTGAGTGCTTTAAAATAGTGGTCCAATTTCATTCTTCTGCAAGTGGTTATCCAGTTCTCCCAAAACCATTTATTAAAGGTCGCATATTCTTGGCTCTCTTGTCAAATACTAGTTGACTATATATGTGCATGTATGTGAGGGTTTATTTCTGGGCTCTCTACTGTGTTTCATTTGTCTATGTGCCATTTTTAATGTCAGTACTATACTGTTTTGCTCACTATAGCTTTGTACCATAGTTTCAAAGTGATGAAGTATGCTGACTCCAGCTTTGTTCTTTCTTGGGATTGCTTTGGCTATTCAAGGTCTTCTGTGATTCCCTACAAATTTTAGGATGATTTTTTTCTATTTCTATGAAAAATGCCACTAGAATTTTGGTAGGAATTGCATTGAATCTATGGATGGCTTCAGGTAGTATGGACATTTAAACAATATTGACTCTTTATTCACAAACATGTAATATCTTTGCATTTATTTGTGTTGTCTTTAATTTCTTTCATCAATGTCTTATAGTTTTCTGTGCATAGATATTTCACTTCCTTGGTTAAGTTTATTCCTAATTATTTTATTATTTTTGATGCTGTTGTAAATGGTAGTGCTTTAATTTATTTTTCAGATATTTTGTTGTTAGTGTATAGAAACTCAAGTGATTTCTCTAGGTTAATTTTGTATCCTGCAACATTACTGAATTTGTTGATTTGTTTAAAAGATTTTTGGGGGGCTTCTGGATGGCTCAGTTGGTTGAGCGTCTGCCTTAGGTTCAGGTCATAATCCTGGGGTCCTGAGATCAAGCCCAGAGTTGGACTCCCTGCTCAGCGGGTAGTCTGCTTGTCCCTCCTGCTCTTCCTCTGCCCCTCCCCACACTTGTGCTCTCTCTCTCTCTCTCTCAAATGGATGAATAAAATCTTTAAAAATAAAAGTTTTGGGATGCCTGGGTGGCTCAGTTGGTTAAGCATCTGCCTTCAGCTCAGATCATGATCCCAGGGTCCTGGGATCAAGCCCTGCATCAGGCTCCCTGCTCAGCAGGGAGTCTGCTTCTCCCTCTGCCTCTGCCCTCCCCCCTGCTCCTGCTCTCTCTCATGCTCTCTTTCTCAAAGAAATATAATCGTTTTTAAAATAAATAAATAAATAAATAAATAAATAAATAAAGTTTTTTGGTAGTATTTAGGATTGTCTACATTAAGATCATATCACCTCCAAAAAAGACAGTTACACTTTTTATGATTTCAATGCCTTTTATTTCTTCTTCTTCTCCTCCTCCTCTTCCTTCTCCTCCTCCTCCTGCTCCTAATTCTCCTTCTCCTCCTCCTCTTCTTACTTTTCCTCTTCCTCTTCCTCCTCCTCCTCTTCCTGATTGTTGCTCTGGCTAGTACTTCAAGTGCTATGTTAAATAGGGATGATGAACCATGAGAGGCTATGGACTCTGAGAAACAAACAGGGTTTTAGAGGGGAGCGGGGAGAGGGATTGGTTAGCCCATTGATGGATATTAAGGAGGGCACATACTGCATGGAACACTGGGTGTTATACAAAAACAATGGATCGTGGATCACCACATCAAAAACTAATGATGTATTGTATGGTGACTAACATAACATAATAAAATTTAAAAAAAATAGGGATGATGAGAGTATGCATCCTTGTCTTGCTCCTGATCTTAGAGGAAAAGTTTTCAACCTTACACTGTTGAGTATGTTAGCTGTGGGTTTGTAATATATAGCTGTTGTTATGTTAAGGTATTTTCTTTCTATACCTAATTTGTTTAGCATTTTTTATCATGAATTGGTGTTGCATTTTATCAAATGCTTTTTCTGCATCTACCGAGAAAATAATATGATTTTTATCCTTTATTCTATTTATGTCATATCTCACATTAATTGATTTGCACATGTTGAGCCACACTTGCATCCCAAGAATTAATCCCACTTAATCATGGTGTATGAACATTTTGATGTTCTGTTGAAATCGGTTTGCTAATTTTTTTAAGTAGGCTTCACACCCAGCATGGAGCCCAATGTGGGGCTTGAAATATGAGATCAAGATCTGAGCTGAGATGTATGTATGTATGTGTGTATGTATGTATGTATGTGTGTATGTAGTGTAGTGTACTTATCTGGCTTTGGTATCAGAGTAATACTGGCCTTGTAAAATAAGTTTGGGAGTGCCCTCTCCTTTTCAAGTTTCAGAAAAGTTTGAGAATGATTGTTGTTAATTCTTCTTTGAATATTTGGTAGACTTCACCAGGAAAACCATCTGGTCTTGGGTTTTTCTTTGTTGGGATGTTTTTGATTACTGATCCAATCTTCTAACTCCTATTGGTCAGTTCAGATTTTCTTTTTCCTCATGATTCAGTCTTGGTAGACTGTATGTATGTCTCCTCTTTCATTTGTAATTTTACTTATTTGAGTCATCTTTTTTTCTTGTTAAGTCTGGTGAAAGGTTTGTTAGTTTTGTTTATCTTTTGAAAGAAACAACCCTTTATTTTATTGATCATTTACATTTTCTTTTCTCTATTTCATTTATTTCTGCTCAGAGCTTTGTTATTTTCTTCCTTCTTCTAATTTTGGGCTTAGTTTTTCTTTTTCTAGTTCCTTGCAGTATAAAGTTAGATTGTTTATTTGAGATCATTTTTAAATGTAGGCATTTATCATCATACATTTCCCCTTATAAGTGCTTTTGCTGCATGCCTTATGTTTTGGTGTGCTGTGTTTTCTTTTTCCTTTGCCTCAAGATATTATTTGGTTTCACTTTTGATTTCTTCTTTGATCTGTTGTTCAGGAGTGTGTTGTTTAATTTCCACATATTTGTGAATTTTTTAGGTTGTGGTCAGAAGAGATACTCAATCTTTTTTAATTTTCTGAAACTTGTTTTTTGACCTAACATATGATCTACTCTTGAGAATATTCTTTTTGCACTTTAAAGAATTCATACTCTCCTGCTGTTGGATGGAATGCTTTCTTTATATCTATTAGGTCCAGTTCACCTATATATACAATGGAATATTACTCAGCCATCAAAAAGAATGGAATCTTGCCATTTGCAATGATGTGGGTGGAACTAGAGTGTATTATGCTAAGCAAAATAAGTCAGCTGGAGAAAGACAAATATCATTATGATTTCACTCATCTGTGGAATTTAAGAAACATAATAGATGAACATAGGGGAAGGGAAGGAAAAATAAAATAAGGTAAAAGCAGAGAGGGAGGCAACCATAAGAGACTCTTAACTATAGGGAACAAACTGAGGGTTGCTGGAGGAGAGGTCGGTGGGAGAAGGAACTAAATGGGTGATGGGCATTAAGAAATGCACTTGTAATGAGCACTCAGTGTTGTATACAAGTGACGACTCACTAAATTCTACCCCTGAAACTAATACTACGCTATATGTTAAGTAATTTAAATTTAAATAAAATCTTGAAAGAAAAAAATATAGTTCAAATCTAACATGTCCTTACTGATATTCTGTCTGGATGATCTGTCCATTATTGAAAGGGGGGTATTGAAGTCCCCTACTATTCTTGTATTATTATTTATTTCTCTCTTTATATGTATTATTTGTTGCTTAATATATTTAGATTCTCTGATGCTGGGTCCATATATATTTACAATTGATATATTCTCTTGGTGAATTGACTTCTTTATCATTATATAATGAGTTACCTTCTCTCTTGTTATGGATTATGGTTTAAAATCTATTTTGTCTGATAAAAGTAGAACTACTGCTGTTGTTTTGGTTTGCATTTGCATGGAATATTTTTTTCCATTCCTTCATTTTGAGCCTATCATTTACTTAAAGTAACATTACTCTCTTGTTTTCAGCATATTGTTGGGTCTTGCTTTTTAAATCCATTGAGCCACTCTTTGACTTTGATTGGAGAATTTAACCCATTTACACTTAAAGTAATTATCGATAGTTAAGATCTTCCTAATGACAACTTACTGTTTTCTGGCTATTTTTAGTTCTTTTATTCCTTTTCTCCTGTACTGTTTTCTTTCTGTGTGAATTGATTATTTTCCACAGTGGTATCCTTTGATCGCCTTCTCTTTATCTTGTGTGTATCTATAATACATTTTTCCTTTGTTTTTACCCTGAGACTTACATAAAACATTTATGGTTATAACGGTTTAAGATGATAACAAATTAATTTTAATAATATGCAAAAACTCTACCCTTTTCTCCTTTCCCCAACATTTTTGCTTTTGATGTCAGTTTGCATCTTCTTATATTGTGTATCCATTAAAAATTATTGTAGCTATAGCTATTTTAATACATTTGTACTTTAGTCTTTACACTAAAGTGATTAACATATCACCATATTATAGCATTGGAGTATTCCAAAATTGACTGTATACTTACCCTTACCAGTGTGTTTTATATTTTCATGTTTTTATGTTACAGGTAGCACCCTTTCATTTCAGCTTAAAGACCTTCTTTCAGCATTTCCTGTATTCCAGATGTAGTGGTGATGAACTCCCTCAACTTTTGTTTTTCTGGGTAGTCTTTATTTTCCTTTACTTCTGAATGACATCTTTGCTAAATAAAATACTCTTGGTTGGCAGAGTTTATTTATTTATTTCTTTATCTATTTGGCACTTTGAATATATAACTCCATTCTCTTCTTTTTTAAAAAATATTTTATTTATTTATTTGTCAGAGAGAGACAGAGAGCTCAAGCAGGGGGAGCGGCAGGCAGAGGGAGAAGTAGGCTCCCCGCTGAGCAAGGAGCCCAATGTGGGACTCAATCCCAGGACCCTGGGATCATGACCTGAGCCAAAGGCAGTCGCTTAACTGACTGAGCCACTCAGGCGTCCCTACAACTCCATTCTCTTCTGGCCTGCATGGTTTGTGCTGAGTACTCCACTAGTAGCTTTATGGGCGTTCCCTTGTAAGAGACAATCTTCTTTACTCTTGATGCCTTTGAATTCTCTTTGTCTTTGATTTTTGGAAGTTGTATTATAATGCATGCTGGAAAAGATCTCTCTGATTGAATTTGGGGACCTATAAACTTCATGAACTTGGATGTCCAAATCTTTCCCAAGTTTTGGGAAATTCTCAGCTATTACTTCTTTTTTTTTTTTTAAAGATTTTATTTATTTATTCATGAGGGAGAAAGAGAGAGAGAGACAGAGAGAGACAGAGACAGAGAGAGGCAGAGGGAGAAGCAGGCTCCCTGCTGAGTAGGGAGCCTGATGCGGGACTTGATCCCAGGACTCTGGGATCATGACCTGACCCGTAAGGCAGAGGCTTAACCATCTGAGCCACCCAGGCGCCCTCAGCTATTACTTCTTTAAATAGGCCTTTTGTTCCTTTCTTCTTCTCTTCCCCTTCTGGAAATCCAGTAATGCAATTTCCCTTAACAATGTCCCTAAGTCATATAGACTTTCTTCACTTTTAACTTTTTTTAATTTTTGCTTCTCTGACTGGACAGTTTCTCTTTTTTTCTTTATCCTTTTTTTGGAAGGTTAAATTATTTTTTATTATGTTCAGTTAGCCAAAATATAGTACATCATTAGTTTTTGATGTAGTGTTCAATGATTCATTAGTTATGTATAACACCCAGTGCTCCTTAATACTCAACACCCAGTTGCCCCATCCCCCCACCAACCTCCTTTTTGTAACCTTCATTTTGTTTCCCAGAGTCCAGAGTCTCTCATGGTCTGTCTACCTCTCTGATTTCTTCCCATTCAGTTTTCCCTCCCTTCCCCTGTGGTCCTCTGCACTATTCCTTATGTTCCACATGTGAGTGAAACCATGTGATAATTGTCTTTCTCTGCTTGACTTAATTCACTTAGCATAATCCCCTCCTGTTCCACCCATGTCAATGCAAATGGTGGGTATTCATCCTTTTTGATGGCTGAGTAATATTCCATTGTATATATATACCACATCTTCTTTATCCATTCATCTGTTGAAGAACATCTTGGCTCCTTCCACAGTTTGGCTATTGTGGACATTGCTTCTATGAACATTGGGGTGCATGTGCCCCTTCTTTTCACTACATCTGTATCTTTGGGGTAAATACCCAGTAGTGCAATTGCTGGGTCGTAGGGTAGCTCTATTTTTAACTTTTTGAGGAACCTCCATACTGTTTTCCAGAATGGCTGTACCAGCGTGCATTCCCACCAACAGTTCAAGAGGGTTCCCCTTTCTCCACATCCTCACCAATATTTGTTTTTTCTTGTCTTGTTAATTTTTACTATTCTAACTGGTCTAAAGTGGTATCTGAGAAACAAACTGAGGGTTCTAGAGGGGAGGGGGAGTGGGGGATGGATTAGCCTGGTGATGGGTACTAAAGAGGGCATGTACTGAATGGAGCACTGGGAGTTATATGCAAACAATGAATCATGGAACACTACATCAAAAACAAATGATGTAATGTATGGTGATTAATATAACATAATAAAAAAACCAAAATGTACATCTATAAAAAAATAAAGTGGTATCTCATTGTTTTTTTATTTGTATTTCCTTGATGGCTAGTGATGTGGAGCATTTTTTCATGTGTCTGTTAGCCATTTGTATGTCTTCTTTGGAGAAGTGTCTGTTCATGTCTTCTGCCCATTTCTTGACATGATTATTTGTTTTTTGGGTTTTGAGTTTGAGAAGATCTTTATAGATCTTAGATGTAAGCCCTTTATCCAAAATGTCATTTGCAAATATCTTCTCCCATTCCGTGGGTTGCCTCTCAGTTTTGTCGAATGTTTGACTGTTTCCTTGCTGTGCAGAAGCTTTTTATCTTGATGAAGTCCCAAAAGTTCATTTTTGCTTTTGTTTCCCTTGCCTTTAGAGATGTGTCTTGAAAGAAGTTGCTGTGGCCAGTGTCAAAGAGGTTACTGCCTATGTTCTCCTCTAGGATTTTGATGGATTTCTGTCTCACATTGAGGTCTTTCATCTATTTTGAGTTTATCTTTGTGTATGGTGTAAGAGAATGGTCCAGTTTCATTCTTCTGTATATAGCTGTCCAATTTTCCTAGTACTATTTATTGGAGAGACTTTCTTTTTCCCATTGGATGTTCTTTCTGTTTTGTTGAAAATTAGTTGACCACAGAGTTGAGGGTCCATTTTTGGGGTCTCTATTCTGTTCCATTGATCTTGTGTCTATTTTTGTGCCAGTAGTATGCTGTCTTGATGACTACGGCTTTGTCAAATAGCTTGAAGTCAGGCATTGTGATGCCCCCAGCCTTGGTTTTCCTTTTCAACATTCCCCTGGTGATTCAGGGTCTTTTCTGGTTCCATACAAATTTTAGGATTGTTTGTTCCAGATCTGTGAAAAATGTTGATGGTGTGTTGATAGGGATTGCTTTGAAAGTGTAAATTGCTCTGGGCAGCATAGACATTTTAACAATGTTTATTCTTCCAATCCGTGAGCATGGAATGTTTTTCCATCTCTTTGCGTCTTCCTCAATTTCTTTCATAAGTGTTCTGTAGTTTCTAGAGTATAGATCCTTTACCTCTTTGGTTAGGTTTATTCTGAGATATCTTATGGTTTTTGATGCTATGGTAAATGAGATTGATCCCTTAATTTCTCTTTCTTCAGATACATTGTTAGTGTATAGAAAGCAACTGATTTCTGTGCATTGATTTTGTATCCTGCCACGTTGCTGAATTGCTGTATGAGTTCTAGCTATCTTGGTGTGGAGTCTTTTGGGTTTTCCTCATAAAGTATCATGTCATCTGCAAAAAGAGGCAGTTTAACTTCTTCTTTGTCAATTTGAATGCTTTTATTTCTTTTTGTTGTCTGACTGCTGAAGGTAGGACTTCTAGTACTGTTGAACAATACTGGTGAGAGTGGGCATCCCTGTCATGTTCCTGACCTTAAGGGAAAAGCTCTCACTTTTTTCCCATTGAGAATGATATTTGCTGTGGTCTTTTCATAGATGGCTTTTATGGTATGGAAGTGTGTTTCCTCTATCCCTATACTTTGAAGAGTTTTAATCAAGAAAAGATCTGTTATTTTGTCCAATGCTTTTTCTGAATCAATTGAGAGAATCATATGGTTATTGTCTTTTCTTTTATTAATATGCTCTATCACGTTGATTGATTTGCAAATGTTGAACCACCCTTGCATCCCAGGAATAACTCCTACCTGGTCATGGTGAATAATCCTTTTAATGTACTATTAGATCCTATTGGCTAGGCTCTTGGTGAGAATTTTGGCATCCATGTTTATCAGGGATATTGGTCTGTAATTCTCCTTTTTGATGGGGTCTTTGTCTGGTTTGGGGATCAAGGTTATGCTGGCCTTGCAGAAAGAGTTTGGAAGTTCTCCTTCCATTTCTATTTTTTGAACCAGCTTCAGTAGAATAGGTATGATTTCTTTTTTAAATGTTTGGTAGAATTCCCCTGGGCAGTCATCTGGCCCTGGACTCTTGTTTTTTGGGAGGTTTTTGATTATTGCTTCAATTTCCTTGCTGGTTATTGGTCTGTTCAGATTGTCTATTTCTTCCTGTTTCAGTCTTGGTAGTTTATAAGTTTCCAGGAATGCATCCATTTCTTCCAGATTGCTTAATTTGTTGGCATATATTGCTGGTAATAGTTTCTAATAATTGTTTCTATTTCCTTGATGTTAGTCGTGATATCTCCCCTTTCATTCATAATTTTATTGATTTGGGGCCTTTCTCTTTTCTTTTGGATAAGTCTGGCCATAGGTTTATTGATCTTATTAATTCTTTCCTTTTTTTAAAATTTCTTTTTTTTAATTATGTACAGTTAGCCACTGTATAGCACATCATTAGTTTTTGATGTAGTGTTCAGTGATTCATTAGTTGTGTATAATACCCAGTGCACATCACAACATGTGCCCTCCTTAATACTCATCACCCTGTTACCCCCTCCCCCTAACCCCTCCTTTCTAAGAACCTCAGTTCGTTTCCCAGAGTCCATAGTCTCTCATGGTTCATCTCCTTCTCCTTTGGATTTCCCTCCCTTCCCCTCTAGTCCTCCATGCTGTTGCTTATGTTCCACATATGAGTGAAACCATATGATAATTGTCTTTCTCTGTTTGACTCACTTCACTTAGCATAATCCCCTCCAGTTCCATCCATGTTGATGCAAATGGTGGGTATCCATCCTTTCTGACGGCTAAGAACCAGCTTCTAGTTTCATTGATCTGTTCTGCTGTTCGTCTGGTTTCTATTTCATTGATTTCTGCTCTAATCTTTATTTCTCTTCTCCTTCTGCATTTAGGCTTTATATACTGTTCTTTCTCCAGCTCATTTGGTGTAACATTAGCTTGTGCATTTGGGATTTTTCTAATTTTTTGAGAGAGGCTTGGATGGCTATGTATTTCTGTCTTACGACCACCCTTGTAGTATCCTATAGGTTTTGGACTGATGTGTTTTCATTCTCATTAGTTTCCATGAATTTTTAAGTTCTTTAATTTCGTGGTTGATGCAATCATTCTTTAGCAGGATGCTCTAACTTCCAAGTGTTTTAGTTCTTTCCAAATCTCTTCTCGTGGTTGAGTTCCAGTTTCAAAGCATTGTGATATGAAAATCTGCAGTGAATAATCTAATTTTTGGTATCAATTGAGACCTGATTTGTGACCCAGTATGCGGTCTATTCTGGAGAAATTTCCATGTGCACTCGAGAAGAATAAGCATTCTGTTGATTTAGGATGGAATGTTCTGTATATATCTACGAAGTCCATCTGGTCCAATGTGTCATTCAAAGTTCTTGTTTCTTTGTTGATCATTGGCTTAGATGATCTGTCTATTGCTGTGAATGGAGTGTTGAAGTCTCCTACTATTAATGTATTATTATCAATGTGTTTCTTTATTTTGGTTATTAATTGGTTTATATAATTGGCTGCTCCCACGTTGGAGGCATAGATATATACAGTTGTCAGATCTTCTTGTTGGATAGACCCTTTAAGTATGTTATAGTGTCCCTCTTCATCTCTTATACAATCTTTGGTTTAAAATCCAATTTGATATGAGAATTGCTACCCCACCTTTCTTTTGAGGTCCATTAGGGTGGTAAATGGTTCTCCATCCCCTCACTTTCAATCTCGAAGTGACTTTAGGTTCAAAATGAGTCTCTTGTAGACAGCAAATGGATGGGTCCTGCTTTTTTATCCAATCTGAAATCCTGTGTCTTTTCATGGGAGCATTCAGCCCATTTACATTCAGAGTAACTATTGAAAGATATAAATTTAGTGCCATTGTACTGCCTGTCAAATCCATGTTTCTGTAGATTGTCTCTGTAGATTGTCTCTGTCTCTGTTTTGTTCTGGTCTATGTGACTCTTGGGGTCTCTCTTCCCTTACAGAATCCCCCTTAATATTTCTTGCAGCGCTGGCTGGTGGTCACATATTCTTTCAGTTTTTGCCTGTCCTGGAAGGTCTTTATCTCTCCATCCATTCTGAATGACAGTGTTGCTGGATAGAGTATTCTTGGCTGAATGTTCTTCTCATTTAGTACACTGACTAGGTCTTGCCAGCCCTTTCTGGCTTGTCAGGTTTCTGTGGACAGGTCTGATGTTATTCTGAAGTTCCTCCCTCCATATGTAAGGGACCTCCTCTCCCTGGCTATGCTCAGGATAGCTTCTTTGGCTGTAAAATTTGCAAGCTTCACTATTATATGTTGGTGTATTGTACTATTTTTATTGATTTGGGGAGGGGTCCTCTCTGCCTCTTGGACTTGAATGTTTGTTTCCTCCCCCAGATTAGGGTAGTTATCACCAATGATTTGCTCAAATATACCTTCTGGCCCTCTCTCTCTCTTCACCTCCTCAGAGAGCCCAATAATTCTGACATTGGAACGTTTCATGGCATCATTAATCTCTCCAATCCTTTTTTCATGTGTTACTAGCAGCCTGTCTCTGTTTTCCTCAACTTCCTTTCTTTCCATAAGCTTATCTTCTAGATCACTAATTCTCTCTTCTGCCTCATTTACCTTGGCTGTTAGATATCCAGTTTAGACTGCATCTCATTCATAGCTTTTTTTAGTTCACCCTAGACCTCATTTCTGTTCTTAGAGATTCTATATTGTCACTAATGTTTTTTTTCAAGCCTAGCTATTGACTTTATGATTGCTATCCTGAATTCTATCTCTGACGTCTTGCTTATATGCATATCAATTTTTTCTGTGGCAGAGGACTTAGTCTCTGTTTCTTTTCTTTGTTGAGAGTTCCTCCTCCTAGTCATTCTGTCGAGGGATGGTTGAGTGAATGAGCAGAGCCAAAAATATCAACTGTGACCCAAGCAAGATGCACCCTAGCAAAATCTGAAGTGGTCAGAATCCACCACTGAAAGAACAAAGCCAAAATGAAACACAAGAATAAAATTAATAAGTTTAAAAAACTTTTTAAAAGGGGGGATAGGAAGGGGGGCTATAATCTCTCAGTGTGGACAAAGCAGGGTGTTTCAGTTGTTCCTGGGTGTGTTTTGGTCTGTGTTAAAGGACACTATGTCCCAAAATTACAAGGAAAGTAAAACTTGTATATATATATATATAAAGGTAAAATTGAATAGAGTGAAAAAAGGACTAAAATAAAGCATATATCTATAAAAATTATAGGTGTGAAAAAATACAAGTTAAAAAGCTACTATGAAATATAAGTTGATATAATAAACATCTAGTTGAAATGAGGAGAAGGTAAAAAGAAAAAAAAAAACAGAGAAAAAGCATAAGAAAAAAAAGAAAAGGAGAATTTTATCTGAAAAATAAACAAGTCATGAGACCACACTTAGAGCTCAATATACAATTTTCCCCTGGCATTGGGGTTTTACAGTCTTATATGATCCAAAGGATTATCATCCATCTGTTCTTCCAGCCTGTCTTCTGGGAGAGGGGACTGCCACGCTGTTTCTCTGGTAACCCTGCCTGCACGAAGTTGCCCCACCCCCTGTTAGGGGATGGGCTCGGTGGAAACAGGCTTTTGTTCCCTGGGGGCTTTCTGCGCCTCTTCAGAGGATCAGAGCAAAAATGGCCACAGCCAAACCTCTGGCCCAGAGCAGAAAATTTGCAGTCTGTCCTCTTTAATAAACCCTCCAGGACAAACAGTCTCCACTTCTGTGTGCACGCATGAAAACTACAGCCTCCTGTGGTGTGCGCCCACTGCAACTCTCTAAGAAGTAGTCCCAGGGGCCTGGAAGTGACACTGCCCTTTGTGATTCTAAAACTGCAAGCAGCTGCAGGCTCGCACATGCACCCAAAGCTCCTGGATCGGGTCTGGGTGCCACTCTAAAGCCCTTTGTGTGCCAGTACCACTCTGCGAGTTTTTGCCTAGTCCTGGGCATAGGTTCCAGATTTTTTCAGGCTGTTCAAGAGAAGAGTGATTATCAACTGGTGTGGCTGGAGGTTTATGGCGATCCAAGCTGAGAGTCGCTTCCTGGGCTTGCTGACCATAACCTGCTTCCTGGCTCCACTGCTCAGACACTCTTCAAGTTCTGGAAGCCCCTTTTGCTTTGTCATTCTTGTATCCTGAGACCACAATGCCCTAACTAGAATTCTGCCTTTTCATTTCCAGAGCCCCTTCCAGAGAGAGATGTCTCTTACTAAAGCAGATTTCTAATGGTTCCGATTTTGCACTCTGGTGTTATATCACTTTCCAGGAGCCAGCTTATGGAGGCTCCCTCCCCCTTCTGTTTATCTTCCGATATCTCCCCACACATTCATGACTCTGCACATCCTACTTTGCAAAAAGCAGTCACTTTTCTGCTTGTAGAGATCCAGATATATATTCTTACATCTCAGGCTAATTTCATGGGTGTTCAAAATGGTTTGATGGAAATCCTGCTAAATTCTGGGAACCAGTTGAAATGGTGTCCCCTACTCTTCCGCCATCTTGCCTCCTTGGTCTGGATAGTTTCAAATTATATTTTCTAGTTTTCTGATTCTTTCTTCTGTTTGGTCCAGTCTGCTGTCAAGCTTTCTATTGAATTCTTCAGTCTTTGTAGTCTTCAGTTCTAGAATACTGTTTGGTTCTTTTTCATGTTTTCTATCTCTTTGTTGAGTTTCTCATTTTGCTCTTTTATTGTTTTCCTGATATAGTTAAGTTGTTTATCTGTGTTCTTCTGTAACCCTCTGAGCATCTTTAAAATAATTATTTTGAATTCTTTGTCAGGTAATTTGTGTTTCTCTATTTCTTTGGGGGTCAGTTACTGGAAGATACTGTGTTCTTTTAGGGATGGTGTGTTTCCCTGACTTTTGTGATGCTGTTATCTTTATATGTCTTTACATATCTCCAAATATTTGAGGAAGCATTCACCTTAATCCCCATCACCTATTTAACCCATCTCTCCACCACCTCCCCCACCGGTAACCATCAATTTGTTCTCTATAGTTAAGAGTCTGTTTCTTGGTTTGCCTCTCTCATTTTCCCCCTCTGCTTGTTTGTTGTTTCTTAAGTTCCACATATGGGTGAAATCATGGTATTTGTCTTTCTCTGACTGACTTATTTCATTTAGCATAATACTCTCTGGCTCCATCCATGTCAGTGCAAATGGCAAGATTTCATTCTTTTTTAATGACTGAGTAATACTCCAGTGTGTGTGTGTGTGTGTGTGTGTGTGTGTGTGTGTGTGTGTGTGTATCACAACTTCTTTATCCATTTATCAGTCAATGGACACTTGGGCTGTTTCCATAATTTGGCTATTGTAAATAATGCTGCTATAAACATTGAAGTGCATGTATCCCTTTGAATTAGTATTTTTGTATGCTTTTATATTTCCTTAAGCAGCCCACTATCTTTTTTTCAAGTTTTTATTTAAATTCTAGTTAGTTAAATATAGTGTAATATTGGTTTCAGAAGTAGAATTAAAAGTTGTCTTTTTGTCATTGATTTCTAGCTTAATTTCACACACAGATGGGCTGGAAACATTTCAACAAAGTCAGCCAGTGTATGTTCATCTAGTATGACTCTGTACTAGGGTGTAGCTAATGTCCTCTGCTGTCATCTACTGACAACTGATGGGAATGTAAACATTTTTTTTATTATTGAAGTAAAATTGGTATATAACATTATATACGTTTCAGGTATACAACATTATAATTTGACATCTGTATGCACTACAAAGTGATCACCACCAAAAGTCTAGTTACAATCTGATACCATAAGTTTGACCCCCTTTACCCATTTCACACACTTTCAACCAACTTCCCATCTGGTAATCATCAATCAGTTCTCTTTATCTATGAGTTTGTTTTTGTATTATTTGTTTTCTTCTTTTGTTTTGGTGTTTTAGATTCCATATATCTGTGAAGTCATGGGGTATTTGTCTTTCTCCATCTGATTTATTTTACTTAACATAATACCCTCAAGGTCAATCCATGTTGTGTTTGTGGGAAGAGGTGAGTTCATGCTCTTTTAATGCTGCCATTCTGAACCCCTTTCCCTGGAATGCAAATATTTCTTAAATTATTTCAAGTGACAAACTTTTAAAAAAATTTAAGACAAGAGACTATAAACAAAACTTTATTTTTGAGTGACTGAGATAAGATGGTTTTTAGACTGGATAAAACCCCTAATATGTTAATGGTATATGAAAAAGATTCTTTTACTGAAAAGAGTAAAAAATTAAACTATTATGTTTGGTTTATTAAACATTGTAATATGTTTTATTTGATGTAAACTTACACTGGATCCCTAGGATACAAAGATCTGTGGGCACTTTAATTTTTTTTTATTTTTATTTTTTAAAGATTTTAATTTATTTAACAGAGATAGAGAGAGAGCACAAGTAGGTAGAGTGGCATACAGAGGGAGAGGGAGAAGCAGGCTCTCCACCGAGCAGGGAGCCCAATGTGGGGCTTGATCCCAGGACCCTGGGATCATGACCTGAGCCGAAGGCAGCCGCTTAACCGACTGAGCCACGCAGGCGCCCCTTGTGGGCACTTTAAAAACGAATTAGTTAAAGAAAAGTCCAGGGGCGCCTGGGTGGCTCAGTTGGTTAAGTGACTGCCTTCGGCTCAGGTCTTGATCCTGGAGTCCTGGGATTGAGTCCTGCATTGGGCTCCCTGCTCAGCAGGGAGTCTGCTTCTCCCTCTGACCCTCCCCCCTCTCATGCTCTCTCTCTCCATCTCATTCTCTCTCTCAAATAAATAAATAAAATCTTAAAAAAAAAAAAAGAGAAGTCCAATTTGTTAAAGGACATAGGAACATTGATTAGGAAGTCTCATTGATAAAAGTTCTGTTGATTATAAAATATAATATCTTGTCTTTTCCTATCTTAAAGGTGTCAAGTAAAGGTCGTGGGAGGTAGAGAGACAGTAAAGAGTCAGATTCCCTCCTTTTCTGCATGAGAATTTTACCTTCAGGTAGCTTCCTAGTTCTGGAAATAAATAAAGGTGTTATGTATCAACTATGTTATTAAATAACATTTACCATGGTTAAAATAACCTTGATTGGTAAATTGAGTCTGGACTTAGAGAGCTATGAATACCTCATGAGAAGCCATATTTTCTGGATTTCCTTAGTGTGGGACTCATAACTGGGCAACTTCCCTGTGAGAACCCTAGAAATTACGGATTTGGGTCAAGTTTCTGAAGATCATCAGGCTTTTAAGCCAGAGAGGCTTCCACATTTCTCCCATTAATGTTAATTTCCATTTTTTTGAAATGGAGTTCTTACTTGGGGTGTCAGAGAAAATAGGACCTAAGTGTCTGTGTAAACTACTGCAGGGACTGCTGCAAGGTTCAGTTTGCAGTAAACACAAAGCAACATGTGGCAAGCTCCAGTGTTTGTCTCATAGCCTCTGAGTAGACCTAAGAGTGGCCTATGATTGTTTTATGAGACCAAATGCTTAGTTAAACCTAAGAAAACTTAAAGATGGGAGGTGACAACAGCACGATGATGGACTTGGAGATCCTAATACTTGTCTCCCTCACACAAAAAATAAATAAACCACAAACCAACAAAAACAGCTCTTTGAAAGCTCTGAAGTACAGTAAAGGAGCAGCAGAAACCTCTGGAGTACAAAAACTGAGTATGGCTGCATAGAAAAGAAGAGGAAGGATTATACCTACATCACCCCACCCACCAGTCCAAAGAAGCTCAGCACCAAGGAGGATACTCTTAGAGGGATTCACCCCATGGGGAAAGGGGGATCTGGGGGAGTGCAGAAATCTCCATCATTGCTTGGGACATCTACAGCCTTGCTGCCAAGAGCCCCACAGACTTTACCAACACTGAGCACAGCTGATGTAGCTGCTCAGGATCCCTGTTGCTGCATCTCTTCCCCGGGGCTGGAGCTGCCGCTTTGCTGTACCTCACCCCTTGAGTTCTGAGTCAGGGCTTTCACCCACCATTACCAGTGCTGCACTGTCACTGCTCTGTGCCCCACCCACTAGGACCTAAATTGTGGCCCTGACTGCACTATTGCTACTCTACACTCTGCTCCCTGGGTCCTGAGTGATGATTTTAACCTTCCACCACCAAGGCTTCACTGATTCTGCATCTTGTCCCCTAAGCCCAGGCCATGACTGCACCTTCTCACCTTAGGGCCCCTTCCCTCCTGCATTCTGCCTCCCTTCCCCTGGGGCACAAGTCATTACAACAAGCCCCAGATACTCAGACCTCAGTTCCATGAATGATCTGCACATGCCTCTGCCTCAAACACCCATGCCATCACAACAGCAAGTGTAACTGTGACCCAGGACTCAGGGAACATGGTAGTTATTCATGTTCCTGAGCACAGGACCCCTCCGTGGCTGCTGCTCTGGATGCCATGACTCTAGACTTGATGCCAGAGGATATTCTGGGCTAAAATTTCCTTCTTCAGACAAAAAAGAAAAGGAGAACCCCAGCAGCCTTGGCCACCAAGTATCACAACATCCCTAGTTGCCATATCACCAAAGACACCCATAGCATTAGCCACTGAGGACCCTCACAATCTTCATTGACACTGACTACATGTAATGGAGCTGTATAAATACTACACCACTGTACTTTCCTCAGAATCAAAGATACTGCACCCCACCAACCACTGCCCTCACAACCACCTGCAGGTGAAAGGCTGTCCTTACTGAAGAGGCGATTTCTCCCTCTAATATATAGACATCAACACAAAGCCACTAGAAACATGAAAAAGTAAAGAAATATGATACCACCAAAGGCACAAAATAATTATCCAATATCAGACCCAAAAGAAATGGAGATCTACCAGTTACCTGAAAAGGAATCCAAATAATTATTTTAAGGAAAGTCAGGGATTATCAAGTGAACACAAATAAACAGCTCAATGAACTTAGGAAAACAAAAATGTGAACAAAATGAGAAGTCCAACAAAGAGATAGAAATAATTTTTTTAAAAAAGAACCAAAAAAATATACTGGAGCTAAAGAATATAATGAGTGCAATGAAAAATTTAATAGAAAGCTTCAACAGTAGACTTGATCAAACAGAAGAATCTGTAAACTTGAAGATGGATCTCTTTAAATTATCTAGTCAAAGAAAAAAGAATTAAAAAGGAAGAAAGCATATGGGATTCTAGGATACCATCATAAGAACAAATATACTCACTATAGGGGTCCTAGGAAACAAAGAGAGAGAGAAGGGGGCAGAGGACTTATTTAAAAAGTAACAGCTGAAAACTTCCCAAATCTGGGGAGATATATTTACATTCAAGTACATCAATTTCAGAGATCCCCAAACGGACTCAACCTAAAGAGATCTTCACCAAGACACATCATCAACTCTCAAAATCAAATATAAAGTGAGAATTTTGAAAGCAGCAGGAGAAAAAAGTCATCACTTACAAGAGAACCTCCATAAGGCTATCAGTAGATTTTGCAGCAGAAATCTTACAGATCTGGAAACAGTGGGTTAATATATTCAAAGTGTTGAAAAGAGAGGGGAAGCCATCCGGGAATACTTTACCTAACAAAGTTGTTCTTCGGAAATAAAAGAGAGATAAAGTTTCTTAGACAGACAAAAGTTTAGGGAGTTGATTACCACTAAGAAAGCTAGCCCAAAGGTAGCAGAAGGAAGGAGATAAAGATTAAAGCAGAAATAAATGAAATAGAAAACAAAGAAAATGGAAGAGATCAATGAAATATAGAGTTTGTTTTTTTGAAAAAATACCAAAACTGACAAACCTTTAGCTATGCAAAGGAATAAAAAGAAATGACTCAAATAAAATCATAAGCAAAAGAGGAGACATTACAACTCATACCACAACAATCCAAGGGATGATAAGAGATATGATGAACAACTATATGAAAACAAATTAGATAACATAGAAGAAATGGATAAATTCCTAAAAATATAAAACTTACCAAGATTGAATCATGAAAAATAGAAAATCTGAACACACCAATAAGAAGTGTATATATATATTTTTTTTCCAACAATTCTATTTTTCTGTTTTATTATGTTAGTCACCATACAATACATCATTAGTTTTTGATGTGGTGATCCACGATCCATTGTTTTTGATAACACCCAGTGCTCCATGCAGTACATGACCTCCTTAATACCCATCACCAGGCTAACCCATCCCCCCACCCCCCTCCCCTCTAAAACTCTGTTTGTTTCTCAGAGTCCATAGTCTGTCATGGTTCTCTCTCATTCTGATTCCCCCCCCTTCCTTTTTCCCTTCCTTCTCCTAATGTCCCCC
>NC_138372.1:85543621-85564250 GCF_054177405.1 Leptonychotes weddellii
ACACTGTTGGTGAGAATGCAAGTTGGTACAGCCACTTTGGAAAACAGTATGGAGGTTCCTCAAAATGTTAAAAATAGAGCTACCCTATGACCCAGCAATTGCACTACTAGGTATTTACCCCAAAGATACAGATGTAGTGAAAAGAAGGGGCACATGCACCCCAATGTTCATAGAAGCAATGTCCACAATAGTCAAACTGTGGAAGAAGCCGAGATGCCCGTCAACAGATGAATGGATAAAGAAGATGTGTTTCGTATATACAATGGAATATTACTCAGCCATCAGAAAGGATGAATACCCACCATTTGCTTCGACATGAATGGAACTGGAGGGGATTATGCTAAGTGAAATATCTGGCAATATCTTATTGATACAGAAGGATTATTTGTTTTTGCAATATTATACATCCTATCTGGAAGCAGAATTCTCTTAATGGTGACCTTTATTTTTTTTTAATTTTATTTTATTATGTTAGTCAATGGTGACCTTTATTAACAAAAATACTTAATTTTGATGGAGTCAATTTATAATATTTTTCATTTATGATTATCATGTTTTTGTATCCTATTAAAGTATTTCACTATTCAGAACTAAACTCCATCTGGATTGACCGTTAGATGTTGTATGAGTTTTCCACCACTGCATAACAATTACAACAAACTCAGCAGCTTAAAAAAAAAAAAAAACAAATTTAATATCACAGATTCTCTGGTCAGGAGTTTGGAAACAGGTTAGTTGGGTACTTGCTCAGTGTCTCACCAGGTGGAAAACAATGATTCACCCAGGGCTGGGATCTTATCTGAGACTTGGAAGTATTCTTCCAAGTTCATTGGTTGCTTAGCAGAATTCATTTCATTGCAGACCCTCAGTTCCTTGAAGCCCTCAGCAACTAGGGACCACCCACGGATTCCAGTCACAAGAACCTTACAGTTTGAGTTTAATTAAGTAACAGCTAACTGACATAGAAGTCACATACCAAAAAATTTACTCATCAAAATTGTGCAATTTGTGTGTTTTTTAAAAAAGATTTTATTTATTTATTTGTCAGATAGAGAGAGAGCACAAGTAAAGGGAAAAGCAGGTTCCCCGCTGGGCAAGGAGCCTGAATCAGGACTTGATCCCAGGACCCTGGGATTATGACCTGAGCTGAAGGCAGACGCTTAACCAACTGAGCCACCCAGACATCCATCGCATGCAAGTTGTGGTCTTTAATATAGTTACAGTGTCATACAGCTATCACTACTATCTAATTTTAGAATATTTACATCACTCCAAAAAGAAATTCATATCCAATAAGCTGTTACTCCCCACTTCCCCCTGCCCCAAGCTCATAGCAAGCACTAATTTACTTTTGGTTGCTACAGATTTGCCTGTTCTGGATACCTCATTTAATGGAATCATACAGTATATAGTCTTTTATGACTGACTTACTTCACTTAGTATAATGTTTTCAAGATTCATCCATATTGTAGGACGTATCAGTACTTTATCCTTTTTGATTGACAAATAATATTCAATTGTATGGATATACATGTACAAATTTTCAAGAGAACATACATTTTCATTTATCTTGGGTATATGCCTAGGAATAAATTTCTATCATATGGCAACTCTATAAAACATCTAGGAATTGTGATTTTGTTTTTCAATGGCATTATACCACTTTATTTTATTTATTTTTTATTTTTACTTACTTAATTTATTTATTTTGCTTAGTTAACATACAGTGCAATATTGGTTTCTGGAGTAGAATTCAGTGATTCATCGCATCATTGTACCATTTTAAATTTAAATGAGCAATGTGGGAAGTTTCCAATTTTTCCACATCTTTGCCAACACCTATGTAGTCTTTTGCTTTAGTCATTCTAAGGGATGTAGTATGATATCTCATTGTAGTTTTGATTTGCATTATATTAATTACTAATGATTTGAGTATATTTTCTTGTGTGTACTATTTGTGTATATTCTTTGGAAAATAATCTAATACTAGACCCATTTATTAATTGGGTTATTTGCCATTGTACTGTTGAAATGTAAGAATTACTTACATATTCTGGAGAAAGTCCCTTATCAGATTATATAATTTGCAAATATTTCCTCATTTCTTGGCTTGCATTCTCATGTTCTTACTTTTTTTCCTTTTTCAAGTTTTTATTTAAATCCCACTTAATTAACATACACTGTAATATTAGTATCACGTGTAGAATTTGGTGATTCATCACTTACATACAACACCCACTGTTCATCACAAGTGCCCTCTTTAATATACATCAAAAATTTAAACCATCCTCCTACCCACCTCACCTCCAGCAACACTCAGTTTGTTCTCTATAGTTAAAAAGTCTGAGATCTTGTCATTTGCAACGACGTGGATGGAACTGGAGGGTGTTATGCCGAGCGAAATAAGTCAATCAGAGAAAGACATGTATCATATGACCTCACTGATATGAGGAATTCTTAATCGCAGGAAACAAACTGAGTGGGGGGGGGTGGGAGGGATGGGGTGGCTGGGTGATAGACATTGGGGAGGGTATGTGTTATGGTGAGCGCTGTGAATTGTGCAAGACTGTTGAATCACAGATCTGTACCTCTGAAACAAATAATGCAATATATGTTAAGAAAAAAAAAAAGAAGATAGCAGGGAGGGGAAGAATGAAGTGGGGGGAAATCGGAGGGGGAGACGAACCATGAGAGATGATGGACTCTGGAAAACAAACTGAGGGTTCTAGAGGGGAGGGGGGTAGGAGGATGGGTTAACCTGGTGATGGTTATTAAAGAGGGCACATTCTGCATGGAACACTGGGTGTTATGCACAAACAATGAATCATGGAACACTCCATCAAAAACTAATGATGTAATGTATGATGATTAACATAACAATAAAAAATTTTTTAAAAAGTCTGTTTCTGTTTACCTCTCTTTTTTTCCCCCTATGTTCATCTGTATGGTTTCTTAAATTCCACATATGAGTGAAATCATATGGTATGTGTCTTTCTCTGTCTGACTGACTTATTTTGCTTAGCATAATACTCTCTAGCTCCATCCACATCATTGTAAATGGCAAGATTTCATTTCTTTTTATGGCTGAATAATATATATATATATATATATTTACATCTTCTACATCCATTCATCAGTTGAAGCCATAATTTGGCTAATGTAGGTAATGCTGCTATAAACATCAGGGTGCATATATCCCATTGAATCTGTATTTTTGTATCCTTTGTGTAAATAACTAGTAGTGCAATTGCTGAGTAATAAGTTAGTGCTATTTTTAACTTTTTTGAAAGATTTTATTTATTTATTTATTTATTTATTTGACAGAGAGACACAGTTTGTCTTCAGTTAGTGTAGAATTAATTCATTCTTCAAATATTTATTTATTTATTTATTAAGATTTTATTTATTTATTTGACAGAGAGCAACACAGCAAGAGAGGGAACACAAGTAGGGTGAGTGGGAGAGGGAGAAGCAGGCTTCCACAGAGCAGGGAGCCCGATGCGGGGCTCGATCCCAGGACCCTGAGATCATGACCTGAGCCAAAGGCAGATGCTTGAGGATTGAGCCACCCAGGTGCCCCTATTTTTAACTTTTTGAGGACCTCCGTACTGATTTCCAGAGTGGCTGTACCAGTTTGCATTCCCACCAACAGTGTAAGAGGGTTCTCCTTTCTCCATATCCTCATCAAGACCTGTTGTTTCCTGTGTTGCTAATTTTATCCATTTTGATGGGTGTGAAGAGGTATCTTATTATGGTTTTCAGTTGTATTTCCCTGATGATGAGTTGTGTTGAACATCTTTTCACATGTCTGTTAGCCACTTGTACATCTTCTTTGGACAAATGTCTACTCATGTCTTCTGCCCATTTCTCACCTGAATTATTTGTCTTTTAGGTGTTGAGTTCAGTAAGTTCTTTATAGATTTTGGATACTAACTGTTTATCAGATAGGTCATTTGCAAATATCTTCTTCAATTCGGAAAGTTGCCTTTTAGTTTTGTTGATTGTTTCCTTCACTGTGCAGAAGTTTTTTACCTTGAGGAAGTCTCAATAGTTCATTTTTGTTTGTTTGTTTTTGCTTCCTTTGACTCAGGAGATACATCTAGAAAGAAGTTGCTATGACCAAGGTCAAAGAGGTTGCAGCCTGTATTCTCTTCTAGGATTTTAATGGTTTCCTGTCTCACATTTAGGTCTTTCATCCATTTTGAATTTAATTTTGGTATTATGTAAGAAAGTGGCCCAGTTTCATTCTTCTGCATGTGGCTGTCCAGCTTTCCCAACACCATTTGTTGAAGAGACTGTATTTTTCCCATTGGATATTGTTTCCTGCTTTGTTGAAGATTAGTTGACCATATAGTTGAGGGTCCATTTCTGAGTTTTCTATTCTGTTCCATTGATCTATGAGTCTATTTTTGTGCCAGTACCATACTGTCTTGATGACTACAGCTTTGTAATATAACTTGAAGTCTAGAATTGTGATGCCTCCAGCTATCCTTTTCCTTGTCAAGATTGCTCTGGCTTGGGGTAGCTGGATGGCTCAGTCCTTTAAGTGTCTGACTCTTGATTTTGGCTTCGGTTGTGATCTCAGGGTCGTGAGATCGAGCCCCGTGTTGGGCTCTGCACTGGGTGTGGAGCCTGCTTAAGATTCTCCCTCTCCCTCTGCCCCTCCCTCCCCCCACACAAGGATTCTCTCTCTCTCTCTTTCTCAAAGAAAAAAGATTGCTTTGGCTATTCAGGGTCTTTTGGGTTCTGTGAAAAAAGCTGATGGTATTTTGATAGGGATTGCATTAAATGTGTAGATTGCCTTGGGTAGTATAGACATTTTAACAATATTTATTTTTCCAATTCATGAGTACGGGAGTTTTTCCATTTCTTTGTGTCCTCCGCAATTTCTTTCATAAGTATTCTTAAGTTTTCACAGTACAGGTCTTTTACCTCTTTGGTTAAGTTATTCCTAGGCATCTTCAGTTTTTGGTGCAATTGTAAATGGGATTGATTCCTTAATTTCTCTTTCTGCTGCTTCATTATTGGTGTATAGAGATGCAACAGATTTCTGTTCATTGATTTTGAATCCTGTGACTTTACTGAATTCATGTATCAGTCCTAAAAATTTTTCAATGGAGCCTTTGATTTTTCTATATAGGGTATTATGTCATCTGAGTTTGACTTCTTCCTTGCTTATTTGGATGCCTTTCTTTATTTTTTTCTTAAGATTTTATTTTATTTTTGTCAGAGAGAGAGAAAGCACAAGCAGGGGGAGCAGCAGGCAGAGGGAGAAGCAAGTTCCCCGCTGAGCAAGGAACTCGATGCGGGACTTGATCCCAGGACTGCGATCACAGACCTGAGCCCAAGGCAGACACTTAACTGACTGAGCCACCCAGGCATCCCAGGATGCCTTTATTTCTTTTTGTTGTCTGATTGCTGATGCTAGGACTTCCAGTACTATGTTAAATAACAGTGGTGAGAATGGACATCCCTGTCTTGCTCCTGACCTTAGGGGAAAAGCTGTTTTCCCCCACTGAGGATGATACTAGCTGTGGGTTTTTCATGTATGGTCTTTATGATGTTGAGGTATGTTCCCTCTGTCTCTACTTTGTTGAGGGTTTTTATCATGAATGGAGGCTGTACTTTGTCAAATGGCTTTTTTTTTTTTTTGCAGCTATTGAAAGGAACATATGGTTCTATCACTTCTTTTATTAATGTGGTGTATCACATTGATTGATTTGCAAATATTGAACCACCCCTGTAGTCCAGGAATAAATCCCACTTGATCATGGTGAATAATTCTTTTAATGTACTGTTGGCGTCAATTTACTAGTATCTTGTGGAGAATTTTTACATCCATGTTCATCAGGGATATCGGCCTGTAATTCTCTCTTTTAGTGGAGTCTTTGTCTTGTTTTGGAATCAGGGTAATGCTGGTCTCGTAGAATGAGTTTGGAAGTTTTCCCTCCATTTTTATTTTTTGGAGATGTTTGAGAAAGATGGGTATTAAATCTTCATGTTTGGTAGAATTCCCCTGTGAATCCATCTGGCCTTGGTCTTTTGTTTGTTGGGAGATTTTTTTTTATTACTGATTCAATTTCCTTGCTGGCTATTGGTCTGTTCAAGTTTTCTATTTCTTCCTGTTTCAGTTTGGGTAGTTCATATGTTTCAAGGAATTTACCCATTGTCAAGGTTGTCCAATTTGTTGGCATAATTTTTCATAAAATTCTCTTATAATTGTGTGTATTACTGTGGTGTTGGTTGTTATTTCTCCTCTCTCATTTGTGATTTTATTTGAGTCCTTTCTCTCTCTTTTTTTTAATTGTTTTTCTTCTTTTTTTTAAATTAAGTTTTTAAATTTTATTTCCAGTATAGTTAACATACAGTGTTATATTAGTTTCAGGTGTACAATATAGTGATTGAAAAATTCTATACATTACTCAGTGCTCATCATGATAAGTGTAATCTTTAATACCCTTCACCTATTTCACCTATATGCCAACCTACCTCCCCTCTGGTAACCATCAGTTTGTTCTCAAGTAGTTAAGAGTCTGTTTCTTAGTTTGTCTCTCTCTCTATCTCTCTGTTCTTTTCATTCTGAGTCCAATGCTTAGCTACACATTGTAGTTTTATTACTCTAGAACAGGTCTCTTTTTGATATGTCTGGTTAGGAGTTTATCAATTTTATTAATTTTTTCAAAGAACCAGCTCCTGGATTCATGGTCTGCTCTACCGTTTTTTGTTTTTTGGGTTTTTTTTTTTAGCTTCTATCTAACTTATTTCTGCTCTAATCTTTATAATTTTCCTTCTTCTGCTGGCTTTAGGCTTCATTTGTTCTTCTTTTTCCAACTTGTTTAGGTGTAAGGTTAGGTCGCTTATTTGATATTCTTGCTTTTTGAGGTAGGCCTACATTGCTATATACTTCCCTCTTATGACTGCTTTTGCTGCATCTCAAAAATTTTGGACTGTTGTGTTTTCATTTTCATTTCCTTCCACATATTTTTTATTTCTTCTCTAATTTCCTGGTTAACCCATTCATTCTTTAGTAGGATGTTCCTTATTCTCTTAGTATTTGTGATCTTTCCAAATTTTTTTCCTGTGGTTGACTTCAAGTTTCATAGTGTTGTGGTCAGAAAATGTGCATGGTAAAAAAAAAAAAAAGAAAGAAAGAAAGAAAATGTGCACGGTATGATTTCAATATTTTTGTATTTATTGAGGCTTGATTTGTGACCTAATATGTGATCTCTTCTGGAGAATGTTCCATGTGTACTTGAAAAGAATGTGTATTCTACTGCTTTAGGATGAAATGTTCTGAATATATTTGTTAAGTCCATCTGGGCCAGTGTGTCTTTCAGACCCATTGTTTCCTTGTTGATTTTCTGCTTAGATGATCTGTACATTGCTGTAAGTGGGGTGTTTAAGTCCCCTACTATTATTTTATTATTATCATTGAGTTCTTTTATGTTTGTTATTAATTGACTTATTTATTTGGATGCTCCTAATTTGGGGGTGTAAATATTTATAATGTTAGATCTTCCATTTGTATAGTCCCCTTTATTATGATATTGTGCCATTCTTCATTTCTTGTTATAGTCTTTGGTTTAAAACATAGTTGGTGTGATATAAGTATTGCTACTCTGGCTTTCTTTTTCTTTTTTATTATGTTCAGTTAGTCACTGTATAGTACATCATTAGTTTTTGATGTAGTGTTCAGTGATTCATCAGGTACATATAACACCCAGTGCTCATCACAGCCTGTGCCCTCCTTAATACCCATCACCTTGTTACCCCCTCTCCCAACCCCCTCCCCTGAAACCCTCCAGCTTTCTTCTGATTTCCATTTGCATAACAAATGTTTCTCCACACCACTTTCAATCTGCAGGTTTCTTAAGTCTAAACTGAGTCTCTTAGAGGCAGCATGCAGATGGGTCTTGTTTTTATCCATTTTGACACACTATGTCTTTCGATTGGAGCATTTAGTCCATTTACATCCAGAATAATTATTGATAGGGTGCCTGGGTGGCTCAGTTGGTTAAGCATTTGCCTTTGAATTTCCACAATAGCCAAAATATGGAAAGAGCCTAGATGTCCATGACAGACGAATGGATATATATATATACATATATATATATATACATACCATTTTATATATATTCCAGTGTGTGTGTGTGTGTACTACTCAGCCATCAAAAAAAATGAAATCTTGCCATTTGCAATGACATGGATGAAACTAGAGTGCTTTATGCTAAGCAAAATAAGTTAATCAGAGAAAGACAATTATCATATGATATCACTGATATGTGGAATTTAAGAAATAAAACAGAGGATCATAGGGGAAGAGAGAAAAAAATAAAACAAGATACATTAGAGAGGGAGAAAACCATAAGAGACTCTTAATCATGGAAACAAACTAAGGGTTGCTCAGTTGAGGTGTGTGCAGATGGATGAACTGGGTGATGGACATTAAGGAGGGCATGTGATGTAATGAGCACTGGGTGTTATATAAGACTGATCAATCACTGACCCTTACCTCTGAAACTAATAATACATTTTATGTTAAATAATTAAATTTAAATTAAAAAAAAATCTGCCTTCAGCTCAGGTCATGATCCCAAGGTCCTGGGATTGTGCCCCATATCAGGGTCCCTGCTTGGCAGGGAGTCTGTCTCTCCCTCTCCCTCTGTCCCTTGTCATGCTCTCTCTCTTTCTCTCAAATAAATAAAAAAAGAATTATTGTTAGATACATATTTAGTGTCATTTTTTTACTTGTTTTGTTGTTTCTAGACATTTTTTCTGTTCTGTTCTAGTCTTTGTCGCTTTTGGTTTCTGTCCCACTCAAAGAATCCCCTTTAATATTTCTTGAAGGGCTGGCTTAGTGATCATGTACTCCTTTAGTTTTTGCTTGTCTAGGAAACACTTTGTCTTTCTTTCTATTCTGAATGATAGCTTTGCTGGATAGAATATTCTTGGCTGCATATTTTTCCCATTCAGCACATTGAATATATCATGACACTCCTATCTGGCCTGCCAAGTTTCTGTTGAGAGATCTGCCACTGAACTTATTGGCCTCTCATTGTAATATAGGGACTTCTTTTGTCTTGCTGCTTTTAGAAGTTTTTCTTTATTTCCATATTTTGCAAATTTAACCACAATATATCCTGGTGTTGGCTTGCTTTTGCTGCTTTTGATGGGAGTTCTCTGTGCCCCCTGGATTTGGATCTGTTTTCTTCCCCAGATTAAGTAAGTTTTCAGCTGTAATTTGCCCAAATAAGCCTTCTACCCCCTTTTCTCTTCCTCTTCTGGGACTCCTATGATATGAATGTTACTACATTTGATGGAGTCACTGAGTTCCCTAAGTCTTCTTTCATGATCCAAGATTTTTCTTTCCCTCTTTTTTTCAGCTTCATTAGTTTCCATAATACTATCTTCTATATCACTTATTTGTTCCTCTCCTTCTTCCATCCTTGTGCCCATTACATCCAGTTAGTTTTGAATCTCAGTTATTGCATTGTTCATTTCAGTCTGATGGGTTTTTAGCTCTTTTATCTCTGTAGTAAGGGTCTCTCTGGTGTCTTCTATGCTTTTCTTTTTTTTTTTAAGATTTTATTTATTTATTTGTCAGAGAGAGGGAGAGCACAGCAGGGGGAGCAGCAGGCAGAGAGAGAAGCAGTCTCCCCGCTGAGCAGGGAGCCCAATGTGGGACTCGATCCCAGGACCCCAGGATCATGACCTGAGTCAAAGATAGATGCTTAACTGACTGAGCCACCCAGTCATCCCATCTTCTATGCTTTTCTTAAGCATAGCTAGGATATTTGATCATTGCTTTATTTTATTTTATTTTTTTAATTTTTAAAATTTTATTATGTTATGTTAGTCACCATACAATACATCATTAGTTTTTGATGTGGTGATCCATGATCCATTGTTTTCGTATAACACCCAGTGCTCCATGCAGTACATGCCCTCCTTAATACCCATCACTGGGCTAACCCATCCCTCCACCCCCCATCCCCTCTAAAACCCTGTTTGTTTCTCAGAGTCCATAGTCTCTCATGGTTCATCTCTCCCTCCGATTCCTGCCCCCCCTTTATTTCTTCCTTCCTTCTCCTAATGTCCTCCATGCTATTCCTTATGTTCCACAAATAAGTGAAACCATATGATAATTGACTTTCTCTCATTGCTTTAAATTCTGGATCAGACATATTAGTTATATCTGTTTTGATTAGATCTCTGGCCATGACCTTTTCTTGTTTTTTCTTTTGGGATGAATCCCTTAATCTTGGCATTTTGTCTAGGTCTGTCTTTTTCTTTTTTCTTTCTTTCTTTTTTTATTTTTAAAGATTTTTATTTATTTATTTGAAAGAGAGAATACATGGGGGGAGGAGCAGAGGGTGAGGGAGAGAGAGAGACTCTCAAGTAGACTCCCTGATCAGCATGGAGCCCAAATAGGGCTTGACCTCATGACCCTGAGATCATGACCTGAGCTGAACTCAAGCATCAGACAGTTAATGGCCTGGGCCACCCAGGAACCCTAGGTCTCTTTTTTTGTGTGTTAGGAAAGTCTATTATATTTCCTCCTCCTGAGAGTAATGGCTGTATAAAGAAGAGGTCATGCCATGAGCCTGGCACTTTAAGGAGTATCTCTAGGTGTGTGCTGCATGCACACTTATCCTGTGTTTTGGCTGCTCTATCCTTCAGGTCAGTCTTTTGCAGTTTCTCCTTGCTTGCAGTGGGGAGTGTCTGGACCTTATCCAGAGTATGGAGAGTTTTAACTAGGTGTGCTCTGGTCTGCTTGCTAAAAGAGACCTGATGTTATTTCCACTAGAACTAAAGCTTTGCAGAACACTATGGTCAGTAGATGTGGAGCATGCAGGGGTTTGTGTTGGTCTTCTGGGGGATGGGCCCACTGCACTGGTACTAAGGTACACTTGCCCAAGAAAAGCCGTACCAGTGGAGCGCAAGGGGGTGGAACTTGGTGTAAGGAGGCTAGGCAGCCAGTGTTGGCACTGTGCTGTTTAATGAAGCTGGTTTATGCTGAGGGGTAGGGGAGAGAAATTTTGCCAGCCTGCTCCTTTGTCCCTGGAGAGGGGAGTCCATACTTGCTGGTCTCAGGAAAGCACTTTCAGAGGAGCAAATAATTTCCCCTCATGCATCACAGGCATTTTTCAGATCACTTATTTCTCACTGTCTGTCTCTGGGTCACTTGCCTGCCTGTAGCAGTGCAGCACACCTTGGGTTCTACCCTATCCAGGTCTGCTGACTTTTAAAACTCCAAACTTCAGGGACCTGGTGTGGCAGGGACCCATGCTATTCCTCTGGGAAAGCATCTCACCATACTGAGATGGATGGAGGTTTGACCCAGAAGAGCAGTCATGGCAGAGCACAAGGGTAAGGGATTTGGAGCAAGCAGGCTAAACAGCCAGTGTCCCAGCTAGGTGCCCTTAGCAGGTGTCTCTGTGCCTATGCTGAGGGGCAGGGGAAGGAAATGGCACCTACTGGTTCTTTTGTTCCCAGAGAGGCAATGCCACCTCTCACAAATGTGCTCCAAAAAAAAAAAAACAGTCTCTCCCCACACCACTTAGGCAATCCTCAGATTATGCAGTCTGTCCTGGGTTTGTTTGTCTCCCACCACTCCATAAGAAAGGCAGCATCCTCAGGCCTCTATTATCCCAGCCAATCCCAGGGACCTCTGAAACTTTGAGTCCTGCTGGATGCAAAGCTCACAAAATTCACCTCTTTCATTTTCCCAGCCAATGACGTTGGAGAATTGTTCTTGTGCTTCTCCCTGTGAACTCCACTCTCTCTTGCCACTCTCTACAATCAGGGCTCCCTCCCCTCCACAGACCCATAATCTGTCTCTACCTCCAAACCATGTCTCCACACTTACTACCTTCCTCAAAGTGGCCTTTTCTATCCATCTAGTTGTGCAGTTGTTCTAACAGTTGTCAGGTCAATTTCTTGAGTATTCGTAATGACTTGATAGTTATGTAGCTGTGTTCAAGGGATGAGGGAACTTTATGGTCCTTCTACTACACCACCATCTTAGCTCCCACCTGCATTTTCTTTATTTCTTCCAAATTATTATTTAAGTTCTAGTCAACCTAATATATAGCGTAATTTGGTCTCAGGAGTAGAATTTAGTGATTCATGACTTACATGTAACACCCAGTGCTCATTATAACAAGTGTTCTCTTTAATACCCATCACCCATTTAGCCCACACCCACCCACATCCCTCCACCAACTGTTTGTTCTCTATCAACAGTCTTTTATTATTTGCTTCCCTTTCTTTTTTCCCTTTCCATGTGTTCATCTGTTTCCTAAATTCCACATATGAGTGAAAACATATGGTATCTGTCTTTCTCTGTCTGAGTTATTTCACTTACCATAATACACTCTAGCTCCACCCATGTCTTTGCAAATAGCAAGATTTCATTTTTTTTGTGATGGCCGAGTAATAGAATAATATTCCATTGTGTGTGTGTGGATATATATATATATATATATATATATATATATATATATATATATATATATATCACATCTTCCTTATCCATTCACCAGTTGATTGACACTTGGGCTATTTCAATAGTTTGGCTATTGTTGATAGTGCTGCTCTAAACACCAGGGTGCATGTATCCCTTCGAGTCTGTATTTTTGTATCCTTTGTATACCTAATAGTGCAATTGCTGGGTTATAATGTAGTTCTAGTTTGAACTTCTTGAGGAACCTCTATATTGTTTTCCAGAGTGGCTGCACCAGTTTTCATTCCCACCAATAGTGTAAGAGGGTTCCCCTTTCTCCAAATCCTTGCCAACACCTGTTGTTTCTTGTGTTGTTAAGGTTAGCCATTTTGACGGGTCTGAGGTGGTATCTCATTGTGGTTTTGATTCATATTTCCCTGATGATAAGTGATGTTGAGCATCTTTTCATGTGTCTATTAGCCATCTGGATGTCTTCTTTGGAAAAATGTCTACTTATGTCCTCTGCCCATTTTTTAACTGGATTATTTATTTTTTGGGTGTTGAGTTTGAGAAGTTCTTTATAGATCTGGGATACTAACCGTTTATCAGATATGCCATTTGCAAATATCTTCTCCCATTCTGAAAGTAGCCTTTTAGTTTTGTTGATTATTTCCTTTGCTGTGCAGAAACTTTTTATCCTGAAGAAGTCCCAAAATTTCCTTTTTGCCTTTGTTTCCCTTGCCTCTGGCAACGTGTCTAAAGAAGTTCTCCCAGTTCAGATCAAAGAGGTTGCTGCCTGTCTTCTCCTCTAGGATTTTGATAGTTTCTTGTCTCACAGTTAGGCCATTCTTCCATTTTGAATTTACTTTCATGTATGGTGTAAGAAAGTGGCCCAGTTTCATTCTTCTGCATGTGGCTGTCCAGCTTTCCCAACCCCATTTGTTGAAAAGACTGTCTTTTTCCATTGGATATTGTTTCCTGCTTTGTGGAAGATTAGTTGACCATAGAGTTGTGGGTCCATTTCTGAGTTTTCTATTCTGTTCCATTGATCTATGTCTCTTTTTGTGCCAGTATATACTGTCTTGATGACTACAGCTTTGTAATATAGCTTGCAGTCTGGAATGGTGATGCTTCCAGCTTTGCTTTTCTTTTTCAACATTACTTTTGCTATTCAGGGTCTTTTGTGGTTCCATACAAATGTTAGGACTCTTTGTTCTAGCTCTGTGAAAAATGCTGGTGGTATTTTGATAGAGATTGCATTAAATGTGTAGATTGCTTTGGGTAGTATAGACATTTTAACATATTTGTTCTTCCAATTCATGAGCATGGAATGTTTTTCCACTTCTTTGAGTCATCTTCAATTTCTTTCATAAGTATCTTATAGTTTTCAGAATATAGATCTTTTACCTCTTTGGTTAGGTTTTTATTCCTAGGCATCTTATGGTTTTTGGTGCAATTATAAATGGGATCAATTCCTTGATTTCTCTTTCTGCTGCTTCATTATTGGCATATAAATGCAACAGATTTATGTATGTTGATTTTATATCCTGCAAATTCATGTATCAGTTCTAGCAAATTTTTTTGGTGGAGTCTTTAAGGTACATAGAGTATCCTGTCACCTGCAAATAGTGAAAGTTTGACTTCTTTCTTGCTGATTTGGATGCCTTTTATTTCTTTCTGTCTTACTCAGAGGCTAAGACTTCCAGTACTATGTTAAATAGTAATGGTGAGAGTGGACATTCCTGTCTTGTTCCTGACCATAGAGGAAAATCTCTGTTTTTCCTCACTGAGGATGATATTAGCCATGGGTCTTTCATATATGGCTTTTAGGATATTGAGGTATGTTCCATCTATACCTACTTTGTTGAGGGTTTTTAGTATTTTGTCAAATGCTTGTTCTGCATCTATTGAGAGGATCTTACAGTTCTTATCATTTCTTTTATTAATGTGGTGTATCACATTGATTGATTTGTGAATATTGAACCACCCCTGCAGCCCAGGAATAAATCCCACTTAATTTTGGTGAATAATTCTTTTAATGTATTGTTGGATTCGATTTGCTAGTATTTTGTTGAGAATTTTTGCACCTGTGTTCATCAGGAATATTGGCCTATAATTCTCCTTTTTAATGGGATCTTTGTCTGGTTTTGGAATCAAGTTAATACTGGCCTCATAGAATGAGTTTGGAAGTCTTCATTCCATTTCTATTTTGGGGACAGTTTCAGAAAAATAGGTATTAGCTCCTCTTTAAATATCTGGTTGAATTCCCCCTGGGAATTCAACTTTTGTTTGTTGGGAGATTTTTTATTACTGATTTAATTTCTTTGTTAGTTTCAGGTCTGATCAAATTACCTGTTTCTTCCTGTTTCAGTTGTGGTGGTTTATATGTTTCTAGGACTTTGTCCCTTTCTTCCAGATTGCCCAGTTTCTTGTCATACAGTTTTTCATAATATTCTCTTGTAATTGTGTTTCTTTGGTGTTGGTTGTGATCTATTATCTTTCATTTGTGATTTTATTTATTTGGGTCCTTTCTCTTTTCTTTTTGATAAGTCTGGTTAGGGCTTTATCAATTTTATTAATACTTTCAAAGAACCAGTTCTTATTTTTGTTGATCTGTTCTACTGTGAGGTTTTTTGTTGTTTCTATATCATTTATTTCTGCTCTAATCTTTATTATTTCCCTTCTTTTGCTGGCTTTAGGCTTTATTTGCTGTTCTTCTTCTAGCTCCTTAAGGTGTAAGGTTAGGTTCTGTATTTGAGATTTTTCTTGCTTCTTGAGATAAACCTGCATTGCTATATACTTCCCTCTTATGATAGCATTTGCTGCATCCCAAAGGTTTTGGACTGTTGTGTTTTTATTTTCATTTGCTTCCATGTATTTTTTATTTCTTCTTTGATTTCCTGGTTAACCCATTCATTCTTTACTAGGATGTTCTTTTTAACAAAAAGACATATTTGTGGTGTTTTGAATTCTTCTTGTGGTTGACTTCAACTTTCATAGTGTTGTGGTCTGAAAATATGCATGGTATAATCTTAATCTCTTTGTACTTGTTGAGGGCTGATTTTTGACCCAGTACGTGATCTATTCTGGACAATGTTCCATGTGCACTTGAAAAGAATGTGTATTTTGTTGCTTTAGGATTAAATATTCTGACTATGTCTGTTAAGTACATTTGGTTCCAGTGTGTCTTTCAAACCCATTGCTTCCTGGTTGAATTTTGGCTTAGATGATCTGTTCTTTGCTGTAAGTGGGGTGTTGAAGTCCCCTACTATCTTTGTATTATCAGTGAGTTTCTTTATGTGTGTTATTAATTGATTTATATATTTGGGTGCTCCCATGTTAGAGGCATAAATATTTATAATTGTTAGATCTTCTTGATGGCCAGATCCCTTAATTATCATATAATGACCTTCTTCATCTCTTGTTACAGTCTTTGGTTTAAAATCTAGCTTGTTTGGGACACCTGGGTGGCTCAGTCGGTTAAGCGGCTGCCTTCGGCCCAGGTCATGATCCCAGGGTCCTGGGATCAAGTCCCACATCAGGCTCCTTGCTCAGCGGGGAACCTGCTTCTCCCTCTCTCTCCCTCTGCTTGTGCTCTCTCTGTCAAATAAATAAAATCTTTAAAAAAATAAAAAATAAAAATAAATAAAATCTAGCTTGTTTGATATAAGTATGGTTACTCTGGCTTTCTCTTGGTGTCCATTAGCATGATAGATGGTTTTCCATTCCTACATTTAGAAAGATTATTGATAGATATGAATTTAGTGCCATTGTGTTACCCATAAAGCTGGTGTTTCTGGTGATGTTTTCTGTTCCTTTCTAGTCTTTGTTGATTTGGGTCTTTTTTCCCCCACTCAAAGAGTTCCCTTTAATATTTCTTGCAGGGCTGGTTTAGTGGTCATGAACTCCTTTAGTTTTTGTCTGGGAAACTCTGTCCTTCTATTCTGAATGACAGCCTTGGTGGATAAAGTATTCTTGGCTGCATATTTTTTCACATTCAGCACATTGAATATATCATTCCACTCTCTTCTGGTCTGCCAAGTTTCTGTGGAGAGATCTGCTGTGCACCTGATCTGTTGTCCCTGATTGGTTAAGTCCTTTCCCCCTCCCCCTTGCTGCTTTCAGGATTCTTTCCTTATCTGTGTATTTTGTGATTTTGACTATGACATGTCTTGGTGATGGCCGGCTTTTGATGAATTTCATTGGATTTCTCTGTACTTCTTGGATTTGGATATCGGTATCCTTCCCCAGATTAGGGAAGTTTTCAGCTATAATTTGCTCAAATAATCACACTCCTTTTACTTTTTCTTCTTCTGGGACTCCTATGATACAAATGTTACTACACTTAAAGAATTGCTAAGTTCCCTAAGTCTACATTTGTGATCTGATACCTGTCTTTCTCTCTCTTTTCATTTTCATTATTTTCCAAAATTTTATCTTCTATATCACTGATTCATTCCTCTGCTTCATCCATCCTCATAGTCATGGCATCCATTCGGGTTTGCATCTTGTTTAGGGCATTTTTAATTTTGGCCTGGGTAGTTTTTAGTGTTTTATCTCTGCAGTAAGGGATTCTCTAGTGTCCTCTAAGCTATTTTCAAGCCCAGCTAGTATTCTTATAATTGCTGTTTTAAATTCTATTTCAGACATCTTACTTACATCTGTATTGATTAAATCCCTGGCCATTACTTCTTCCTATTCTTTCTTTTGGGGTGAATTCCTCCATCTTGTCATTTTGTCTGGGTCATTGTGTTTTTGCTAGTAAAGCCTGTTATATTTCTACTCCTGATAGTAATGGCTATATTAAGTCCAAAAAATAATAAAAATAAAAATAAGTGGAAGCTAGATCTTATGTGTGTTGCTTTTTAAAAGACGCTAGATCCAAATAATAACAAAATAATAATAATAATAATAACATTAAAATTAATATTAAGCAAAAGGAAGTTAGATCTTATTTCCCCTAGAGCTGAGTTTTGCAACACTCTATGACCAGTAGACTTGGTGCATGCAAGGGGTTTGTGCTGGTCTTATGGAGGTGGGGCCTATGTACTGATTCTCCAGGAGACCTGCCCTAGTGGAGATGCACTTGTAGGGTGTAGGGGGGGTGCGGCTTGGTGTAAACAGCTCAGGCCTCCACTGGGTGGTGCTGTTTTGCTCGCTGAGGTCAGTCCCTGTTGATGGGCAGCAGGGATATAGTGTCGCCCTGCTCTCTCTGCCCCAGAGTGGGAAGTTCACTCTTGCCACTCCTCAGGAAGCCCTCACAGAAGAGCAAGCACTCATCCCTCGTGTGTCCCCAGCTTCTTCCAGATCCCTTCCTTCACCATGCCTGTATCTGAGCTGTCCACCTGCCAGGAGGCACAGTACTTCTGTGTTTTATCTCAGGCACATGGCTGGGTTTCAAAACTCCAAATTTTAGAGATCCGCATGACAGGTACATGTACTGTTCTTCTGGGGGAGGGTCTTATCACACTTTTGCTGTTTGCTGGAAATTGAACATGTGACCTTGCATCAGTTCAGAGTTTATGATAAAGCACAGACAAAACCTGGAACCCGGGTTTGCTGTCCTCAGCCAGCATCTCTGTTCCTATGCCAGCGAATAGGTCAGCATGTTGCCACCCTCCAGGCCTTTTTGTCTCAGGAGAGGCCCTGACACTTCTCCCAAATGCACTTCAAGAAGGGGAACTGTTTCTCCCCATGTGACCCTGGGGATCCTGAGCCTATACGGTCTGCTCCAAGATGACTGCCCTCCTTCCCCACTGGAACACTTCTAAGCCCATCAGGCATGACCCTGGTGATGGAGTAGACCTTCAAAACTTCAGACTTTGGGCTCCACCTTTTATAAATTCTTGCAGTGCTTCACCCCTCTTCTCTTCTCAGTCAATGGTTTTGGGAAAGAATTTTCTGTGATATACCCTGCACACACTCTTACTCTTTCTCTCTCTCTCTTGCTCCTCTTTCCATGACCAGGGCTCCCTACCCTTCATAGCACCTGCAGTTCTTTTTTCCCCCAAATCAACTCTCTGCAGCTCCTACCTTCCATGATGTGGTTGTCTTTCTAGCTCCAGTTGTGCAGTTTTGCTCTCTCAGTCCCCAGATTGATTTCTTCTGTGTTTAAAATGATTTGATATTCATCTAGCTGTGTTTGAAGGATGAGGCAAGCTCCATGTTTCTCTATTCCTCTGCCATCTTATCTCCCCTCACCCTGCATTTTCATGTTCTTAATGGTATTCCTTGATTCATAAAAGTTTTTAGGTATTATGAGGTTCATTTTATTATGTATATTTCCTTTGTTGCTGTGCTTTTGGTGTTGTATTTAACAAATCATTGTCTAACCCAAGATTGCAAAGATTTACTTCTAAGTTTCATTCTAAGCATTTTAGAATTTTAGTTCTTATAGTCTATTATGTATTTGAGTTCATTTATGTATATGGTGTGAGGTAGGGGTCCAACTTTATTCTTTTGCATGTTAACATTCAGTTACCCCAGCACAATTTTTGGAAGACTGTTCTTTCTCTATTGTCTTGGTACCCTTGTCAAAAATCAATTGACTATAGGGATGCTTGGGTGGTGCAATTGATTAAGCATCTGACTCTTGGTTTTGGCTCAGGTTGCGATCTCAGGGTAATGAGATTGAGCCCCATGTTGGACTCCATGCTCAGTGAGGAGTCTGCTTGAGATTCTCTCTCCCTCTCTCTCTGCCCCTCCTGCTTGTGCTCTTTTTCTCAAATAAATAAATAAAACTTAAAAAAAATCAATTGACAATAGTTTAATAGACTCTTTTTAAACTTTCAATTCTATCCATTGATCTATATGTCTTATCCCAAAACCACACTGTCTTGATTACTGAAGCTTTGTTTTAAGTTTTAATATTGAGAAGTGTAGGGCGCCTGGGTGGCTCAGTTGGTTAAGCGACTGCCTTCGGCTCAGGTCATGATCCTGGAGTCCCGGGATCGAGTCCCGCATCGGGCTCCCTGCTCAGCAGGGGATCTGCTTCTCCTTCTGCCCTCTTCCTTCTCGTGCTCTCTGTCTCTCATTCTCTCTCTCTCAAATAAATAAATAAAATCTTTAAAAAAAAATATTGGGAAGTGTAAGTCCTCCAATTTCATGCATCTTTTAAAAGATTGTTTTGGCTATTCTGGGTCCCCTGCAATTCCTTATGAATTTTAGAATCAGTGTGTCAATTTGTAAAAAGAAGGCATCCAGAATGCTGATAAGGACTGAATTTAATCCATAGGTCAATTTGGGGAATATTGCCATCTTAACAATATTAAACTTTCCAATCAATAAACATGGGATGTTTATTCATTTACTTAGATTCTTTTATTTCTTATATTGTTTGTACTTTTGGAGTATAAATTTTGCACTACTTTAAAACATTTATTTCTAAGCATTTTAATCTTTGTGATGCTATCATAAATGGGATTGTTCCTTAATATTATTTTCATTTTGTTTGTTGCAAGAATACAGAAATACAACTGATTATTTCACACATACTTTGTATCCTGAAAAATTGTTGAATTCATATGTTAGCTTTAATATATTTTTGTGTGTGTACATATTCCTTAGGATTTTCTACATACAAGATCATATGACCTGTCAATGTCGATTTTACTTTGTCCTTTTTTTTTCTTTTTTCTCTTATTTTCTTTTTTATTTTTTTTTTAATTTTATTTTATAAGGTTATGTTAGTCACCATACAATACATCATTAGTTTTTGATGTGGTGATCCATGATCCATTGTTTTCGTATAACACCTAGTGCTTCATGCAGTACATGCCCTCCTTAATATCCATCACTGGGCTAAACCGTCCCCACACCACCCCTCCCCTCTAAAACCCTGTTTGTTTCTCAGGTCCATAGTCTCTCATGGTTCATCTCTCCCTCCAATTCCCCCCCCTTCATTTTTCCCTTCCTTCCCTAATGTCGTCCATGCTATTCCTTATGTTCCACAAATAAGTGAAACCATATGATAATTGACTTTCTCTGCTGACTTATTTCACTTAGCATAATCTCCTCCAGTTCCATCCATGCTGATGCAAAGGTTAGGTATTCATCCTTTCTGATGGCTGAGTAATATTCCATTGTATATATGGACCACATCTTCTTTATCCGTTCATCTGTTGAAGGGCATCTCGGCTCTTTCCACAGTTTGACTATTGCGGACATTGCTGCTATGAACATTGG
>NC_138372.1:85564750-85662632 GCF_054177405.1 Leptonychotes weddellii
GAACCTCCATACTGTTTTCCAGAGTGGCTGCACCAGCTTGCATTCCCACCAACAGTGTAGGAGGGTTCCCCTTTCTCCGCATCCCTGCCAACATCTGTCATTTCCTGACTTGTTAATTTTAGCCATTCTGACTGGTGTGAGGTGGTATCTCATTGAGGTTGTGATTTGGATTTCCCTGATGCTGAGCGATGTTGAGCATGAGAGACTATGGACTCTGAGAAACAAACTGAGGGTTCTAGAGGGGAGGGGGGTGGGGGGATGGGTTAGCCTGGTGATGGGTATTAAAGAGGGCACGTACTGAATGGAGCACTGGATATTATACACAATGAATCATGGAACACTACATCAAAAACTAATGATGTAATGTATGGTGATTAACATAACATAATAAAAAAAGAGAGAAAAAAAAGAGAACTATATACAGCAATGTAAACACTACTAGAATTAGGAAGTAAAAGTATTCATTTCCCCCAAATTCCCTTGGTAGCCAATCTCCTAAGACCCAAACCCAGGCAAAGATGGATTTGTCTTATATAATTACAAATTACAATTTGTTTTTTGCCTTTTCTAAAATTTCTTATGAAATTATATTAATGTACTCTTTTGTGTCTAGCAAACACTGTTTTAAAATGTTATCTATATCTTTGCATATATCAGCAATTTGTTTCTTTTTATTAGCATTCCATTGTGCAGATACACCACAATGTGTTCATCCATCTACCTGCTGACAGACATTTGCATTATTACCAGTTTATAGTCATTATTAATACAGTTTCTACGAAATTCCAATACAAGTGTTTTTGTGGACAGAAGTTTTCATTTACTTTGGGTAAATATCCAGCTGACTTGTATGGTAATTGTAAATTTGAATTTATAAAAAACTGCCAAACATTTGTATGTCTTCCTTGGAGAAGTGTCTGTTCATGTCTTCTGCCCATTTTTTGACTTGATTATTTGGTTTTTGGGTGTTGAGTTTGAGAAGTTCTTTAAAGATCTTGGATACCAGCCCTTTATCTGTAGTGTCATTTGCAAGTATCTTCTCCCATTCTGTGGGTTGCCTCTTTGTTTTGTTGAAGGGGGGAAATCGGAAGCAGAGATGAACCATTAGAGACTATGGACTCTGAGAAACAAACTGACGGTTTTAGAGGGGAGGGGGTGGGTTAGCCCAGTGATGGTTATTAAGGAGGGCACGTACTGCATGGAGCACTGGGTGTTATATGAAAACAATGAATCGTGGATCACTACATCAAAAACTAATGATGTATTGTATGGTGACTAACATAACATAATAAAATTAAAACAAAAACAAAAAACAAAACAAAACAAAAAACCCTGCCAAACAATATTTAAAAGTGGTGATAAATTTTACAATAACCAGAAACATATTAAAATTTCAAATACTCCATATTTGGCAATATTTGTGTCAGTTATGTCAATTTTAGTAATTCTAGTTGGTGTGTAGTATAATTATATTGACATTTCAATATGCACTTTCCTAATGACAAACAATGCTGAATATAATTTGATTCTGCCATTGACCATTTGTTTATCTCATGTTACAAAGTGTTTAATTTTGCTCCCCTTCTTTATGAATCTTTATGTTGATGGATTAAAAGAGTTTTTCAATATTTTGGATACAAGTCCTTTGTAAAATATATGTTTAAAATGGTTTGCCCTACTCTCCAGTTTTCCTTTTCATTTTCTTAAGGCTGTGTATAGGGATCCCCAAAGAAACCTGTATGTGTGTGTGTATGTGTGTGCATGTGAGCATATATGTGGAGGGGGGTAGAGAGTTTTTAAAATTGTCTCACATGATTGTGTGGGCTGGCAAGTCAGAAATATATAGGGGAGGTCAGCAAGTAGGAAATTCAGGTAGAATTTGACACTGCAGTATTGAGTCCAAAATCTCCACTGTAGGTCAAAAGACTGGAAATTCAGTCAGACTTTTTATGTTCCAGTCTGGAAGTGGAATTCATTCTTCTTGAGAAACCTGTTTTTGCTCATAAGGCCTTCAATTGATTGGATGTAGCTAACCCATATTATGGAAGATGATCTGCTTTACTGAGAGCCAACTGATTATAAAAGTTAATCATATCTAAAACAGTATCTTCACAGCAACATCTGGATTAGTGTTTGGCGAAACAACTGGGCACCATAGCTTAGCCAAACTGGACACATGAAATTAATCATCACAGAGTGTCTGAAGCAGAAAATTTTAATTATGATGAGTCTAATTTATCAATTTTAATGGTTCAAGCCTTTTACATTTTATATATATAAAAAAAAACTTTGCCTACCCCAAGACTGCTAAAATTACTCATAAATATACTTTTATCAATTTTATAAATTAGAAATCTTAAATAGAGGTCTATGTAGAATATGTATTTTGTGTAAGGTATTGGGTAAGTGCCAGTTTTGTTTCTATTTGTCTATTCAGTGTTCCAGCACTATTTGATGAAAAAACTATGGTTTTTTCCACTGACTTTCTTTGGAACCCATGTTAAAAATATGTAGACCAGATATATGTGATGTATTATTTTCATAAGTTTTTGTAAGCAAGACTCATTTCCTCACCTCCTGTTTCCAAAACGAAATTCTTGAGAAAGAGATTTATTTGAAATAATTGGTTCACCTGATTGTGGGCCTGGCAAGAATCTTGTTTTGACAGAGTATTTTCACTTCACTTTTTCAAACTCTAAACATGTTACTAAAAAGTGTCTTAGAGAAACTTCTGGAAAGGTCAAGTAAGGACTTCTTATATCCACTCCTCTATAAGAGAGACACACAGAGAGAGACAGACACAGAGAGAACACTGGCAAAGTGGTCAACATCAACTTTTTCAAAACTTTGTAAATGACCCAAAGGTGCAAAAAGCTGGAGAACATTTCTTTAAGAACAACAATTAAATCTTAGTGAGAACTGTAAGCTCTGAGGATGCTCTATTCCTACTCACCTCCACAGGTCAGTGGTAGTCTTGAAAAAGAAAGGCCTAAGAGCAAGAGTAACTAAAAACAAAACAAAACCCCAGCAGTGTAGTAGCCACTGAAGGGACAATTGTTTGGGAAGTTTCCAAAAAAGCCCACTGCCAGAGAACTGTCACTGTTTGACCTGACTGGAAGCTTCCTGGAAATGCCCATTCACAGGGCTTTGAACTGACTCAGAGTTCACGCAGTGAGGAAACATCTGGTTGATAGTCAAAAACAAATAATAGCAATTGTATAAAATTGCAGCTGCAATTTTAGGCAGAAAAACTAGTTAGGGCAAAAAATTCGGGCAGAAAAACTCGTTAGGGCAAAAAAAAGATGGCCAAGAAAATTACATAGGAAAATCAAGGGAATAAATGTTCACAAATGGCTTTGAAAGGTTACACACTATTCCTAGAGACCCAGATGGCAGAATACATGGGCAAGGATAGATGGATGCTCAGGAAGATAATTTAAAAGATCCTAATCTTTCCCCTATGGAAACTCTGAATTACTGCACAAGCAGGAAATGAAAGCTAAGAAAGAACTGTAAAGTATTAGAGCATTGAAGGCATACTGCAACATATATACACAGAGCCTCTTTGCAAATGGTGGAAGATTTATTGCTTTAAGTCATTTAAGAAAGTTTCTACCAGTCACTAGCTGACTATGAAGCTTACCAAAGATTTTGTTGGCTCCACACAACAAAGAATATGGAATGTACAGAATTGATCCAAATAAGTAATCAAGCAGCAAAGTAACAAACTTTTGGAAATGGGGGTAAAGGGTGAGTAGGGCTGATTTCTAGAGTTCCTATATACTAGCTTTTCCCTGGCCCTCTGCCTCCACCACCAGTGGACATGGCCTGCCCGTTGACTTCAGGGCCTTGGGTTCTTCCCACATGTGCGTCATGAAGCTGCTGTGGCCTGCCTGGCAGCACCAGATGGCACTAGGCCTGGGTGGCCTGGCACATGGCACATGGCTGGCAGTGGCATGGCAAGGCAGCCCAGATGATGTGTAGGCATGCTTCATGGTGGGCACAGGCAGCCTGGGGGTGGGGGAGGGGTGTGCCCTGGGGTATGAGCAGGCACAGCATGGTGGCCTACTGCTGCTGTCCACAATGCGCAACACGTACAAGAACCTCACAGCTAAGGAGCTGGCCATGCTGGCTGAGCATGTGGCCTTCAAGTTTGTGCTCAATGCAGACTTGTTCATGCAGCTGGACCGGCTGCTGGCCAACCTGCACATGTGTGACCCTGTGCATTGCACCCACTTCTACTGAGGCTTCCTTTTAGGCCAAGTCCATGTCAAGCCCAGGAGCACTAGTACGAGGCCACCTGGTTGCTCTGTGACTACTAGCTACCCTACACGCTGGGAGGTGGCTATGTGCTCTCAACCAACCTGATGCACTACCTGTACCTCAGCCACACTTGTGCACATGGCACAGTAACTTAGGTGTTCCTGGGTGCTTGGCTCTTGTCTATGGACATACAGCATGTGTACAACCCAGGCTTCAACACCAAGTGCAAGTACTGTGCCTGCAGTAGCCAGTACCTGGTGACACACAAGCCCAGCCTAGAGGACATGCTGGAGAAGCACCACATACTGATGCAAGAGGGCTACTTGTACAAGCAGGAGGTGCAGCTGTGGCTCTCCGACATCTATGACTGGTCCCCACCTCCCTCACAATGCTGTCAAAGAGGTCATACCCTGAGCTGCAGCCACTGACCTGCCATATGTCACAATGGCTCTGGAAGGAGGCCAGGACAGATGCCTTGGGAGGTGGCCACAGCCAGAGTCATTTGTGGGCCTGTGGAGCAGCCACTGAGGTGGCCTCCCACTGACCTTGCATGGGCAAAGTGACAGGTTCTGGCTAGTAGTCCAGAATCAGTCCAGCCCTTGAGAGGACCTCATTTATTCAGTGACCAGTGAGGTTTTCAGGCAGATGCCAAGCAGTAGTGGATAGAGCCTGGGTCCCAGCTCTAGCAGGTACCAAGGGCTGTGCACCCCAGTGGCCACAAACAGCATCTTGTTCTGGGTCTAGGAGACCTATGGTGCTTGCCAGGGCAACACATTATGTCCAGGCAGAAATGTCCTGTCCCTGGATTTCAGCCAGCATTGGCCTAGACTGGGAAGATGCCCAGTTTGGGTATGATGGCAGACAGCAGGGGGCTTACAGCCCCACCCCAGCCTGTCCACTTGCTGTCTTCTCCCAAGGTAGGGGCAAGCACCTAAAGGCTGGAGCTGACAGGCACTTGCAGGCCCTGACCCCAAAAAAGAAACTGGACTTGTTCAGGGGTGAGGACTATGTCATGTCCTGCATCCTGTGTAGACCATCCACCTAGGAAATCACTGCACCAAGAGCTGTGGGGGCAGGGAACTGACCCTTGCATGTTGCAGCTTAGCTGTGTTGTACTTCAGTGGTTTTTATCAAAACTGCTGTAGATTTATTGGGTTAGGTTACCTTCTTCAATGTCTCATGTTGGTATCATTTATCATGTGGAAGTCTAAAACTTAACTTTGTATTATATTAATTAGCTTCAATGATATTTTGGTCTGTGTTGCTCTAGAATGAATTCATGTTAAAAGCAATTCAGTACTAGCCTGTGACTTATTTATAAATATTGTAAATTTGTGTAGGTAAGAGTTTAAGTTGGGAGTGTGTAGGTCTCAGTATTTTTAAAATTATTTAAGGGAAGACTTTTCTATCAAAACTTGGAATTTTTGGATCAACCTGCTTTTATGGCTTGAGTTGTAGACCCATTCCTGCATGTGTTTAAATGTGGAAGAATTCTAAAACTAACCAAAAAATCAGAAAAACAAAATAACTAGTTTTTAACAAAAAATATGAATCATGCAAAGAAATTGGGAAGCCGTGCAGGAGGCGGCCATAAGATAGTGGTCCATATCCTGCTATGGCTTGTTAGTTCCAGAGAAGCTTTGTCCTCCAAAATTCTAGGTTTATATTTTGATCTGACTGACAAACGCATAAAAGCACAGTGGGTGATCATTTCAAACACAGACAGAAGTGATTTCCACTGTCTAAAGAACTTAAAGGGAAAGAACACTTGTATTTTCCTTTTGGGTACAAGTGTTTAAGGAAACCTCTGTCAGGTCACCGGCTAAACATGTAGCTAACAGAGCAGAGACATCATGATCACACATGACAAAGAATACAACATTTGCAAATAGTTTGGAAAAGTCCCCTTTTAAAGAAACAATAATTTTGCTTATCATCAACCAACAATTGAACTCCCTGGAGAAGGGGAGAATCTGATTTCCAGAATCAGTACATTATGATGGTCAATATGTCCAGTTATGAACAAGAACAACAAATTACAAAGCATTCAAAGAAACAGAAAAGCATGGTTTATTCAAAGGAAAAAGAAAAATTGATAGAAACCAACCCAGAGGAATGTTGGACATTGAACTTGATGACACAAAGACTCTGTCTTAAATATGCTCAAAGACCTGAAGGAAATAATGAACAAACAAATAAAGGATATCAGAGAACAATGTATGGGCAAATAGTGAATATCAATGAAGAGAAAATAATTATAGGAAAGAACCAAATAGAAATACTGCATCTGAAAAATACAATAGTTAAAATAAAAAATTCTCTAGAGCAGCTCAATACCAGATTCAGATAGGAAGAATCTGAGAACTTGAAGATAGAATAATTGAAATTAGCCATTCAGAGGAAAAATAAAAGAGATTAAGAGGAGTGTACAGAGACCAAGGGGTTTGTGGGACACCAGTAACCTTAACAATATACATATTATGGGAGTCTGAGAAGAGAGAAGAAAAGGAGAAGACAAAAAAATTTGAAGACCCAAATTTCCAATTATGATGGACATAAGTCTACACACACAAGAAGCTCAACAAATTACAAACAGGATAAATAGATTCGCATTAAGACAAATTATTTCAAACTACTGAAAGACAAAACCAAAGACAGAATCTTAAAAGCAGAAAGGAAGAAGCAACTCATTGGGGAGCCTGGGCGGCTCAGTTGATTAAGGATCCGATTCTTGGTTTTGGCTCAGGTCATGAACTCAGGGTCATGAGATTGAGTCCCATGCTGGGTTCTGTGCTCAGCATAGAGTGTGCTTGAGATTCTTTCTCTCCTTTGCCCCTCTCCCCCGTCTCTCTAAATAAGAAATAAATCTTAAAAAAAAAAAAAAAAGCAACTCATCATGGTATAAGGGATCCTCAAGAAGATGAACAGCCAATTTCTCATCAGAGACTATGGAGGCAAGAAAGTAGTAGAATGAGGGTGCCTGGGTGGCTCAGTTGGTTAAGTGTCTGCCTTCAGCTCAGGTCCTGATCCCAGGGTCCTAGGATCTAGCCCTACACTGGACTCCTTGCTTAGTGGGGAGTATGCTTCTCCCTCTCCTGCTCCCCCTGCTTGTGTGCTCCTTCTCTCTCCCAAATGAATAAACAAAATCTTAAAAAAAAGAGAGAGAGAGAGAAAGTAGTAGAAGGATATATTTAAAGCAAGCTGAAAATAAAAATCTGTCAACCAAGAAATCTTTATCTGGTAAAACTACTCTTCAAAGATAAAGGAAAAAATAAGACAGTCTCACAAAAACAAAAGCTAAGAGGGGCTGTCAATATCAGAGTCACCTTACAAAAAAAAAAAAAAAAGGCTAAAGGGAGTCCTTCAGGCTGAGATGAAAGGACATTAGATGGTAACTCCAAGCCATTCAAATAATGATCACTGGTAAAGGTAATTACATTGGTAAACATAAAAGCAAGTATAATTGTTTTCTAGTTTATAAGCCCTCTTTTTATACCCTATAAGATTTAAAAGACACATAAAAGATTAATTACAAATCTATGTAAAAAGATGTAATTTGTGACAATAACAACATAAAAGAAGGATCAGAGCTAAATAGGAGAAGCATCCATGTATATTTTGACGCTAAGTTGGTATCAATTCAATCTAAATTATTATAAAGTTAATATTTTATCTTTAATGCCCATAGTAACCACTAGGAAAATAACCAAGAAATATGTATATACACTGAAAAGGAAATAAAGAGATAATCAAAATTCTACACCACACACACACACAAAAACAAATCAAACACAAAGGAGGGTTATTAGAAAGAACTGAGGAAGAAAAAAGGTATAAAGCATATAGAAATATATATAGAAATATAGTAAAATTGTAGTAGTCCTTCATTGTCAATAGTCACTTTAAATTTAAATGTATTAAAGTCATAATTAAAAGACAGATTTGTCATAGCATATCAATTAAAAAAATGATCCAAGTACATGCTGCATGGACCAGACTCATTTTAAATACATAGACACAAATATGTTGAAAGTATAAAGATGGAAAAAAGATACCCCATGTAAATAACAGCCAAGAGAGCTGAGTGTTTATACTAACATCAGACAAAATGGACATTATTTTTTATTTTATTATGTTATGGTGATTAACATAACATTACATCATTAGTTTTTGATGTAGTGTTCCATGATTCACTGTTTGCATATAACACCCAGTGCTCCATTCAATACATGCTCTCTTTAATACCCATCACCACCCATCCCCCCACTCCCCTGCCCTCTACAACCCTCAGTTTGTTTCTCAGAGTCCACAGTCTCTCTTGGTTCGTCTCCCCCTCTGATATCCAACCCCCTTCATTTTTTCCCTTTCTACTATCTTTTTTTTTTTTTTAACACATAATGTATTATTTGTTTCAGAGGTACAGGTCTGTGATTAATCAGTCTTACACAATTCACAGCACTCACCATAGCACATACCCTTCCCAATGTCTCACCCAGCCACCCCATCCCTCCCACCCCCACCACTCCAGCAACCCTCAGTTTCTTTCCTGAGATTAAGAATTCCTCATATCAGTGAGATCATATCATACATGTCTTTCTCTGATTGACTTATTTTGCTAAGCATAATACCCTCTAGTTCTATCCACATCATTGCAAATGGCAAGATTTCGGGTTTTTTGATGGCTGCATAATATTTTATATATATATATACCACATCTTCTTTATCCATTCATCTGTTGATGGACATCTTGGCTCTTTCCATAGTTTGGCTATTGTGACCACTCTGGAAAACAGTATGGAGGTTCCTCAAAAAGTTGAAAATAAAGCTATACTGTACGACCCAGCAATTGCACTACTGGGTATTTACCCCAAAGACACAAATGTAGTGATCCGAAGGAGTACATGCACCCCAATGTTTATAGCAGCAATGTCCACAATAGCAAAATGGACTTTAAATCAAAAACTGTTACAAGAGACTTAGGGACATTATATATTAATAAAGAGATAATTCATCAAGAAAAAATATACATGCACCAAAAAACAGAGCTCCAAAATATATGAAACAAATATTGACAGAATTGAAGGGAAAAATAGATAGTTCTATATTTCAATACACCACTTCCAATAATGGATTGAACATCTAGACAGAAGATCAGTGAGGAAATAGAGAACTTGAAGAACACTGTAATAAACTAGACTTAACAGATAGACACAGTAGCCTCCATCCAACTTCAGCATACACATTCTTCTAAGTACACACAGAACCTTCTTCAGGTTAGACCATTTGAGTATATAAAACAATTCCCAATAAAATTCTCAAGATTGAAATACAAAATATCTTCTTCTAACACAATGGAAATGCTAGACATCAGTAACAGAAGGAAACTGTAGAATTCAGAACTGTGTGGAAATTAAATACACTCTTAAACAACAAATAAGTCAAAGAAAAAATTACTATGGAGATTAGAAAATAGTTTGAGACAAAGAAAAATTCCAAAACTTACAGAATGAAGCCAAAGTGGGGCTAAGAGGGAAATTTATGTCTACAAATGCTTATATTAAAAATAAATAAAAATCTCAAATCAACAACTTAAGTCAACACCTCAAGTGATCAGAAAAGAGAGGAACAAACTAAACCCAAAGCCAGCAGAAAGAAGGAAATAATAAAAATCAGAACAGAGATAAATGAAATAGAAAACAGGAAAAAAGAGAAAATAAATTAAACCAAAAGTTGGTTCTTTGGAAATAATAACAAAATGAACAAACCTTTACCCATGCTAAAAAAAAAATGAAGGAAGATGCAAATAACTAAAGTTAGAAATGAAAGTGGAGACATTACTACCAACTTTAAAGAATTAAAAAGATTTTGAAAGAATACTATAAATAATACACCAACAATTAGATAATTTAAATAAAATGGACAAAGTCCTAGAATACATAAATCACCAAAACTGACCTAAAGAAGAAATAGAAAATCTCAATAGATTTATCATAAGAGATTGAATCAGTAATCAAAAACTTTCCAAAAAAGAAAAGTCCAGGAGTAGATAGCTTCACTACTGAATTATACCAATCATTTAAAGGAGAAAAAAACAAAACAGAAAATTAGCACCAATTCTATTCAAACTCCTACCAAAACTTAATGAAAAAAAACAGAGAGAAGATTAAAATTACTAAAATTAGGAATAACTAAAGGGATTTCTCTACTGACCAAACAGAAATAAGAGAATATTAAAGGGAAATATAAAACTACAATGAGATACCACCTCACACCTGTCAGAATGGATAAAATTAACCACCCAGGAAACAACTGGTGTTAGCAAGGATGTGGAGAAAGGGGAACCCTCTTACACTGTTGATGGGAATGCAAACTGGTATAGCTACCCTGGAAAATAGTATTGAATTTCCTCAAAAAGTTAAAAATAGAACTACCCTATGACTCACCAACTGCACTATTAGGTATTTACCTAAAGGATACAAAAATACTGATTTGAAGGGACACGTGCACCTTGATGTTTATAGCAGCATTATCAACAATAGCCAAATTATTGGAAGAGCCCAAAGGCCCATTGACTGGTGAATGGATAAAGAAGGTGTGGCAAACACACACACACACACACACACACACACACACACACTAGAATATTATTTGGCCATCAAAAAGAATGAAACCTTGCCATTTGCAACAACGTGGATGGAGCTAGAGTGCATTATGCTAAGCAAAATAAGTCAGAGAAAGACAAATACCATGTGATTTCACTCATATGTGGAATTTAAAAAACAAAACAGATGAACATAGGGGAAGGAATGAAAAAAAAGAGAAAGGGAGTCAAATCATAAAAGACTATTAACTATAGTCTGAGGATTGCTGGAGGGGAGTGGGCAGGGAATGGGCTAAATGGGTTATGGGTGTTAATGAGGGTGGTTGTGATGAGCACTGGGTATTATATGTAAGTTATACGAATCACTATATTTTACTATATTCTACACCTGAAATCAATATTACACTATATGTTAACTAACTAGAATTTAAATAAAAACTTGAAATACAAAAAAAAAATAAAAGGAAAAAGGGAAATATTATGAACTACATGCCAATGTGTTCCTAGAAAAACACAAACTATCAAAACTGACTAAAAAAGAAATGGAAAATCTGAATAGACCTATTACAAGTAGAGATGGAATTAGTAGTTTAAAAAACTTACAAAGAAAACCCCAGGTCCAACTAGCTTAAGTGTTTAAGAACTATAATCAGTCCTCCATAGTCTTACCCTGGTATCAAAAAACAGTATCTGTTAAGAATATAGATGAAAAATCCACAGCAAAACACTAGGAAACTAAATCCAGCAACACATAATAAAGTTTTATATAACATTACCAAGCAGGAGTTATCTGAGGAATGCAAGGCTATCTAACACCAAAAAAAGCAATGCTATATATCATATTGATTTAATTAAAAATAAAAATCACAAGATTATCTCAGTAGACACAGAGAAAGCATTTGACAAAATTCAATGCCCATTCATAAAATGCTCATAAAAATGTTCAACAAACTAGGAATAGAAGGGAACTTTTTAAACCTGATGAAGGGCATTATTTAAAACTCTACAGCCAATATCATACTTAATGTTGAAAGAGTGAATTATTTCCCCCTAAGATCAGAAGGAAGAAATGTCCTTTATCAGGGAAATACATTCTTGTCAATTCTACTGTACATTATAACAAAGGTTCTTGTTTGGGCAACAACAACAGAAATGAAAAGCATCCATATTGGAAAGGAAGAAACAAAATCATCTTGGCTCACAGATGACATGATTTTGTATATAAATATACACACAAACTATCAGAATAAATAAATTCAGCTAGATTGTAAAATCAATATACAAAAACAACTGTCTTTCTGTGCACTAACAATAAACAAAATAACATGAAATTGGAAAATCAATTCCATTTACAATAGCATCAAAAACACTTAACAATAAGAATAAATTTAACAAAACAAGTGTAAGACTTGTACACAGAAAATAATAAAACACTGTTGAAAGAAACTAAACAAAAAAAAATAAATGGAAAGACATCTTGTGCTCATGGGTTGTTAAGGTGATAATGCTCTTGAAATTGATATACAGATTCAACAAAGTCCTTATCAAAATCCTAGCTAGATTGTTTGCAGAAATTCACAATCTGATTCTAAAATTCATAATGAAATGCAAGGGACCCAGAATAGTCAAAACAATTTTTAAAATGAAAAATAAATTTGGAAGACTCACACCTCTCAATTTAAAACTTTTTATAAAGTTACAGAATTCAAGAAAGCATGGTACTGATGTGAAGACACACACACACACATATATTTATATATATGAATAGAATTGAGAGTAGAGAAATAAATCCAGATATCTGTGGTAAACTTATTTTCAACAGGAAAGCCACAACACCCAATGGGAGAAAAAGTAGTGTTTTTAACAAGTGGTGCTTGAACAACTAGATATTCACATACAAAGAAATAAATTGGGACCCCTACCTCACACCATATACAAAACAATTAACTCAAATGCGTAATACACAAAAATGAAATAGCTAAAATTATAAAGTTCTTAGAAGAAAGGTTACAAATAAATCCCCATAAACCTGATTTAGGCAAAGATTCCTTAGAAATAACACCAAAAGCACAAGTGACAAAAGAAAAAATAGATAATATGGACTTCATAAAAATTAAGGACTTTTGTGTATTGAAAGGCAGCATTAAGAAAATACAAATAACCCATTAAATGGTAAAAATGAATATAAAACACATATCTGATAAACTACTTGTATCTAGAATATAGAAAGGACTCTTACTATTCAATAATAAAAAGGATAACCCAATTAATAAATAAGCAAAGAATTTAGATAGATATTTCTCCAAAAAAGATACACAAATGGCCAATGAACTAATGACAAGATGGGATATATCATTACTCATTAGGGAAATGCAAATCAAAACCACAATAAAATACACTTCAAATCCACTAGGATGACTTAAAAAAAAAAAAAAAGAAAAGTCAGATAAGCAAGTATTGGGTAGCATGTGGAAAAATCAGAAGCTTTATACATTGTTGGTGGGAATATAAAATACTACAGCTACTTTGAAAAAGAGTTTGGAAACCTTTAAATTTATTAAAGGTGCTTACCATATGATCCAACTTAAGCATATACGTGAGTAATAAAAACATAATCCACAAAAAAAGTTGTACTCAAATGTTCATAACCACAATATTCATAATAGCCCCAAAGTAGAAACACAGATTGCCACCAACTGCTAAACAGATAAGTAAAATGTGGTATATTTATACTATGCAATGTTTTTTGGCGAAGAAAAAAAAAGCAATAATGAGTCTTGCTGTTTTGGGGGGTTTTCTGTGGGTTTTTTTTTTAAATAGTAGCCATCCTGATACATGTGAGGTGGTATCTCATTTTGCTCTTGATTTGCATTTCCTTAATGATGTGATATTGAGCATTTTTTTCATGTGTTTATTGCCTATTCACATATCTTCTTTGGAGAAATATCTATTTAAGTCCTTCACTCAAGTTTGAATTGATTTATTTGGCTTTATGCTGTTGAGTTTTAGAAGTTCTCTATATATTCTGGAATTAAGCCCTTATTAGAAAGATGACTTACAAATATCTTTATAACTTTAAGTGTGTTGCCTTTTTTCTCTGTTGATAATATCTTTTGATATATCAATTTTTTTAATTTTCACAAAGTCTAACATCTATTTCTTCTTTTGATAGTCATGCCTTTAGTGTGTCATATCCCAGGAATCACTGCCAAATCAAATGCTGTGAAGCTTTTGATCTATGTTTTAGGTGTTATATTTAGATTCCTTATCCATTTTAAATTTGTAAGTGTTGTTAATTAGGGTCCAATATTTTCTTTTGTATGTAGATATCCAGTTTTCCTAATCTTCTCTCTGTTTTTTTTCATTTTATTTAAATTATCTAATTATCCACCATTTGTTGAAAAGACTGGGTTTTCCCCATTGAACGGTCTTGATACTCTTCTCAAAAATCACTTGGCCGTACAACAACAAGACATACTGTAATTGAATTTGTGAAATATAGTGATAAAGAAAAAATCCTAAGAGCAGGAAGACAAAGAAGTCCCTAATTTACAAGGGAAGAACCATAAAGCTAGCTGCAGATCTCTCAAGAGAAACATGGCAAGCCAGAAGTGAGTGGCATGATATATTCAACGTGCTGAATGGGAAAAACCTGCAGCCAAGAATACTCTATCCAGCAAAGCTACTATTAAGAATAAAAGGAGAGATAGAGTTTAACAGACAAGCAAAAACTAAAGGAGTTCATGACCACTAAACCAGCCCTGCAAGAAATATTAAAGGAGATTGTCCTCACGCACTGAAATAAAGTTTTCAGACACCAATCTGAGCAGCCATGCAGGGCTGCCTCTGCAAGGGACAGGAGCAGCAACTGAATCCTGCACATAGCTTTTATTTTGTTTTTTATCAGAAACGCAAGGACAGATGCCTCCAAGTGTGGGAAAGGAGTACAAAGGGATGGCGAATATCTTGAAGCAGGCTAGCATTTTCCCCTACATGTAGGCACGCAGGGAGTCAGTCATGGGATAAGGGAGGAGCGAGATGTTTGGGCTAGCAATTGCCAGGTGCAGAAAGGGGGTACTGAGGGTCACATTCTTTTATACCTCTTAACTTATGCCCTGTCCCTGGAGATCACGGGATCCTGCTTCTACCAGGCCATTGTGCTCAATAGCCTGAGAATAGAAATGCTGCTGACGTCTCAGCTGCTTCCACAGTCACTCCTTAGGGCTTACAATATACTTTCTAAGACTAACCCAAGAGATCATGGAATCCTGCTTCTACTGGGCCACTGCACTCAATAGCCCGAGAACAGGAACACTGCTGACATTTCAGCTGCTTCCACAGTCACTCCTTAGAGTTTACAATATATTCTGTTAATCTATGCCTTACCCCAGGAGATCATGGGATCCTGTTCCTAGTGGGCCATTGCATTCAATAGCCCAAAACAAGAATGCTGCTGATGTTTCAGCTGCTTCCACACTCACTCCTTAGGGTTTACAATATATTTTCTAAGAATAACTCCACAGGAGAATCTTTGAGTGGAAAGGAAAAACCAAAAGTGACAAAGACTAGAAAAGAACAGAGAAAATCTCCAGAAACAACAGCAAAACAAGTAATAAAATGGCACTAAATACATATCTATCAATAATTACTCTGAAAGTAAATGTACTAAATGCTCCAATCAAAAGACACAGGGTATCAGAATGGATTAAAAAAAAAAAAAGACCCATCTACTATATGCTGCCTCTAAGAGATTCATTTTAGACCTAAAGACACTTGCAGATTGAAAGTGAGGGAATGGAGAAATATGTATCATGCAAAGGGACACCCAAATGGAGTAGCACTACTTGTATCAGACAAAGTAGATTTTAAAGCCAAGACTAACAAGAGATGAAGAAGGATACCACATCATAATAAAGGGGACTAAACAACAAGATCTAACAACTGTAAATATTTATGCCCCCAACTTGGGAGCACCTGAATATATAAATCAATTAATAACAAACTTAAAGAAACTCATTAATACTAATACAATAATGGTAGGGGACTTTAATACCCCACTTACAGCAACTGGACAGATCATTTAAGCAGAAAATCAACAAGAAACAATGGCTTTGAATGACACACTGGACCAGATGAACCTAATAGTATATTCAGAACATTTCATCCTAAAGCAGAAAAATATACATTATTTTCAAGTGCACATGGGAGATTCTCCAGAATAGATTGCATACTAGTTCACAAATGAGGCCTCAACAAGTACAAAAAGCTGAGATCATATCATGCATATTTTCTGACCAGAATGCTATGAAACTTGAAGTCAACCACAAGAAAAAATTTGGAAAGACTACAAATACATGGAGGTCAAATAACATGCTACTAAACAATGAATGGGTCAACCAGGAAATCAAAGAAGAAAAAAATTACATGGAAACAAATGAAAATAAAAACACAACAGTCCAAAACCTTTGGGATGCAGCAAAAGCAGTCCTAAAAGAGAAGTAAATAGCAATACAAGCTTACCTCAGAATGCAAGAAAAATCTCAAATAAACAAACTGACTTTATACCTAAAGGAGCTAGAAAAAGAACAAATGAAGGCTAAAGCCAGCAGAAGGGAATAATAAAGATTAGAGCAGAAACAACTGATACTGAAACAAAAACACCAGTAGAAAAGATCAATGAAAATAGGAGCTGGTTCTTTGAAAGAATTAATAAAATTAATAATTAATAAACCCCTAGCCAAATTTATCAAAAAGAAAAGAGAAAGGACCCAAATAAATAAAATCAGAAATGACAGAGGAGAAACAACAACCATGAACACTACATCAAAAACTAATGATAATAATTATGTTGGGTAATTGAATGTAAATTAAAAAAACCCAACTACACAGAAATATAAACAATTATAAGATAATTTTATGAGAAACCATATGCCAACAAATTGGACAAAATGGAAGAAATTGATATATTCCTAGAAACATATAAATTACCAAAAGGGAAATAGGAAGAAATAGAAACTTGGACTGATAACCAGCAAAAAAGATTGAATCAGTAATCAAAAATCTCCAAACAAACAAAGGCCCAGGGCCAGATGGCTTCAAAGGAGATTTCTACCAAACATTTAAAGAAGAGTTAATGCCTGTTCTTCTCAAACTATTTCAAAAAACAGAAATGGAAGAAAAACCCAAATTCATTCTATGAGGACAGCATTACCCTGATACCAAAACCAAAGACTCCACTAAAAGAGAGAACTACAGGCCAATATCCCTGATGAACATGGATGTAAAAATTCTCAATAAAATGCTAGCAAATCTAATCCAACAGTAAATTAAAAGAATCACTCACCACAATGAAGTAGGATTTATCTCTGGGCTGCAAGGGTGCTTTAATATTCATAAAGCAATCAATATGATACATCATATTAATAAGTGCAAGGATAAAAACCATAAGATCCTTTCAATAGATGTAGAAAAAGCATTTGACCAAGTACAACATCCATTCATGATTAAAACCCTAAACAAAGCAGGGTTAGAGGGAACACACCACAACATAATAAAGGCCATATACAAAAAGCCCCACAGTTAATATCATCCTCAATGGGGAAAAACTGAGAGCTTTTCCCCTAAGGTCAGGAACACAACAGGGATGTCCATTCTCACCACTGTTATTTAACATAGTACTGGAAGTCCTAGCCTCAGCAATCAGACAAGAAGAAGAAATAAAAGGCATCCAAATTGGCAAGGAAGAAGTCAAACTTTCACTATTTACAGATGACATGATACTCTATATAGAAAACCCAAAAGACTACCAAAAAAATGCTAGAAGTGATAGAGGAATTCAGCAAAGACACAGGATATAGAATCAATGTACAGAAATCTGTTGCTTTTATATACACTAATAACGAAGCAGCAGAAAGAGAAATCAAGGAATTGATCCCATTTACAATTGCACCAAAAACCATAAGATACCTAGGAAAAAACCTAACCAAAGAGGTAAAGGATCTGTACTCTGAAAACTATAGAACACTTAGGAAAGAAATTGGGGAAGAAACAGAGAATGGAAAAACATTCCATGCTCATGGATTGGAAGACTATTGTTAAAATGTCTATAGTACCCAAAGCAATCGACACATTCAGTGCAATGGCTAACAAAATAACACCAGTATTTTGCATAGAGCTGGAACGAACAATTCTAATGGTATGGAACCAGAAAAGATCCAAATAGCCAAAGTAATGTTATAAAAGCAAAGCAAAGCAAAGCTGGAGGGATTACAATTCCAGACTTAAAGCTGAATTACAAAACTGTAATCAACAAGACGGTATGGTACTGGCACAAAAACAGACACAAAGATCAATGGAACAGAATAGAGAACCCCAAAAGGGACCCTCAACTCTATGGTCAACAAATCTTCAACAAAGCAGGCAAGAATATCCAATGGAAAAAAAACAGCCTCTTCAACAAATGGTATTGGGAAAATTAGACAGCCACATGCAGAAGAATGAAATTGGGCCACTTTCTTACACCATACACAAAAGCAAATTCAAAATGGATGAAAGACCTAAATGTGAGAGAGGAATCCATCAAAATCTGAGAGAACACATGCAGAAACCTCTTTGACCTAGACCGCAGCAACTTCTTACGAGACATATCTTCAGAAGCAAGGGAAACAAAGGCAAAAATCAAGATAAAAAACTTCTGCACAGCAAAAGAAACAATCAAGAAAGCTAAAAAACGACCTACAAAATGGGAGAAGGTATTTGTAAATGACATATCAGATAAAGGGCTAGTATCCAAAATCTATAAAGAACTTACCAATTCAACATCCCAAAAAACAAAAAATCCAGTCAAGAAACAGGCAGAAGACATGAATAGACATTTCTCCAAAGACATACAAGTAGCTTGGATAAACAGGACCCTGGGATCATGACCTGAGCCGAAGGCAGACACTTAATGACTGAGCCACCCAGGCGCCCTTTTTCATGCTATTTTAAATAAAATTGTTGTAATTTCCCTTTCAGATTGTTCACTGTTAGCATATTTTTTAGAGGGGTGGGAAGGGTGGAGAGAGAGAGTATCTCAAGCAGACTCCTGCTGAGCATGGAGCCCAACCCAGGACTTGATCTCACGACTCTGAGATCATGACCTGAGCTGAAATCAAGAGTCAGACACTTAACTGACTAAGCCACCCGGGTGCTCCTACATTGATCAATTTTTATATGTTGAACCATCCTTGCATTCCAGGAATAAATTTTGATGCTCAGGTTCTCTAATCGTTTAAATGTCCTGCCAAATTCTGCTTCCTTATATTTGTTGAGAATTTTTGCGTTGATGTTCATAAGGGATATTTGTCTATAGTTTTCTTGTAGTTTCTTTGGTATACGGGTAATGCTGGCCTTTAGAGTAAGTTAGGAAATGTACCCTTCACTTTTTGGAAGTCTGAGAAGGATTGGTATTAGATCTTCTTTAAGGGCTTGGCAGAATTCACCATGAATCTACCAGGTCCAGGGGTATTCTTTCTTTGAAGATTTTTTTTATTACTGATACACTTGATACACTCTCCTTAGGATTTTTGGTTTATTCAGATTTTCTATTTTTTTTTTTTTTTTGGTCATTTTTGGAAGAATTTTTTTTTTTTAATGTTATGTTAATCACCATACAGTTCATTAGTTTTTGATGTAGTGTTCCATGATTCATTGTTTGCACATAACACCCAGTGCTCATTGCATGGAGGACATTAGCAGATTTTCTATTTCTTTATGATTTAGTTTTGGTGGATTTTGAATTTCTAGGAACTTGTTCATTTTATATAGGTTATTTAATTTGTTGGCATACAATTATTCATAGTACTCACAATCCTGTTTATTTCTGTAGAATCAGTTGGAATGTTCTCACTTTCACTTTTGATTTTAGTAATTAGAATCTTTTCCCCTTTTTCTTAGTCCATCTAAGTAATGGTTTATTGATTTTGCAGACTTTTTCAAAACACCAACATTTTTTTCATTGATTTTTTCAATTAGTTTCCTATTTTGCTAATTTCCTCTAATCTCTATTATTTCCTTCTTTTTGCTAATTTTTTGGGCTTAGTTTTCTTTTTCTAGTTCATTAAATTATAAATTAGTTTGTTGAAGTACTTTGTAATAATGTACTTTCTTACATTTTACAATGTAAGCATTTATAGCTATAAATTTCCCCCTCAGCACTTTTCCTGTGTCCCACAAGTTTTGGTGTTTTTTTCTTTGTTTTCATTCTTCCCTACATTTTTCTAATTGTCCTTGCGATTTCTTCTTTGACCCATTTTTAAAGATTATACTGTTAAATTTTCAGAAATTTGTAAATTTTCTAGTTTTCCTCTGTTATTAACTTCTAATGTAATCCCATTGTGGTCAAAGATATTCTTCTGCACAATGTCAGTCTGTGGTATTTTGTTATGGAAGCCCTAACAAAATTATACAGAATTTTAATCCCAAAAAGTGGGATGTTGCTATAACAGATTTCTTTAAAAAGTAGCTTTGGAACTAATGACTAGAGGAAGAACTTTGACGTGCATGTTAGAAAAACCCTACACTGTTTTTGAAGAGACTACTGGCAGTTGTATGGATCTTAAAGGTGCTTCTAAGGAGGCCTCCAATGGAAATGAGAAATGTGTTGTGCACTGGAGGAAAGGTGATCCTTGTTAAAAAGTGACAAAGAACTTGCCTGGACTGTTTTCTAGTGTTTTGTGGAAGATAGAATTTGTAAGTGATGAAATTGAGTATTTAACTGAGGAGATCTCTCTCCCTCTCTTTTTTTTGTTTTCTTTTTTTTAAGTAGGCTCCATACCCAGGGTGGAGCCCAATGCAGGGCTCAAACTCACAACCTTGAGATCAAGATCTGAGCTGAGGTCAAGAGTTAGACACTAAACTAAGCCACCCAGGTGCCCCTACCTGAGATTTCTAAGCAAAGTGCTGCTAAAGTGGCCTGTTCCTATTTGCTACTTATGGTAAAATATCAGAGGAGAGAGATGATAGAAGGTGGAGTTGTCATATGTGGAATTTAAAAAACAAAAAGAAAAAACAAAACAGAGGAGCATAGAGGAAGGGAGGGCAAAATAAGACGCAATCAGAGGGAGATAAACCCTAAGAGACTCTTAACCTTTGGAAACACACTGAGGGTTGCTGGAGGGGAGGGAGGTGGGGGGATGGGGTAACTGGGTGACAGGCATTAAGGAAGGCACATTATGTAATGAACACTGGGTGTAATGAGCACTGATGACTCACTGAACTCTACTTCTGAAACTAATAATACAGTATATGTTAATTCATGGAATTTAAATTAAATAAATAAATAAATAAATGGGGGAAAAAAAGATGGAGTTGTGGGGCACCTGGGTGGCTCAGTCGGTGAAGCTTCTGACTAGATTTCAGCTCGGGTCATGATCTCAGTGTTTGTGACATCAAGCCCTGCATTGGGCTCTGAGCTGAGCATGGAGCCAGCTTGAGATTCTCTCTCTCCACCTCCCTCTGCCCCTCCCCTAAACTTGATGATTTAGAATATTCCCAGCACATCAATGTTACAAAAATTGAGAAACATTTTTTGAGATAACACTAAGAGTATGGCTAAACACTCATTTGATAAAGAGATTACAAGTGTTTGTATCCCTCAAAATTCAAATGTTGAAACCTATTCCCCAATATGATGGTATTTAGAGGTAGGGTCTTTGAAGGTGATTAGGTCATGAGGATGGAGCCCTCATATGGGATTAGTGCCCTTCTAAAAATGAAACCCAAGAGTGCTACCTTTCTCCTTCCTCCATGTGAGGATACTGAAAGAAAACAAAACAAAACCATTAACCAGGAAGAGGGCCCTCACCAGACACCAAAACTGCTGGCACTTTGATTTGGGCGTAGTCTCTAGAACTGTGAGAAATAATGTGTTATTTATAAACCACCATATTTATAGTATTGTTACAGCAGCCCGAATGGACTAAGACAGGATGTTACTCATAGATCAATCAGCTGTCTCAGCAGTAGCTAGGAATAGAGAGATGGGGTTATACCAGCAGAACATTGCTAGCTTGGATTGAAGGGGACAGAGATGGGAAAATAGAAAGGCAGGCTATCAGACTTCCGGGATACTACAGAATTGGATCTCAGAACTATCCATCTGTGAACATGTTTTAGACTTCAAGAAAAGGGAAGAATGACCCTGAAGGTATTCCGAGATCAGTAAGACTGCCACTGCTACTACGGGATCATAAGGCACAGGTCCACAGGTCAAGGCTTTGTTTCCTCTTGAAGCCTTTGTTAACTTTGATTCCAGAGGGCAGAGCCATCTCACGGTTTTCAGTAGGCCAGATTGCTGCTCAGGGCTGTAAAGGAAAGACTGCCACCCAGGGCCTCAGGGGCCATACACTACCACCCTAGCAGGCTAAGAAGGTGGATTACTCCCCAGTGGCCTGGAAGACACAGCACTGAGCTAAAGAGGATTATTCTCCAGTCTTAAAATCTAGTGAAAGTTGCCTCCTAGGTTTTGAACTCATATGGGACCATGACTTCTCTCTTCATTCTGATTTCGCCATTTTGAAATGGAAATGTTTAACCTATGTCTCTTCCATCATTGTATTTTGGAAGCAGATAACTTATATGGCTTTCATAGTTTCACAACTGGAGAATTTTGCCTAAGGATGAATCATACTTCAAGTCTTGCCCACATATGATTTAGATGATACTTAGATGAGATTTGGGAATTAGAGTTGATGAAATTGACCAAGACTTTTGGGGTGTTTCGATTGTCTTAATCCCTAGTTCCTCAGAATAAAACATTTTTGGGAGACAGGGCTTTAAAGAGGTAATTGAATTACAACAGAGCCATTAGGTTGGCCCCTAATCTAATCTGATTGGTGTCCTTACAAGAAAAGGAAATTTGGACACATTAAGAGAGAGACACATGTGCACGCACATGAGGACATGTATGAAGACACAGCAAGAAGGCAATTATATGGAAGCCAAGCAGGTGCCTCAAAGGAAACCAAACCTGCTGACATTTTGATCATGGACTACTAGCCTCCAGAACTGTAAAAAAAAAATAAATTTCTATTGTTTAAGCCACTAGTGGGTATGACATCTGCTTCTGGCACTTATTTCCATTATTCCATGTTGTGCATTCTTTCATGTGCATTTTGTCCATTCGTGTATCTTCTCTTGTGAAGTATCTGTTCAAGTCCTTTGCACATCTGAAAAAATCTGGATGGTTCATTTTATTTTTTATTTGTTCATGTTCTTTATATATTCTGCAAACAAGTTCTTTGTAAAATGTACATACTATGAACATGTTCACCCAGTCTATGGTTTGCCTATTTAGATTCTTAGGTATCTCTTGATGAACAGAAATCTTAAATTTTGAAAAAGTCTTCTTGTATCATTTTATGTTTCTAGGAAAATTTTGCCTTCCTCAATGTCACAAATATATCCTCATAGGTTTTCATCTAGAAGCTTTACGGTTTGGGCTCTTTCCTCTAAGTCCATGAAACACCTCAAAATGTCTATTTAGGACTAGGTAAAGGTTGAGGTCACTGTTTTCCATTTGGATGGTCTGGTTTGTAAAAATATGAGTTGTTGAAGACTTTCCGTTTCTTGTTGAATTTTCTTGACTCCGGTTGAAAATCAATTGACTATGTAATGTGTGGTCTATATTAGGACTCTATTATGTTTCAAGGTGTATTTGTCTATCCATATGTCAACACTACACTGCTCTGTTTATTTTAATTAGAATACATCTTGAAGTTTGATAGTGTAAGTCCTCCAATTTTTTCAAGATTGGTTTTGCTATTCTAGATGTTGTAAATTTCCAAATTGTACAATCAGCTTGTCAATTTCCTCATAATATCCTGCTGGGGTTTTCTTAGGAGTTACAGTGAATCCATAGATCAAGTAGAGATTGGCATCTTAACAATATTGAGTCTTCCAACATAGGAATGTGACATACCTTTCTATTTATTTAGGCATTTTTAAATTATTCACAGCAACTTTTGTACCTTTCAGTATAAAGTTCTCATTCATATGTAATTAGCTTTGTTCCTAGGTATATGACTATTTTATGCTATAGATCATATTATTTCAGTTTTCAAGTGTTCATTGTTAATATAGAATTGCAGTGTGTCATTATTGAACTTCTATCCTGTAACTTTTCTAAATTCACTTATTCATCCAAAATTAGTAGTTTTGAAAATTTCATATAATTTTTGTAAATACACAATTACTTTCCCTTTTTTTCTTAATCTTTGTTTTTTATTTCTTTTTCTTACCTATTGTACTGGCCAGGGCTTCTATTGTGATGTTGAACAGAAGGGGCAAGCATAGATATTTTTGCCTCCTTTCCAATTCCAGGGGAAAAGGATTTAATATTAAACCATTAAACATTATATTAGCTGTTAGATTTTCATTGATGTCCTTATGGAATGGTAAAATTCTCTTCTATTTTTGGTTTACTGGGAGTTTTTCATCTTGAGTGTTTAATTTTTTCAAATTGTTTTCATTACTGTCATTTCCCCTTTATGTTAATTTGGTGAATTATATTGCTGGGATAAACCCAACTTGGTCATGCTATATCATTTTTTTCATTGTTTTGTTTCCTACTATTTTAAGTATTTTTGCAGCTGGATTCATGAGGGATATTAATCTTTTTCTTTTCTCATATTTGTCAAGTTTTGTTACTAGAGTTATGCAGACCTCATAAAACAAGGTGAAAAGTCCTCTTTATTTCTTGAAAGAGTTTATGTAGAAGTTTGGAAGTTTTCTTATTGGAAAGATATGTAATTACAAATTCAATACTTTAATAAATATGGAAATATTTTTAGATTTTTTTCTTCTTGTATTTTTGACAAGCTATGGGTTAAAAGACAATTTGTCCATTTCATCTGAGTAGTTGAACTTATTGGTATAAAGTTATCCATAACATGCTCTTATTATCTTTAATGTCCAACAAGCTATGTAGTGGTATCTTCCTTTTCATTCTTGATATTAGTAATTTGTGTTTTCTCTTTTTCACTTGATCAGGTTTTTGTTTACTAGGCTGTCATAACAAATTACCATAAACTGAGTGGCTTGAAACTACAGAGATGTATTCTCTCACATTTCTGGAGGGCAGAAATCGAAAATCAAGGCTCCTTTTAAAGGCTGTAGGAGAGGGGCACCTGGGTGGCTCAGTTGGTTAAGCGACTGCCTTCGGCTCAGGTCATGATCCTGGAGTCCCGGGATCGAGTCCTGCATCGGGCTCCCTGCTCGGCAGGGAGTCTGCTTCTCCCTCAGACCCTCCCCCCTCTCATGTGCTCTCTTTCTCATTCTCTCTCTCTCACATAAATAAATAAAATCTTTTAAAAAAATAATAAAGGCTGTAGGAGAGGATTACTCCTCACCTCTTAATAGTTTCTGGTTGCTGGCAACCTTTGACTTGAGGATGAATTACTCCAATCTCTGCCTTTGTCTTCACTAGGCCTTCTGTTTCTATGTCTGTCTATGGTCTTCTTATAAGGACACCAAGTCATTGGATTTAATATGATCTCATAACTAATTACATCTGCAAATACCCTATTTCCAAATAAGGTCAAATTCTAAAGTTCTGGATGGACATGACTATTATTCAAGCCTGTATATTATTCTTGATAAGTGTTTATCAATTTTTATCATTTTCAAAATCTCACTTTTGATTTTGATTTTGTTAATTTCTAACAATTGTGGATAAGTTCTCAGTCAACATCATCTCTTCAAACATTTCTTCTGTACCATTCTCTTTATCTTCGCCTTCAGAAACTCAATTACGAGATGCAAGGCCATTTGATTTTGCCTACAAAACTCAAATACTCTATACTTTTTATTTTCACTCCCTTTTTCTCTTGTTTTTTACTTTTGATTGTCCTGTCTTCCAAGTCTATCATTTCTTCTATGTGTAATCCTATCATATTCAATTCTAGAATTTTCTTTATTTCACATAATTTACATGTCTCTGCTGAAATTCCCCATCTCTTCATGCACGTTTTCCACCCTTTTTACTACTTCCTTCAGCATTTTAATCATAGTTAATCTACCTCTGATAACTGTAACATCTGGGCAATCTCTGAGTTTGCTTCTATTGACTCTTTGCTCTCTGGATCAAATTTTTTGCTCCTTTGCAGGTCTTATCATTTCTTGCTGTATGCTGGGTATTTTCCATAAAACAGTAGAAAATAAAATGAAAATAAATAATTACCTCCACAAAAGGGCATGCCTGTTCCTTTGTCAGGCTCTTAGAGTGGGAAGCTGAGTTAATCTAATCTGTAGTTGAGGTGGAGATGAGCTTTGCTGCTGATTTAGTTTAACTTTACCACTTGCTTCAAATATTTTAAATTAAAAGGGTTTCCTTTCAGCAGGGATTGGGATCTGAGCATTGGTGAGATCCTAGTGGAATCTTTGTGCTTTTCGGCTAAACTGCCTGGTTTCCAAACATGGGGACTTCCTCTCTGCACTACATTCCAACAGCATATTTTAGAATTCCTGAAGTATTCTCTTTGTATTCTACTCAGGCTTCCTGAGTAGGTGAACTCTCTCTCAAATTACCACGCCTTTTGGAGGATACAGTTGCTTATACTCACAATGCCTCAGAAAGATTGTTTTTTTTATTTTAGTTCTGTTCTATGTTATCTTCCTATAAATGAGTGGTTTACTAAAATTAGCAATCTGGCTGGTTGAAAAGAAGACATACATTGTGGATTTACAAAGATACTAATAAGCCAATGTTTACTGAACTTCATTTCACAGTAAGCCTATACAGGACATTGAAGAGATAAAGAAAAGTTCTCTTTCTTTTTCACAAATCCACTGAACACTTACGATATATGGCAACATATTCTGGCAACATACAATATAATCTAAGTAACTGGGATGGATAAAAATGGAGTTCCTAAATTATAAAAGATCTCATTTGATTTTCTAAAATCTAAAATTAGAAGTGGACTAGTTCAGGTTCATTTTATCATGTGATTCTGTCATCTCCTAAAATTTTGTCATCAATATCCATTTAGTGTAAGGAGAAAAAATTGGGTAAGAGCATTCCCATTTTTCAGGATCTTAATGAGAAAATAATGAACATCCATTTCATTTACATTTCACTGGCTAAAATTCAGTCTCATGCTCATACTTAATTGAAAGGGAAGCTGGGAAATATAGTCTTGCTGGGTTTCCAGGACAAAAAAGAAATAGATACACTCAGTTCATAGAACCCGCTAATTTTGTCAGCTTAAGACCTTTTATTTTTAAAGATAAATATTCAATACAAAAATGTTGATTGAACTGAAAAGGAATGCCTTATCTGTTTATCCAAGCTACTGTACTGACAGTGGAGGCAAGGCATACTTTGAGGGAGGAGGTGGTTACCTTCCATTACTTTAGCCATAAGTGAAGGATAAACACATATTCAAAAATCTACTTATAATCCCCTTTAAACTTAATATTTTCAGCCTCTGTTATGCCTAAGGGTAAAGGTTAAATGATGGGATTAAAATACTATCAAAGTAACATTTTGTTTTAAAATAATTTCTTTAATGTGTTAGTGCACATTTCTAAGCCTAATATTCTAGTATGGACCTATAAATCCAATTTTTCCCTATGCCATCCTCCCCACATACAATTTATAAACTTCAATTCTATCAATTCCTCTCTCACCACACTGTGGTCCTTCACAACTTGAATTTCATCTTCCCTGATGTACAGGAGTCAGGACTGAATGCTGTTTCTCAGGTGTGGCTGCACCATAATTTTCAGAGGATGACAGAAATTTTTTATGGTTTGTAACCATTTTTTTTCTAGTGATGCCAGATTTCAATGAATCAGTGTTTACTGAAATATCTCCCATGTTCACTGCTGCATGATAAACAGTATTTTATTCCACTTTGTCTTACTAGCCCAGAAGTCTTCAGAAATATTATTTACATAGTCCTATATCTAGCAACTTATTCCTAATTGAGATCTGTTTCCACCATATATCCACTTTCCTTTAAAAGTGCTCCTTCTTTGTACTTTAAACTTGTTCTCACCATTTTTTATTTTGGCTACAGAACCATTTTTCTAAAATGATAAACCTTGTTAATCTTCTTCAAAGATTCTTCTGAGAACCAGTCACTGAGCACCTTCTGGATGAGTAATTTGAATTTGAATTTTATCTGGGATCTGTAAACCATCCTTTATCTGCACAGATAGGGATCCAAGTAGAAGCTATCTGATCATTTGCATGACAGAGAGAAAGAAAACCATTTTGGTGGATACCTATATCACAATTATTTTGTACCTTGTGTTTTTTTTTTGGACTGATTTTGTCCTTTAGAATTTGGGTTCTACAAAGTTCACACCCTGTTTAAAAGGCTTAATATCTGCCCATTCAAGACTACTTCTATAAATAATTATAATTTGCTATAAATGAAAATCTAAGAAGCTCTTGACTGCAGTTTGTGGTAACTTACATTAATCACATCTGCTGTTATTCACAAACTTCTCAGCCTTATGTATGAACACGAACCCTTGTTTTATGTAAAACACAACTGAAGTAAATCTGCCTATAGCTACTTCTTTCATGCATTAGTGATTAAAATCTCATTTTAGAGACTAAGCTTCATGAAACTATTGCAAGTGTATGTGACAGACCACTTGGCATAGTATTTGGCTTTGTGGCAGGAATCAAGTCCATACCTAGAGAATCACCTGTGCAAAGCTTAAGCAATGAAAGCACTTACATGAATTCAGGTCTGCTCCCCTTAATAAGTGGATTCCAGAAGAAAAACATTTTATAAAGACTGTAAGAAATGTACTGATATGGTAAAACTATTATTTCAAAATCCAATTCTAAAGGAGCTGTTGAGCAATGCTGATTATCTGGGTCCTGGAAAATATCTCTTATAAAAGTGCTCCAAACAAAACATGGTTTACAATGATTGAGAAAATATGAAAGGCTGGATTTTGTAGACTGCTTGGTGCACTTTTGTTGTTCCTCTTAAATAAAGTAGAAAAAAATCTACAGTGTTGTAGTCCTTTGGTTTTATTTTCTGGGATTAAAAAAAGTATAGGCATAAATGTTTTTACATGGTCTTCTTGAAGATATCCTTTAAAATAACTTGTGAAATGGCTTTATTTATGTCTCTTGATTATCAGTACTCATCAACATCACTGTCAGCCTTGATTAACTGGTTAAAAATTTCAGAGCAGAATAAGGAACTTTCATGAACATTTCCCCCAATCCCTGAGAATCATAATCATCACAGATATATTTTATCCCTTCATCATAAATCTCTGGAAAGTAGCCGTGTTCGTTCATTGTTCACAGGGCAAGGGGCAGTGTCATAGAGAGTTAATCCATGTAAATTGGCTTCCACTCGTAAAGAAATTTTCTGTAACAGAAAAGAAAATTATATATAGGCGTTTGTTCCTTAAAGACATCTTCAATGTCTTCAACATCACATCTTCAATATGTTCTGAAGAATATTTGTGGGACTGGAGATGTAAATCAATTCTAAGGAGTAACAAGATTGAGACAGATGCTGTACTGCCAAAGGTATCATCTGTAGTACCAACAGTTAGGTAAACCAAGCTTTCCTACTCAGAAGTTCTTCATTTTTCTTCGGTTACTAAAAGGAATCAGTGAAACTAAAGGTTGAGGATGGCCTATGTAAACATAGGCAGAGTTGATGAAAATTCTGTGAAAAGTTTTCTGCTTACTTGTTTTACAATCCTATTTTCAAGGTTGAACCCCTTACTAACAACACACTACTTCCCCAAACACAGAAATGATTTACCTGAGAAGCTCTTCTGGCATCGCTGCTTATGAAGTTAATTTTCAGAAAGGTTGGAGACTTGACTATAGCAACTTCTTTTATTCCACCTGAGGGAAGTTTGCATAAATCTAATGCTGTGTTTTCTTACCTGAAAATCACGGATGTAAGTCAGGAAAAAACCAAAGAAGGAGAAAGACATAGACCATTCTGCTGCAGTGGTGACCATGTGAAGCACATAACCCTTGAGTGACAATGGAAAAAAAAAGTAATTCTGTGAAATTTCATCTGAATGATCCAGAATTTCTCTCAAATAAAAGACCCATAAAACCTGCAAACCAATCTGTCTTCTGAAATTCAAAGGACATCAGGTAAACACTAAGGACATATTAATACACTATGGCCTTTTGTTAAAAATGTATCCATGAGTTTATTAATTGTAACAAACATGCCATATTAATTAAAGATGTTACTAAATGAGGCAGGTACAGAATATATTGATAACATAGAACCCTGTGCACTATTTTCACAATTTTCTGTAGATATAAAACTGCCTAAAATAAGATTTGTTTAAAAACTTAATTCTATTTATCTTTTATAAATAATTCTATATCTGAACTCTCTGGAAAACAAAACAAAACAACCCTTAATTTATTGAACATATCTCAAGAATTAAAGAAAGACATTAGGAAAGTCCTCCTAAATGATCTAGCTATCGTAACCTCCTCTAGAGCAAATAAAATTTCCATTTGAAGAACTAAGACCAAGAGAACCTCTACTCTATAATTGGGAAGTTACTGCCTTTCCCACAGCCATAAGATTCATTAAATGCCACTAAAAATGTCAATAAAAAATGCTCATGATAAACGTGTTATTTTTAGAGCATTAAATAATACATGGATTATAACTGAAGGAAACTAGTAAATTATTTCATTCTTTCATTCTCACAAACATATCCCATCCGGGGCTAATTCTTTAAAAACAATTCAAAATGAAATGCCACTGCAAGGTTTGTGAAAACAGATGAACTTATTTTATCATCTAGCTAGTATACATCCCTCCTCTTTTTTCCCTCTGGGTCAAAGATGTTATCGCCATTCAGATATCCACTATATTGAAACCCAAATGCAGAGTCCATAATAATAAATCTCTAGATGGTAATTCAGAAAACAAGTATTCTAATAATAAAAGATCTCAGTTGGGTATGTTGTACATTATATACATATTTAGAGGAGTCAATTTCTGAGAAAACTCTTTGCCATCACAATTCTCTTTGTGTCTTGAAAATGTTCACTGTTGAAACGTGACAGAAGAATATAGGTGGTGCTACATAAACTCAATCATACATAGAAAATAATCCTAATTTAACAAAATGATTATTCTACTGAAAAAGTATCATTTTTTTAGTGATGACATGAAAAATACATCAAAATCAACCATAATAGTTATCCTTAATACAATTAAACTAAGTTTTATAGATTCCAAGTTCTTACTCTGTCCTCGGGGTTCCAATGGAGTTTCTGAACGATATCTGTGCCGAAATTCCCACTGTACAAAAGGGATGAGCAAGTCAGCACTATAAAAAAAGTAAGTCAAGGAGAATCTCAGAGAAAACCTGTAAGCTTAGATTCAAAATAAAAATCACTTTAAAGGTCCACAAGGATTACTCATACATTTGTTTCCAAGGTTCAAACCCATTTTCTTAAAGAATAGATGTTATACAGCAGTAGTGAAAATTAAAATGTACCCAGAGGATTACTATGAAATGGTTTGCATAGTCAATCCCTCTTTGCTCAGTAAATCAGCAGCACTAGCCTAAGATTCTGCTACATAATTGTTCTCGGGAGGGAATTAACTCATCCTTCCTATCTCTGAAGTGAGTATGATCAGGCTAAATCTTATCTTTGTTCTCAACTCAATTACTGAGATCCTATGTAAAATTTGAATTTCATGTTTCAAGTCCTTTAATTTAGGGTTACTAACCCAAGAATCTCACCCACAAGATGCCTGCTCATAATATGCCAACAGTGTTCACTTAAATTGTTATTCAATTCCCTTCCAAGTATAGCCACATTTTACAGCAAAGGATACTGCTAAATGCACTTACTCCACACCAGATAACCACCAGTAGTCTGATCCAGAAGACTTGTTTGCCATGAATTTTGGGCTGCATTTGGTAGGAAAGGATGGTCTGAACGAACATGTATAACGAGCCCATACCAAAGGTGAGCACAGCTCCACATACATGCACAACAAAAAAGGCTGTTTTCTGAGAGGTAGAAAGAAGAAATAAGTAAATAAGGGAAACTCAAAACATATTGCCAACACAATATTTGAAAGCACAAGCTAGTGATCTCAAAAGAACAGTCGCTGAATGGAAAAGCACTGTGAATTCTAGAGACTACTTCCTGAAGCAATTCTCTGTCAGAGTACTCCACAAAAGCCAGATTACAGTAAACCAAATTGTTCACATGTCACTACTGAAAATATGACAGTAATTATTCATTTACTCATTGAATAATAGGTTAATTTGGGTAACTTTTCTGTGTCAAGCACTGTTCTAAGTACTCAGATATATTAGTGAACAAAACAGACAAAAATCTGGCCCTCAGAGTTTACATTCAAGTGAAGAAGCACAAACAATAAGTAATAAACTTTAGAAATAAGTAAAGTCCATCGTACGCTAGATGGTAATAAGGGTTATAGAAAAAGAGTAGTGCATGGCAAAGGAGGATCAGGATGGTTGGGAAACTGGAGGGAGTTTCAACTTAAATCTAATTTAAATCTAAGTACAATTGAATGGTCAAAAAATTAAAGCATTCCCTCTTGGCTCTCACTGATTGGTTTTGATAAATTCCAATTCTTTTCTCCTTTATCTCACTCATCAGTATCCATTTACATTTTACTTATTATCACATGTACCCTCTGCTTAAAAGTGACAACAGTAGCTCTCCAAAAATTCTACAAACGTTTTTGGTTGAACCACTCTAGTTTCTGAAGGTGATGCGGTCTGTATTTCACTTGGTTGAGAAGGCACCGTAGAGCACCTGGCAGAGAGTGTATGATGGGGTAACAAGAGGGGAGAGGTTAAGGCTTGGGTTCCTTCTTTCACAATCGACTGTGCTAATTCACAAACATAGAGCCCAATTTTCTTGTTGAAGCTATAAGAAGTAAAAGATAGTAATGTTTTTGCCAAAGCCATTGGTTTTCTTTTGGAGAGGAAGGGCTATTTTGATTCAGTTTGTGGTGTTATAACTGGCGATGTTATGAGTACTGGGAAGGGAAAAAAAATGCATTGCTATTACCACTTTGGGTAACAAAGAAAAAAAACTTCAGCACCCGTAAAACATAATACAAAATGGTATTATCTTCTTATGGGAATTTATCTATACATATGAATAAAGGCTAGAAAAATATAGGCAAAAATGAAATTAACTATTTTAGGACTACGAGCAGGTGAATTTTTCCTTAAAAAAAAAAAAATTTCTCATATGTATTGATGAAGATAAATACAGATATAGCCTGACTGATGCCCACCTGTGATCACTATACAGTCCCAACAACAAAATCCTGTGAATTAAAAAGTAAAAGTAAAGAATGGAGAGTGATTACTGTTTTTTATAATTAAAAATAAAGGCATTTAAAACTGGTTTTAACTGGCAGTACTTCTGCTTGTACATTCAATTTTGTCATTTTAGAGACCAGGGAAACAGCAAAAGATCTTGAAATAGGCCAGAGAGTATTTTTCCAGTGGAATATTAGAGCCTCTGGGGCTGGTTCTACACAAATGTGAGTTTTACTTGGCTCTGATTAGGCTATTTTTCACAGAAAACTTCCGTCATCTTAGAAGTTATGTGTAGAGACAGAAGTTAACTTACAGAAAACTGATAGTAAGGCAAATAATCCATATCTATACAAATGCAAGTTGTGTCTTTTTGAATGTTATTAATTGTCACTCTGTGAATATGACCAGTTTTACATCATAAATTTATTTTAGCATTCCCTATCTGACTACAAACATGTGGTACCTTGACTTTTCTTTTGAGCTGATTTGTAATACCTAATATTTCCCTCCTTAATTAATAAGTTAAATAAAATCTTTGGCACATGTGCAAAAGTCATTATTTTATCCTCTTTAAAAATATATCCTTTCACAAAACAAAGACAAAAACTTATCCTTTGACAAAGACAAGAAAAATTACAGAGATACGTGTGGTCAGGAGCAAATGTCTGATAAAGAACTTATAAATTATATATTCAATGGTCTGTAATCTCTACAAGCAGTTAATGAAACTTAGGAACTAATCTCCTGCTTACTTATCCTTATCCTCTCTCCAAAGTCTCCTTGAGGATAAATTTTATAGGAAGAAAGAATGGCATGTGACAACAGAGGCACATATCATAGAATTACGTTGCCATGAGCCATGCAATACCAAGGATTACTGGTAACCACTGGAAACTAGAAAAGAGGCATGTGTCCCCAAAAGGGAACTATCCCTACTAACATCTTGGTTTTAGACTTCTGGCCTCCTGAACTTTGAGAGAATAAATTTCCGTTATTATAAGCCACTCAATTTATGGCATTTTGTTATGGCAGCCCTATGAAATTAATATAGATTTCTGCTTACTTATCCCTTCCAAGTTTCCTTGAGGATAAATGTCCTAGGAAGGGAAAAATTCCTCTAAATAGGCACTGAGGACTCTTAGCATATGTTTGTTTTGCTGAATATTATTATACACAGTTGTTTTCAAAGAAATTAAATTTGTGTTTTTTCAGTCAGATTTTTTCAAATCCCATTGGGTCTCTTTAAGCATAGACAACCACAATAATAGCAAAAGAATTTCTATCCATCATGCATAGTCCCTTTGGCCTCTTTAATAAGTCACTAAACAATGAGAACATCTTTGTTTGAAGTGCTATGTTAGGTGCTGAATATACAGTGGTGAATAAAACCATTGTGCTTAGAATTAATGGAGAAAAATATCAACTAAAATTTTTAAAAACCATAGATATAAAATTAGACTATAGTAAGTGCTGTGAAGAATTTGTTTCCAGAGGCTTAGAGAACACAAAGAATACAAATAAAGAAAACTAGAACTATATAGGAACCACAGAGAAGATCTCCCTGAGGAAGTAGTTTGCACAGAGATGTTGAAGACACCTAGATCTATTTAGGTTTGGGGTTGTGAAATGTCCAACAAAAGAAACATGTGAAATGGAGTGAAATAAACTTGTCTTATTTAAGGAACAAAGAAAGTCCAGTGTTATACACAAGGGAGGATATTAAAAAGGGGAATGATGTAGAACGAGGCTGGAGAAGTAGATCATGCAGCCAGATCATGCAAGACCTTTGAATTAATTAAGCAGCTTGGCAGTTCATCAAATTCCTTTTTCTCTCTTGATTACATCTCTTCTCATGGAAGTTTGGCGTTGTTCAGCTTTAAGCAGGGGTACAAGGAAACAGAGTGGGATATATATATAATTCCAAAAGATTACACTGGCTGCAATATTAAATGAAAGGGATGTTAAGAGTGAAGGCAGAGGAAGTATTTAGGAGGCTATGGTAGCAGGCCAGGCTATGAGAGATAATGAAATCTGATCTGGTTGAGGAGATGGTAGGGAGAGCAAGCGGAGATGGAAATGGAGAGAAGTAGATGTTTTCAAGAAATGTTTAAGGGATAAAACCAACAAGCCCCTACTTTAAAACACAGTGTTAGAGTCTCTTCCAAGTCAAACTCTATAACTTGAGTTTGTTTCTGCAAGACAGAGTGGGAAGAGGCAGGGGCAATGCACTCACCACTTAAAATAAGCAGTAAAAGTTTACATGAGAAAGGAAGGAAGGATATCGGGGTACTGTTATAGAGTCTGCTTATAAATAGGGCCCAGCAATGAAGCCATCAGTGAAGGATGCAGAGTTCCAAAGTTGCATGAAAAGAGATGTGATCAAGAGAGAAAAAAGGAAATTTGATTCAAAATTCAAAGGCCCAGGGACCCCTGTGGTGAAGATTAACTAGAATGAAAGCTAAAAGGAACACAGCAAAAAAAGTATATAAACCGTTTTTGTAGGCAAATGAGGAAAAGGTAGAAAGGCAGAGTGCACAGGTTACAATCAGGAACTGCCATTGGAATTTACTGGATCACATAAACAAATATCAGTTACTAACAGAGTTAGCATCTTAAGTGTGGAGGTCACTTTGGGATTCATTTTTACCATACAGAGATGAGAGATACTGTTAAATTGCTAAAGGGACAACTGGAACAAAGAATCACTATCCATATACTAAAAATTCCCCAAAACATATTTTTAACACTGAGCTTTAGAAACTGATTAGTGAAGGCAGGATCCTCTTTGTGGCAAAGACAGCTAGCTAGCTATCCATCAAAAATTCTGTGTCCCTTCCATAGTATGGAGTTGCCCCAGGAACTGATGCTCAGAAAGACTTCATTTCCCAGCCCCTTTTGTGTCTAGCAAATAAATGTTAGTAGAATGATGTGAGTCACTGCCAGGTCAAGGTTGTTAAGAAGCAGGTGTGATTTCTTTATATTCTCTTTGACTGTTTCAATCGGCTGGATGCAGAGGGCAATAAGGACTTAGAGAATGGGAGAGCTCAAGGATGGGTAGTGTATGCGCCTTAAATCATTGTGGGAGGAAAGCCGTCTATCAGCCAAAAATACCCGGAGTGGATGCATGAATATGCCTCTATATGTGTATCTGTATGAGTGTGTATTAATAGCTATTAGATGTCTAAATAGGCTATCAGATGTCTAAACTGAAACTCTGAAGACTGCAGAGAGATTAATCAAAAAAAAAAAAAAACACCTATACGCCCAGGATACAGCTGGTATTACCGAAGACTCATCTGAAAGAATGTCAATAGAAAGGAATGTGAAGAGTTTGCAAACATTTGTGAAGGTTAACCTGCTACTTTAAGAATTCCCTGAGAAGGGGCACCTGGGTGGCATAGTAGGTTAAGCGTCTGCCTTCGGCTCAGGTCATGATCCCAGGGTCCTGGGATCGAGTCCCACATTGGGCTCCCTGCTTCTCCCTCTTCCTCTGCCCTACCCCCTGCTCATGCTCTCTCTCTCTCATTCTCGGTATCTTAAATAAATAAATAAAACCTTAAAAAAAAAAAAAAAGAATTCCCTGAGAAAAAGCTGGAAAAAGCTCCATACCCTCCCTTTACTTCCTCATATGAGGGGCTGAGCACCTAGAAATAGAGGTGATCAATGGGAACATCTAAACAAGAATATAAAATAGGTAAATGAGTGTAACTTGTTAGGCATTTTTTTTTTTCAAAGATCTTTATTTTTAAGTAATCTCTACACCCAACACGGGGCTCGAACTCACAACCCCGAGATCAAGAGTTCTATGCTCTATCAAATGGGCCAGCCAGGTGCCCCTCTCATATATATATATATTTTTAAATTTAAATCTATAATTGTGTCACTTATAATTTATATCAATTCTCTCTGGTCTTAGAGTAATCTCCAACTAAGTAGTAATGAAGAATCTAATAGAGTCCTGTGAATTCTTAAAAGGTCAGAATAATTTATAGGTGTTCAGGAGCTTACTGAGAATGAATTTTTCTAATTGTGTATGTAGTGATCCTGAAGAAGGTCAAATAATTTAAAGGCAGGGGATTCTACTCTGTTAAGGCAAAGAAACAATAACAGTGTGTAACTGAATGTTTCAGGTTTCCTTTTTAACATGTATTAATTTATGTACCTCAGGAAAATACCTATGCTGAGCTAAAACACAAACCTGGAAGTTTGCCACAACAGAAAGTCCAAAACAACTCAGTAACCCAAGTACAAGGCCAGCCTTGTTTAATTTGATGATACGACTCTCTTCAGGATTCAGGGCATGAACTTGCTTGTAACGAACATAAATGGTAGCAATGCCTGGGAAGAGATAATCCGAAAGACAACAAAGTAATAAGTAAGCAGGGAATAAAGTTGCCAACAAAGAGTTAACAAAGGTCACCTAACATGTATCTTCCTTTCAAATTTAATTTGAGAGAAGAGAAAAAACAAAAAGCAGAAACAGCTGTTGATTTTAAAGAACATTTAAGGCTGCATTATGAAACTAGTAATATCTCTGTGTGACTGAAAGGCACTGGCCTCCATGGGCCTCACATTTACAAATATTTAGGATAAAATTTAAGAGATAAGTCTGATGTTTTCTGACAATTTCTAATGATAAGTTTTATATAAAACAAAATATCCTATATGATAAGCATTAAAGTTTAAAGTAATTATTGCTAAAATATGGATAAAATGGGTACCGGCAAAAAAAAAAAAAAACACCAAAAGGTGATTTGCCTCACTCCCATTGCATTTTATTTCAAATTATTACAACTTGGTTCAATCAGATATAGCAGTCGATTACACAGAAAACAAAAACACCCACTTTACCATCCTTGTTAGTCAAGAAAGGGTCAAATCAAATAAAATTTTCCATTGCAAAAATATTGCCAAAGAACTCAGAAGTGTAGAAAATGAAACAGAGATATGCTTTTGTAGAAATGTTTTTGAAAACTTTAGTCATAAGGTGAACTCCTATGCACTGAATCATTCATTTCCTTGACGTCAATTTCTGATCCAAGCAGTAATAAATATCATATGGAAGAGTTCAAATATTTAAATCAATCACAATTGATGGAAAAAATATTTTAATCATTAATAAAAGCTTGATTCAAAAAATAAATAATGAACAGGAATGTAAAATACAGTAGAATTCCATTCCTTTGATGTTAGAACATTGTTCAAAAATCAAAACACGGTTCCACTGCTATACTCTTAAACTTCTAAATTGTTTTTCCTAAATGAATTTAGTTGGTGTTAGTTGTGGTCGGTGTGTTTATAGCTTTTTGTCCTCTACTGGTCACTTAAGAAATCCACTTAAGGTCTCAAGAAATATTTGGTTATACTTTACAACTTCTATTTGGATGAGTAGTCAAATAGCCTTATAGATATTTTTTAAGGATTTATTTCTATAATTTAGCATTTTTAGAAATTGCTTTTCTTTTAAAAGGAACATATCTGGGACCAATAATTTAGTGATAACATTCCCTCAGGTATAACCAGAAACTAAAACAAGTAACACAAGTGTTTAAAGAAGGAAAGGGCAATTTCACTATTAATTTTGATTTTTAAAACAATTCCCATTACTTACACAAAACTGCGGCAATATTTAACATTGCCCCAAACAAGCATTTTTCTGGAGCTACTGTACCAGTGTCACTGAAAGAAAAAAAAGAAGGTATGTAGATTTCTCACACTAAATATACATGTGTATTTTTTCTAAAGAATAAGAAATAATGGGCTACTTCAAATCCTGTATCTTTTTATACATTTGTAAGTTTAACTCATGTAATTTTATGAGAACATGACAGTTTGAGCTCACAGTACTTATCTAGTTCACTTTTTTTTTTTAAAGATTTTATTTGAGAGAGAGGGAGAACACAGAGAGAGAGAGTGAGAGGGGGAAGCAGCTGAGCCAAGGCAGATGCTTAACTGACTGAGCCACCCAGGCGCCCTAGTTCATTTTTTTCTCATATCACTTGAGATTATTTCTTTTTCAGATAACAGAAATCAATAGAAATTGATTTAAAAAAAACCCAAACCTGGGCACCTGGTGGCTCAGTCAGTTAAGTGTCTGCCTTTGGCTCAGGTCATGATCCCAAGGTCCTGGGATCGAGTCTTACATCAGGGTCCCTGCTCAGTGGGGAGCCGGCTTCTCCCTCTCCCTCTCCTCCCCGCTTGTTTTTTCTCTCTCTCTCAAATAAATAAAAATCTTAAAAATATATACAAATAAAAAAATTTAAAAAACCAAAACTATCCTGGGTATGTTAGGGCTGTGTTACTAACTTCTATCAATTGGGCAGGTATGTTCCTCTGTCCCACCTGAATGTTCCCTAAACACTATAGGTCCTTTCACAACTCTGCTTTTGTCAACTGTTTGTTGACCCTGTCTACAAATCAGTTAATACCTAATCATTTCCTGTTAATTAAAAAAACATTTATCAAGCACCTACTATGTGCCTGACAGTATTTTAGGGACAGAAGTTTAGTGGTTAGCAAAAGAGACAAAGCCCTTCCCCTCTTGGAGCTTCCATTTTAGGAGACCAATTTTTCCCTACCCTCCAAAGCCTTGGCCAACTCCTCTAGCAGAATGAGGACTCGCAGAGCATTCTGTCCAGACTTCTGTTAAAATCACTGATCACAATGTATTGCGATGCATCGGCTTACATGCTTGTGTTTCAGGGCAGCAGGGAAAACACAGGTCCAGATAACAGCCCACCTACCATTTACTGTAGAACTTTGGGTATGCTCTTGTATCTCTCTATGACTGTTCCTTATCGGCAAAGTGGGGCCATTAATTCCCTCCCAGTCTCATCAGCTCAACATGAGGAAATGAAACTGACAATACATGTGAAGATTTAGCACAGCAGCAGACACGGGAGACACCCATTAAAATAGTTCCTTTCCCTTCCCTCAAACTACAGTAAAGATGAAAAAGACAAAGTCTTTGGCCACGAACTGAAGTACTAGAGGAAAGAGATAATAAGGATCTCAGCTAACACAATGTAATGGGAATAAAAAAGAGATGGAAAATCACATCTGGTAAGGAATCAATAAGGTTTGGTGAACATTTGGGTTAGGTTTATGAAAAGTAAAGTAACACATATAAATTCTAAGGATTGCTCCTTCCGACTCTAAGATGTATCTTCAGAAACAAAAGATTTTGTTACTCTGATCATCTTCAGGGAGTGAGGATTATGGTTTTGTTGTTTGTTTCTTCTACTTTTCAAATTTTCAAGAATAATATATATATATATATTTTCTTATAATCAGAAGAAAAATTTTCTGATTCCCTAAAATTTTAATAGTTGTATTTCAAGAGATGCTGCAGTTTTGAAATATCCTAGAAAGAAACAAAAGCATGCATTTCCAAGATGGCTGGCTGCCTCGGCTCTGGAACAGTTTGATACAAACTGGCCTACAAGTGAAAACAGCCCAGTCCATCACCTCATCAGCACAGCACTCCAACCCAGTGGTCATCAAACTATTTTGATCACATGTCATCAAAAAAAAAAAAAAAAGGTGTGATTATGTAACTTCAAAATATATGTATTTATTATATAAGCTCAAATATCAAGATTAAAAAGTATACATAGAAATTCTAATAATTTGTTCTCGTGCCCCAGTACTCTTCTCCTGCGTTCTACCTGGGCATCCACTACTTGAACCAACTAAGAGAACACCTGAAACATACTTGCAGTGGAATTGTCTTTGGAGTGAAATTTACATTTGGTTATTTCTTTTGGGACTATTGACAATTAAACCTTTTAGATGGGGGTCTATGAACGGAAAGGAACTTTGCAGAGCATCTAGTCTAACTTAAGTATTCTTCGAATGAAGGAAATGAGCCTGGGAAGTAAAATTAAGTAGTACTGAGTTTAAATGTATTAGAACATTGGAGAAAGATCCCAGGGTAATAATACTACATAATACAATAATAATACAGAAAAATAAAAGGGCAGAACAGGAATGGAAAAGGAAGTGTCTAGGGTACTATCAGAAAATCACATGCAGGGGGCGCCTGGGTGGCTCAGTTGGTTAAGCAACTGCCTTCGGCTCAGGTCATGATCCTGGAGTCCCGGGATCGAGTCCTGCATCGGGCTCCCTGCTCGGCAGGGAGTCTGCTTCTCCCTCTGACCCTCCTCCCTCTCATGCTCTCTGTCTCTCATTCTCTCTGTCTCAAATAAATAAAATCTTTAAAAAAAAAAAAAAAAGAAAATCACATGCAGTACCATCGAGAACTGAAACTCTGAAAAAGAACCCAAAGGCCTCTTAAATGATTAAAAGCTCTTTAAAGTGAAAGCAGACAAGTTCCCGAAGGGGAAATAAAAATGCTGAAAGGCACTCAGGAATTACTGATGTATGTTCTCTAAAAAGTTACTAAAGAATGAACTGGCTCCTTAAGCTACATGTTCCTCCAGCAGAGTGGTGATCAGTGGTGATTAGTCATCAAATTATTCCTAGAGTTGGAATCTTAAATTCTAAAATATCTTTGGTTTTTGCACATCTTCCCAAAGTGTAGCCAATTTGTTGCTATCCTTTGCTCCATACCGTACCATTGTGGGAACAAATGTAGATAGTAACATTCTGATCTCTTCTTGATATTTTAAAAAGATAAATTTAGCTTCTGGTTTGTCATCCTTTAAAAATTCACTATTTACGGGGCGCCTGGGTGGCTCAGTTGGTTAAGCGACTGCCTTCGGCTCAGGTCATGATCCTGGAGTCCCAGGATCGAGTCCCGCATCAGGCTCCCTGCTCGGCAGGGAGTCTGCTTCTCCCTCTGACCCTCCTCCCTCTCATGCTCTCTGTCTCTCATTCTCTCTCTCTCAAATAAATAAAATCTTTAAAAAAAAAAAAAATTCACTATTTTCTATGTTGGAGAGGTTATTTTTCAGAATGTAAACAAATAAATAAATGAAAAACTGTAACAACAAACTATGGAAGAAAATCAATCAAACCATTAATTACCCCTGGATAGGCAGGAGCTGGAGAGGGGCTGAAATAGACTTTCATTTTCTGCTTTTATAATCAGTCTACTATTATTTAAAATTTGTTAGGATAAGTATATATTGTCTTTATAACTGGAAAAAAAGAGTTATGAACATAGCACAAGCAACTGAGTAACCATACTTATATCATTATTAGTTTTGAAATTTCAAAAATATTACTGGTAAGTTTTGATATTTAACGTGTCAGAAAGATCTAGACAGTATGTCATAAAGGTTAAAAGCAGGGTCTCTAGAGTCAGATTGCCCAAACTGCATTTTGGTTCCATCCCTTACTGAGTCATGTGGCCTTGAACAAATAACTTATTTCCTTCTCTCTTACATGGGGGTAAAAATTCTTCAAAGGGTAGTTGTAAGGATTCAGTTATCATCTGAAGAATGCTTAGAACATTACCTTGCACACAGTAAGTAGATGGATAAATAGTTGTCATTACCATTATCTTTTAATACTATTACTGTTGTTTGCAGCATTTTTGAATTTTAAGGGGAGATAATTCCACTTCTATCTTCTGAGACAACCTCAAATATTTATTTGGAAGACAAGGCACTTAAAGTGTCCTAATTCACTAACTAATTCACTAAGTGAATCATACCCCTCTGTCTCCACCTTTCTCTATCACACGGAAAGAACCAAATACAACTTCCTTTTTATATTCTTTTTGTTGTTGTAATGTCGAATATAAAATCTGAATTTTAAAATGTTAATATGGAATGTTAGCTTCACTATTACAATGTGAATGATGCAGGGCGCCTGGGTGGCTCAGTTGGTTAGGCGACTGCCTTCGGCTCAGGTCATGATCCTGGAGTCCCGGGATCGAGTCCCGCATCGGGCTCCCTGCTCAGCGGGGAGTCTGCTTCTCCCTCTGACTCTCCCCCACTCTCATGTGCTCTTTCTCTCTCTCTCAAATAAATAAATAAAATCTTTAAAAAAAAAAAAAAAAGAATGTGAATGATGCATAAACAGTCTCCTATAAAAAAATACATTTCACTGACCTGATATAAGGCAGAGCAGGGTCAACATGGTGAAGTGTTATGGCCGTAATGTACGAAAATATGAAAGCAGCAGCTGTCCAAATTACTAGGGCAGAAGGGAGGAAACTGAGACCTTGCTGAAACCACCACATCTCAAACAGGTCTTCTGAAGTAGAAAAAACAAATTAGAGAAGATTATTCACAAGTATTTCATCTCTTCTACTTTAGCCACCCACTCCCACTATCTTGTACTTATCCCATGAGCTGTTCCACTTCTGAAATCATCCCCCACACCATCTACTACACCTGCTTGCTTTCAATTTCTCTGTAAATGGAACCAAGCTTCACCCACTTGCCATATCCAGAAACGTTCTTTCTACCCCAGCTTTCCACACATGATCAAGTAGTAAGCAGTTTATTCAACCTCCTAAATTTCCTTCAAATCTCCCCTTTCTCTCCATCTTCACTGCCACTACTCTACCTAAAGCACCATCATTTCTTGGCCAGATTATTATTATAATCTCCCAAATGGTTCTTCTGTAGTGTGGACCATGACCAATCTAGACTCCACCCTAAAACCAGAGTGATCATTCTAATTCTGAAATACCAATCTGACTACCTATTCACCTACGAAGAATATTTCAGGTTTCTCCCTGTGCCCTTATAAATTGTCTTTCCTCCTTAACTCAGTCTACAGGGTCTTTGCATTGTCTGATCTCTACTTACCTTTCGGTAATTCATCTCTGGCTACTTCTCTGTTCCCAATTCCTTGCTCTAGCTTTCATTGTCTTCATCATCGTTACAAATGCAAACAGTGTCTACTCTGTGTCAGCATGTTACTAATCACCTTAAACACATGATCTCATTTACTTCTCACAACAGAATTACAGAGGTTAAGAGCACTGTCCAAGGTCACAGGGCTGGGACTCAGTAGAGACAGAATTCAAACTCAGGCAGTTCTGTTCCAACATCAATCACTATGCTATACGGCTACAGCAAACCTCTTTCAGATGTTCAAATGTGTCATGCTCTCTTGTACACTTGCAGACCTTCACATACACTGTTCTGTCTGGGTAACAGACTACCATGCTATCACCCTCCAGCCTCACTACCACCTGTTAACTCCTATGTATTTTCAAGTACCAACTCTTCCAGCTTGAGCTGAGTGTCCCTACTTTGTTTCCAAGAGCACCCTTTACTTCCCCGACCAGGGCATTCATCTCACTTAACTGTTGCTTGTTTGCTTGGTTTTATCTTCCTCACTAAACCTTAGGTTCTGACAGAGCAGCAACCAACCGTTTTGTTCACCATTCTATTTCCAGCTCCTACATGAGAGAGAAAAGAAAAAGAGCACCTAAATACACACATATCACACATCACCACTTTCTCTCTTAAATTCCAGACTGAGGATGTTGTTTCCAAATTCACTTATGATTACTTGACATTAATGTATCTGAATGCATTTAATTTTTAAAAATAAATACAGAAATACTTTCAAATTATAAGAAATTACTCCTATGCATGTAAAAATAATGTCATGTTTGGAGGAGTATCTTCTCATAGTTTGATGGACAGAAATTGAATATTTCCCATGAACTTTGTAACAACTCTTATCTGCATAATCCTCCGATGTGCTCAGCTTCTTCCAAATAATGAAATCTCAGCCATTTTTGACTTGTACTTGTCATTTACTCTGATCATCTGACTTGTTGCTAAATATGTACATTTAAATCTTGCTAAATAAGTTTCTTTTCCTTTATCCCTAAAGTCACCATTATAGACTTGATTTGAATAATTTCCTGCTTGAATTATCATAATCTCCTCCTTTTTGTTTTTTTTCCTCTTTAGTCTTTAACATTCTATCAATTTTCTTCATCAATTTAGTTAAACATGACAATTCCTTGCCACATTCCTATAGTGCTTTTCCCCAGCATAAGTTTCTCAGACAATAATTCTCAATTTCTATAAATTATGAATTACTTCTTAAATCTTTCTTTCCTTTCTTCTCTTTGAAAAACATTTTATTTTGGATAATTCTAACATAACATCCTTAGAGGCATCTAGTTTCATATTTGTTGGTTCCACCAACCCTTGCACCTGTTTTATAGTTTTTGACTATGACCTTTAGTATTTGGATTTTAATTGGGAGTATTCTAAAAGGCTTAGGCTAAGGGTGAATCATTCCAGGGAGGGTCTATATCTGTTTTTGCCAAGCGGTCTGGCACATTACCAAGGGGTCAACTTTAATTTCCTGACTTTCAGGTTTTTTAGACCATGTAGATATGTAAATTTGAACCTTGAATCTGAGTGATGGCAGACCCTGCAGTTTCAAGTTCACAAGAGGTAGCTTTACTCACCCACCTGGACCTGGGTGAAAATGAACAAATTTCTTTGTGATCCCCCTTGGCCAGGAAGGAGGTATTTTCCTTAGCCCACCTTTCATGAAGTGTAGTTTTTGAGGATCCAGGCTGAATTTGGGGGAAGGTGGTTCTCCAAGGCCATGGGTTGTACAATTTCAAGTAGAAATATTTACATTTTAACTTTTATGAACAAAATCATCCCCTGAAACATGTTTATACAAACTACCATGTGGATGGTGCCTCTTGGAGTTGTATACCTGAGAGGTCAAAGGGCTATGAATTCTCTCTCTCTACCTTGGGTGGGGAGCAAGAGGAGCCTATTACCTGTCCCTAATTGTGCTTTATTTCTACTATCAGCCAAACCAAAAGACACACTGCTAGTTTACTACTCTGGTTTGTTTTCTCTTTGACCTTTTAGCACTGGGGATTTCCCTTTCTGTTCTACAGGCCTGCAGTACATTTAAAAGGCTAATCCAGCATTTAGGAATTTTGGCAAAAGGAATTTCCAAAACATTGTGTCCATCTCATTGCTAGAAGCATAACCTCCTCTTCCTTTAATCATTTTTGTTTGCTCACATCCTTCCTATTCTTTAAAATCGAGCTCAAATACGATCTTCCACACTCGACCTTTCCTAATCTCTTTGCATCCGGAAATAAGCACTCCTTCTTCTGAGAACACTTGATTTGCACATCTCTTATGGCTATCGTCTTCTACAGTATGACAAACAAGGAAAGGCTCTTAAGTGGATAAAATCCTTGGTGAGAGACTCCACTAAGCATAGCAGAGGGCCTTGCCTATAGTAATCACTAAATATTTTCTGACTGAACAAACAGCCAAAACCAAATCTTCTTAAACCCCAAAAACATTCATGATTTTTCTATTTCAGTAAACAGCATTGCCATTTTTCCAGGTTATCCAGATTCTAAGACCTGAGAGTAACGCTAGGTTCCAAAACAGCATCCTCTAGCCACATGTGGCTATTTAAATTAAAATTTCAATTGGCTAAAATAAAACTTAAAAATTTACTCTTTCAGTCACACTAGCCACATGTCAAGTGCTCAAAAGCCCCATGTGTCTAGAGGCTACCATAAAGGATGGTGAACATAGAGAACATTTCCATTATCATGGGAAAGTTCTACTGGATGCTGCTGAGTAGCTATTATAGGGATTGTACTGACATAGCACAAGTAAAGAAACACGTTACTGATACATAATAAGTGGTAGCTTTTAGTACTGTCAAATGGTCTAAAATAATACCCACTTCACAGAGGTTTATGCAAGAACTAAATGAGTTTATATATGTAAAATACTGTCACAGATGATCAATAAATGGCTGTTGTTCCTCTTTTAGACTGTAAAAGATGAATTACCTGTTTTACAAGCTCATAAGGTATTGGTCTTCAAATCTGCATACAAAGTATAAATCTTCAAATCTATATACAAAGAAAATAAGAAAATGTTTCAAACCACATTCTTTTAAACGTACAATTTCAAGTCAATGCACCAGTATCTGTTCATGGGTAGGACACTATGTTATAGAATTATTAATAAATTATTTTTCTTTGAAGAGTCAAGACTTGTGTTTATTTTTTTATTTTAAAGTTAGTTTGGTGAACATACAGGGTTATATTAGTTTCAGGTGTATAATACAGTGATTCGACACTTCCATACAATACCTGGTGCTCATCAGGTTAAGTGTACTAGTTTGTTTTACAATGATGTTGTACCATCTGAAATTAATATTTTAAATCTAGGATATCAATTTTCCTATCCTTTCTCACATTAGACACCTTTCACTGATGTCAAAAAAGATAAAATAAAAGGAAAAACACTCAATTTCTTCCTACGGAAGGAAAGACAAAAATGAGCAAAGAACAATAGTTTATTATTAAGCAAAATAAAACATAACTAGTCTGTGTGATGCAACGGGAAGAACACAGTTGTGAGATCAGCTTTACCCAAGTGCAAATCCTAGCTTTATCAAGTCCCAGCTGTATGATTTTAGGAAAATTACTAAGTTTCTCTGAGTTACAGTATTCTGATTTGTAAAGTAGCTATCTCAAAGGGTTGTTCCTTAGAGTAGAACAGAAAAAGCATACAATATAACAATGATAGCTGATTTATCAATTCGGTACAACTGTAACTAGCCACAAGGATGGGGAACAACACTTAATTCTTTGCATGTGTGAATCATCTTGGATTCCTATCTCCTCAGCCTTTGAGGTTTCTGTTTAAACTGACAGTTTAGAAGACAAGCAGGGCTTGAAATGATTTACCAGTCTGCTAATGACAACTGAAAAATTTAAGGGCCCTGACTTGGTGAGGAAGACTACTTTTGCCCATGTATTTTCACAGTGGAAAGCTAGAAGTGTGGCTGGCTAATTGCCAAGTAAACAAAATTAAAATTTTAATAGTTAATGATTTAAGAAATCTTTGAAAATAGGCAAGAACAACCTCCATCTAGCAGTCAGAGTACTTAATGAAATATTCTTGCATCTCTCACCTACCTTCTCTGCTTTCTTTGAAGATCCATGAATCAGAACAGCAGTTACAATTCTTAAATTTCACAAATGTTTGAATGCCACTGGTAATAAGATTAATTCCTTATACTGTCTCCTCTAAGTGGTGACTGCTAAGAAACAATAAGAAAGTAAATTCTGGATATTCCAAGTGAAGAGAGAAAGCCTTAAGCTCTTTTTAAAAGTCCACAGAACCACCAGGCCCAAAGCAACGCATAAGAGAAAACAGTTATTTTTCTAAACTCTAACCTGGCCTTCTGACAAATGTGATATTGTTGTAATTGTTAAATCCTAAAGAGTCTAGAAGATAAGTAACTTTTTATATATGTTGGATCATATGTTACAAGGGGAGAAATCGGGGGAGAATCTGATAATGCCACAAGAATTACGGAACTGGGGTTTGGGTACTGATTTATAAATTAAAATTTGGGAGAACTGGAAAAATTATTTCCCCGGTGTGTTTACTGGTTTTCAAATGTATCCTAATGTAAAAAACGAACAGTGTGGGGATACAAAGGACCAGCCATTTACCTTTCTGCCCCTCAGGTCCGCCCCGCGACAGAACTGCGCGTGGTAGACGATCTTCGGATAAACACAAGGTCACCACAGATCTCAATTTCAAACCTGCCCCCAACCCCCCTACCTTGGAATCTGAGCCCGGGAGTGAAAATTGGAACGCGTACCCAACCGCAGTTTTTGTGGCACTAGGGCGAAGGTTCTCGGTAGCCGCTTAAAACAAAACCCAAGGCATTATTTACACCGCTGCCTCCTCACAGAGGCGCATAGCCCTGGAACGTAGATCTCATCTGGGCTTTGCCTGCGGCCCGGAAACGATGCGGGAAGAGGACCCTGGCTCCGCCTGCTCGGGGTTAGTAAGGGAGAGGAACTAGGAGAGACCAAGGATGGGGATGCAGAGGTGAAGCACCGAGGCCTGAGCCCAGCCCGCACCCGCCCCCGTCCCCCAGGTCCCCAGGAGCCCGCCTGCGCTCCGGCCACCAGCGGGTCCCTCTCCCGCGCTTCGCACAGCGTAGTCCCGGGAGGCAGGGCCATCCGGCACGCGACTCGCGCGCGGGCCATGGGGGTAGGGGCTCCGGGCGACTTCCACTTCCCAGACCCGCCTAATCCCATTCTCTGACGCACACCCCTACAGGGGGCTGGGGCCCACCCTCAGGCCCTTTTCAGCCTACCTTGTTTGCTTGGATCACCCCGCCAGGGCTGGCCGCCGCGTCCGAAGCCGGCCCGCGGGACCGAGACAGGGCGGGACGCTAGGGCGCGCTCCCGAGCAGCCAGGACAGTCCTGGGGCGCGCTTACCTCCCCGAGGAGCGCGCCCGCGCCGCCGCTAGTTCCGACCCTGTATCCCTTTACGGCAACGCGAAAGTGTCGCGAACGGGCTGCCGCCGTTCAGAGTCACTCAGTCGTCTGGAGGCGGAGGTCTTATTTCTAGCGGTGTGCTTTCGGGGGTCGGGGTAAGGCTGCGGGGCTCGGCCTTGGGAAGATGGCCGGGTGTGACGGACGTGTTGGGGGGCACGACTCTCGAGAGGCGTGGAGAGAGAGCTGTATGCTCTGGGGTGGGGCATTGGAATATAGGTGTGTATGGACTCAGCGAGGCGAACGCAGTGCTTCCTCGCGCCGGCTGGCCTCGCACGCGGGGTTGTGGGGAGGACGAGGGGCGCCTGCCTCTCTGGCCCCGGGTGGAGAGATTGAGGTGGCGAAGTGCTAGCACGGGAGCCGGGAGTTGTGGAGCGGAGAACCTCGGCCGGCCGGGGCTGGGCGGGCTCAGGGCTGGGGGCGCTGCCCGCGTGGAACCGACCTTGCCATGTCAGGTCCACACCCTCCTGCTCAGGTGCTGCTAGGTCCCCAAGCCGTGTTGCATCCGGTGCCGGGGTGGCCGGCCTTTTGGAATGCGGTGCTGGTGTTTCGTGGCTGGGCCACGCTTCTTGATCAATAACTTTTCTAGAAATTTCAGCGTATATATCTAGTATATAAATAGCTAGGGTTTATTTCAGCAGTATTCTTGGAAGGAGAAAGGACAGGAGGGTTGCCAGTGTTTGCAAGTGTTCCCAGGGACATTGGATGAATAGGATCTTTACAATTAGCTGTGTTTAACTTGTTTTCTCCAATTCGGTGCTTGGCGTTGTGTCATTTTGCTGTTTGGCATCATTGGTATCGAATATATAATTTTGCTTGAGGTTTCTTAGTTCATTAATGAATCCATATTATAATAGGCAAATTCATAGTTATCTTTCAGCAAATATTAGTGTCTTATCTTGTATGTGGGCAGAGAATAAAGATTCAGTTTCTACACTCGAACTAGTAGGATAGGAATGTGTTCAATGTGTGTATTTAATTGACTTACGACAAGTTAGACTGTCGTAAGGATACTTAGCATTACTACTTTAGAACATTGGCGTTCACATAAAGTTCCAGCGATTGAAGTTCTGAAAGCATTTATTTTGCGACATATTTGTTTTGTGCTGAGAAAAACTAGTCAGAGCCCCTTGTACAACTTGTCTGTACAGTGCTTCCATTTGAGAAATAAGTTCGATAAATCTGCCTCTTGTATTAACCTGTTCCGCCAGAGGCATCTTTATTTTTTTGTCCAATTAATAGATTGTTCTGAATATTTACAACTATGGTTTCATAAATTTATTCTCCTTCCTTTCCCACACCCAGTCTCTCTTCAAATTTACATTATAAACACTTAAAATGTTTGAATACTATAACTCTAAACTTCGCTATAAGTCAACTTACATTTTATTGCATAGTCAATTTGTTTTCTAGGCAGCAGTAGAGTTGTTCTTTAAACTGGCTAAAAGTGCTGGTGATGTTCTTTTGAGGGTCATGCTGTGTTGTCTTTTTTTAAGGGAATACGGAAATAATCTGTAAAATGCCAGGCTTTTGCTTTTCTTCTTCTTTTTTTCTAGAGGAAGTTGTTTCCTTTTTTTTTTTTTAAGGAATGTAAGATTTCACTCCAGCAAAACAGTAGATCTGAATTGTATTACACAGTACTGTTTTTGCTTCCAAGTCTGCTGAAAAGGCTTTTGTTTTTGCTAACTTGTTCTATGTATCACTTGTTAAATAATGCTGAATGTAATCCTGTGATCCTATTAGTTCCCCCCCTTTTTTTTTTTTTTACTTTTTATAATTTGCTCTACCTTCCAAACAGTGTTGGCCATTAGTATTTTTCTTTAGTAGTGCCATAAAGGTTGGAAAGAGCTGTGTAGTCACTAATTCCTGTGAAAGGACTGTAAAGATACTGCTGAATCAGTGGTGCAGCTCAAAACTTGGCACCCTTAGGCATGGGGGATGGGAATTCTGGAATTTCACACTACAGGTTCGATATTGTGTAAGTTTACCTTATGCTCTGCTGAGCAGTTGGAGATGCCTTTTTTTAGTGGGATACTTGTCGGATGTTCCCCAAAGCTGAATACAGGAATAATGTAGGCAGCATGCCATTTTCCTCAGCTGCTATAAGCACAGATGTTCTATGTCATAGATTTAGCTTCACAATTTGTGTGTAATTTTAGTAAAGGTATTCATTAAATATCTCTGATTACATTTTTGTACCTTTGTTGGGCTTTTCACATAAATATTCATGTCTGCACAAAGAAAATTTTTTGTTAGACCATATGTGCCCCCCCTCCTCTGTACTACCACAACGGTTTGTTCACAGCACATTATAACTTAGTTGTTTATAAGACTCTCCTCCCCACCCCCCTTGAGTTTCTTGGAATCATGGATGGCATACTTCAGTCTGTCTGTTTCTTCAGGGTCTAGAACAACTAGGTGCTCATTAAATACTAGATGAACCATTTTTGTTCCTTGTTCCACAAATAAGTCCTAATTACCTACTTAATGTTAGGTATGATAGGAGAGTCTGAGAAAAGAATGTTAAGACAGGCATGGTCTCTGCATTCATGGAGCTAATAGACCAGTGTGGGGAAAAGACCAAAAACAATACAACAAACAGAAAAGTTCAAAATGTGATTAAGTGCTATGAAATGAGTATTGCACTAGAGCCAGGTTATAACAGAGAAGGGGAATTTGTTGATTACAAGTGGAAAGTTTACAATAGCTATAGGCCTGTGATCAGTATTATACCAAAATGAATTCCAGGTGATGGGAAGTTTTTCACCTGAAAATACTCACTTTTACTGTTATGATTTATGAAAATATATCCTCAGTTAATAAATAGGTTGTGCTACAAAATTACAAAATTTTTTATAAGCTCATTGATGACTTTTCAAAACATCAATGTAAAATCTCAGTTCTTTACCATGGTCTATAAACCTCTGCATTGTCTGGCTTTTCAGACTTTATTTTATGTCACTCTTCCACCTGATTTATTGCTATCCAGCCATAGTGATCTCAAAGGCACCTGAACAAGACAAGCTCTTTCTTGCCTCAGGGCCTGTTCCCTTTACTTGGACTGTTCTTCCTTCTGTTTTTGGAATGGCTAGCTCCTTTTCTTCCTCTGATTTTGATATAAATGCTACCTCTTCATAGATTTCAACCACCTTATCTAAAATGTGCACCCCTTACTATTTTCTGGCTCCACACTTTGTTTTCCTCATAGCACCCATCACAATGTATAATGCTGTTTGCTGGTTTACCTGTTTTTAGTTATTTTCCAACTGGACATGGGAACCAGGACAATGTCTGTCTTGTTTACTGCACTCAATATTGGCTGAATCCATTTGGAACTTGGAATTCATTTTCTCATAAAAACTTATGACTGATGGTTTCTAGGCTAGCCAGTAATAAATTTTAACTCCTTACATTAATTGTTTTAGTTCCTTGTAGTGTGGCAGGAAAAGGACATCTTCTCTTCACCCTTTTGGGCATAGGCCTGACTAGGTAAAAAATCTCAAGTAGCTAGAATAATATTTGTACTATTTGCTTCTCCATTCCATATTCCTATCCCACATCCTATTTCCCTTTTTCTCCATAAAGTTCCATCTTCCTATAATAGTCACCTACCCTGTTGCACTCCCTTGAGATATGTTTGTTTTTCCTTTGCTGAAGTTCAAAAGCACCTGTTTTTTCCTGAGATGGTTTGAATTGCAGTAGCCTCTGGGTCTCGATGTGATCAGATGCACCTGTGCCAGTGACAACAACCTCTGTGTCTATGTCTATAGGCATGTATTGAAAGGCAAAGTAGGTATCTGTAGGTTGGGCTACATGTATCTGAATTTATATTTGCAATCTTGTTGCTAATAGCTTCATAGAGACAATGTTGCCAAATTAAAATAGTTAAAAACTCATTGGCTTTTTTTTTTTTAAGGATTTTATTTATTTATTTGACAGAGAGAGGCACAGCAAGAGAGGGAACACAAAAGGGGGGAGTGGGAGAGGGCGGAGCAGGGAGCCAGATGCAGGGCTCAATCCCAGGACCCTGGGACCATGACCCGAGCCGAAGGCAGACGCTTAACCGACTGAGCCACCCAGGCGCCCCCATTGGCTTTTTTTCATGTATGAATTATGTGATGGCTAGATCTAGGAAGGTTTTTCAAAATGTAGACTTTTCTAAAAGAGAAATAAAAGGAAAAAAAAAAATCTAGGTCAGAGGGGGAAAGCACTCAGAAGGAAGGTATCAGTTTATCATATAATCCTGCCAAATGCTCAAACTTAAAACCATTAGGATCAGTTGCTTGTAGTTGTTTAGTGCCAAAAGCAGGCCAGCACCCTCAATATGTCACTTGATTCTTACAGTAGGAAAATGGAATACTACTATAATAAAATATAAATTGAGGTGAATAAACTTTTTATTCCCATTTTAAGTTGAATTCTTAAAGCTGATTTATTATAGCTCATCAAATGTGAAGATGCATCACTTAACTATAGAAAAATTTGACTACTATAAAATTAAGTTTTGTGTGGTTATCAGTCTGTCACTTTCTCTAAAATGATCTTGTAACCAGTTGACATTAATCAATTATTTTGTGATACAATTGGGTGTGTGGAAGAATTCTTTGAAATAATAAGATATTAGCTTTGATTTGCCTTGGTTTGAAAATTATTTCAATATTTTTTATCTCAGAGCACTTTAGTTAAATTTTGGCACTGGTGATTTTTTTAAGATTTTTGAAAATTTAAGGCAGTTGATAATTACAAAACTACTTTCTGAACCAATTGAGACACATGATTGAAATTTTGGTTGTCACTCTGGATCCTTGGTGATATTGAAACTTTGGAACTTGATATGTATGGGAATAGAAAGGAGTAGTCTTGGGCATGTTTGATACTGGGTCCATTGTTGAAATGTCCTGCTTCCTTTATCACATTCTGTATTTCTATAGTGGAACATTTCTGGGAATTTCATATTGCATTCTGGATAGCTTTCTACCAGAAGATCGAAGTACACCTCTCTTGGTTTGATGCCACTACCCTTTTAGTTCTATCGAGATTATCCCTCCCCCCGCCCTTTAATCTTTTTATGGCTTTCCTTTCTTCTGCTCTGTAACCCTGAGTTTCCTCCAAGTTCTTTATCATTTTCCTTTTTTCCTCATACTTAATCCCGTTGAGAACTTTTCTACTTTCAAAACAAAACAAAACAAAAAACTAGATTTTAGCATCCAGAGTTGATAATTTGAAATTTTCAAGTCTTAAACTCCAGGTATTTGATCTTGTCTAAAACCTATCTACTTAAAAAGTTACTTTTATGTCTTTCTAACCTGTATCCCCAGATCCCCTTCCATCACCCTCCAACCCAAAGTAACTGGTTTTCTTTCCTAACTCCCCTTTTTTGTCTCTGTTGATTTGTGTTTTCTTCTGCTCCTTCACCTTTCATATCTAATTCCTAAGTGCTTTCCCTTGATTCTTCCTTCTAAATAGAAATTATAGATTTGACTGTCTTTCACATTTCCATTTTTACCACCCTCTTCTAGGTGCTCACCACTTCAAACGTTTGAAGTCACCATACTAATTTTTGAGTGTTCTCACTACATTCTGCAGTCTGATGAATATATATAACTACCCTTTAATCTTGAAAATATTCTTGTCATTTTCTTATGTTGCTTAGTAATTTATAATAATTATGTTATCTTTAATCTTTTCTAAGTCAAGTGCAAGTACTTCAGGGATTAAACTCAAGGTCCTTTATGAATAGTCGTCACTTAATACACTTACACTTTTTTCTTACTACTTTAGTTTTATTAGGTATTATTAGGTCACTCTGCTAATATGTATATTCTGTCTTCCTAGGGTGAGGTTTTGGTTTTTTTTTTTTTTTTTTTGCTCTTCACCCCTGCCTGAAATGCTGAAATGTCATCAATATCCCTTTCCACTAATAAGTTTTATCTTTCAATTTAGCTTAGACAGAAATCCTATGTTTGTGTGAACCTCACTTACCAGCTGTATGAGCTTGGACAAGTTAGCCCCTGTGCCTTAGTTTCATTTTCTGTAATGGGATAATTAATAATCTTTACCTTCTAGAGTTGTTGTGAGGATTAAATGAGTTAAAATGTGAAACATGCTTGAAGTGTTAGTAAGTGCCCAATGTTAGCTATTAACATTAAATTAAAATCTGATTTAAGACCCATACTATTCAAGTCATTCCTCTGATATTAATACTAATTTGCTGTCATCTTTGGGTATGCCTTTGGACCTCAGTGTCCATGTATGTGAAATGATTAGGTCATTTCTAAGATTTGTTCCATTGTATTACTGAAGTCAGTGTGAGATAGGAAAAAAAGGCAAGAGCTTTGAAGTCACACAAGCTGTAAGGAATCAAGAAGCATATTACTATTAAAATCCCTTAATATTTTTCACCTGAGGGTGAGGTTATATGACTTCTTTTGGCTCACACCATCAGTAAGAACAAGAACTAAAAACAGATCCCTGGTGTTCTGATCTGTTTGATATGCATTACTGTTACTAGTTTGTTTTTAAAATTTACTGACATTGATATAAATAGTGGCTGACAGATGTGTCTTTTTCTCTCTTTTTCAGGTAAAGACCAGCCACAAAAAGCCGTGAAACAAGATAAATTATTCTCTTCAAATAAAAGACAGCCAAGATCCATGAGTGGGCATCGGTCAACGAGGAAACGATGTGGAGATTCTCACCCGGAGTCCCCTGTGGGCTTTGGGCATATGAGTACTCCAGGGTGTGTATTAAATAAATTGTTTCAGTTACCTACACCACCATTGTCAAGACATCAACTAAAGCGGCTAGAAGAACACAGATATCAGAGTGCTGGACGGTCCTTGCTTGAGCCCTTAATGCAGGGGTATTGGGAATGGCTAGTTGGAAGAGTTCCCTCCTGGATTGCCCCAAATCTCATCACCATCATTGGATTGTCAATAAACATCTGTACAACTGTTTTATTAGTCTTCTACTGTCCCACAGCTACAGAGCAGGTAAGATGAATTTCTTAACAGATTTTGAGCATTTGTTAGGTACCCAAAACTGTAATTGGGATTTTTAGGTCACTTTAGCTAAAGATAAGATGATTTGACAGCTGTTTATCAGCTGTTTTAAAATACCATATCACACATACTATTAATAAAGATTATAACTGCAGTCTATTTTATACCCTCTGTTTATGAAACCCAGAAGCAAAAGGTGGAATCTGATTCTAGTAGGTAAATTAATGTTATCGGGGATTAACATGTAAAGATATTCCTTTTAAAATCAGTAAATCTCAATATAAAAAAAGTTTTTAAAAATGAGTGAATTTTTTTTTTAAATTTTTTAATAGCTGAATGAAATCTTAGCAAAGTTTAAAATGATCAGAGAGAAAAAGTCTCTAGTAGTGAGATGGCACAGCTGTAAATCAGTTTTATCAAAAGTGGTTTCCTCTCCATTCCTGTGAGAATTGTTTGAATAGCCCTTTTCTCTTCCTGTAAATATATGTGACTGATAGGCAGGCCTCAGGTATATCTCTCTTATACTAACAAAGCAAAAGACATGTAAGAAAAAGTCAATATAATGCATTTCCTGTTCTGTATTCTGCAATGGCTGCTGTTAAGAAGGGGAGCAGTTATTGCTGACGAAGACTTCCTTCCTGGGCCTTCTTAAGCACAAGTCTCTATTGCTGGTCCCTCTTTTACCCTCTGTACCCATTACTTAAAACCAAAACTGAAACTAGAGCTCTTCATCAGAATAAGTAAATCGATATTTATCTCTTTGGTTTTAAAATTTCCTTGATAAAAAGGGAACTAAAATAGGTAAATGGAAGAGAATCAGAAACATTTATTGTGCCTATATTAATCCAAGGGATCAGTCGCGGGTAATCAAGAAAATAGAAGGTGATCCTCAACTGAAGGTGTCAGAGGTGACTCTGAACCATATGAAATCATCATGGTCACAATAGTCCTTATCTTGTTTTAAACTTGAAGTAATCATTTAAGTAGTCTTTTCAGATGATTTGTTCTTTGCAGTAAAATTATCACCATACAACCCTCTGTCTGTCCTTTTTGGTTATCATCAATTCATTTGTTTCCACATATAGCTCTTAAAGTAAATGGCTGTTGAACTTCACAGTTACCTATAAAACACGTTTACTTGTTTTTTTTGTGTTCTTCCAGATGTTCATTTTTTCCTAACCCTTGAATACTTTTATTTTAATTCCTCTTTTACTATACAAATCCCGTCCATACAGATTGTATATTCATACAGATTGTATGAATATATTTCTGATTTTTATCACTTTCTTAACTATCTTCCTTTATATCAATCAGGAAACTTAAAAAACAAAAACCAGTATGACTGTTTAAATGTGTTCTGGGATTCTTTATCACATGTCCTTTGAACTATTTTACCTGTGGCTTATTTGAGGACCTCATAGCCACTTCCAGAGGAACTTGGTCCAGGTCTCACATATCCTTAGAGATACAGCAGAACAACAGGGAGGTGTGTTGATTCTAAAGGAAGCTCTCCAACAATCCTAAGCTAGTTCCATGATGGGGATCAGGGACTGAGCGAAGTTCAAAGGTAGCTCAACCGCTAATAGTCATTTATTGAATACATTTATTGAGGAAACTTCCAGAATGGGAACTATTCTAATCACAGAGAACTTTTCAGAATTGCTGCTAGGAGGAATCAAGGTAGAACATGACTGGAGCCACTGTTTGGTGCTCTGCTAGGGAAGATAGTGTCCACAAAGGCTTTGCCTGGATGCATTTATAGCTGCACAGTAGAAATCCTAGTTAGGCTTTAGATCACAGTGCATTAAAATAGGTCATGGCTGTCTTCCATGTCTTCTTATATCTCTGTGATCTTCAGTAAATTATGTAAATTCTCTAAGTCACAGTTTATCCTTTGAAATTTTATTTTGTGGTATTAAGAGAAATAAAAATTATCCATTTAGAGTGCCTAACATATAATGCTCAATAACTGGTTATTATTTCATTGGTCAAAAACATTAAGTATGTAACATTTTCTTTCCCACAACCTTCCTCTTATTCTGATTTCCCCTAATAGTACATATATATGGTATCACAAATTATTTAAGTCCTTAATTGAATTTATTTATTTATTTTTTAATCACTGTTTTGGAGTCAAAGTGTTCCATAAATTTATTACCCAGGGACATTCTCATTCATTTTAGCCCTAATTCCTTTGGGCCTTGTCCCAGTGGGTGAACGTTAAATTTCATGTCACCAGGTGTTGTGAACTTTCCATATATTTTTTATGTTACTGATTTTCTTTTAATACATTAGAGTTTCAGATAATCTTTCTAGTAGAAAAGAATGTCACTATTGTGATGGTTTCAGTGGAGTTTGCCATTCTTGTTAAAAAATAACTTTCCAGTAGATAAGAAAGGAAAATCAGCCCTTATTTTTCACGGTTCTAAGGTAGAAATGTAGACTTAGCCCTTTTTATATGGATACCATAATATCCTCATGATCTATTTCTGAGCCTAAGTATTTAAATCTTATTAGCTAGTAGCTTTGGTTTTAGTTTCCTAAGTTAATTTGGAATTTATCTTGCAGCTTGATATATGTTACACATGCTTGAGTTACCTTTGCCGCATAAGATAGATAAATTGGTATTAGCTATTTTATACACAGGAAAACCAGAATTGAGCTATGTGCTGTTACCAGTGAGAGCTCCCATCAGGTTTAAATATAACTTTTTGGAATATGATCATAAGAGTTTTTTGTTTTAACGTTTATTTGTTTTTGTTTTATATTGCCAAATTTAATGTTTTTGATCTGATTTGCTAAGAAATTTCTTAGATTTTTTTTTAATATAGAAGATTGGAAAGAAAATTAAAGTGGCACATTGCCCATAATCTTACTGCCCAGACTCCTACTGACATTGAAAAGGAAAGGGGAAACTACATAGTTGGAAAAATTCAAACAGAAAGGAATAAAACAAAAGTAAAATCTTTTTTACCTGACTTCCCTTTCCATTCTTACCTCTAATTCCTCTTCTTGTACATAATGTAAATAAGTTTTTGATATCTTCTCCCAGAAAAAGAAAAAAATAAACACTATTGCATCAGCCTATGTACATATTTGTATGTATGTAAACCCCACAGTTCTGTTTCAAAAGCTCCATAAAACCATGTTTCTTAGAATTTTTTCACGAGTTGACTCGTATAAGAACATCTCTGCAAGATTTTGCAAGTCAGTTCATTGCCTGATTGTGATAAGATTATTTTCCTATGCAGATTCTTCTCCACCCACCTATCAGGGTGTGATGCTTTCCTGAGTGATAAATGTGTTCCTTTATTGATTCAGTGTATCTCTCAGGCTCTTAAACCAGCTGAGACCAGGCTTATTCCTGAATGAGAAAGTTTTCCTCCTTTTATTTTTTTTTTAAAGGTTTTATTAATTTGAGAGAGAGAGAGTACAAGTAGGCAGAGGGGGATGCAGAGGGAGAGGGAGAAGCAGGCTCCCTGCTGAGCAGAGAACCCAGTGGGGGTTCAGTCCCAGGACCCTGGGATCATGACCTGAGCCGAAGGCAGACGCTTAACCAACTGAGCCACCCAGGCGCCCCGAGAAAGCTTTCTTCCTAAAACACTTCTGACTTGTGAAAGAATGGGAACAAGGAAGAAATACGTAAATATTAGTTTAGTATTCTACAGATTCACAGGAAGAAAGAACGATCCGAAGACTACAGGACTTTGCTTTCTCTTATATATATATGTAATTACTATTTTGCCATTTTCTAGGACTTTGTGTATACTGATAGTTGAAGCTGTCTCTGTTTCAGACTAACACTTTGCCCCCATTTAAATCCAAAGTTTAGACCCCAAGAAGTCCCCAGCTTTCTAGTCCTATAAAGCAGTACTGTCCAATAGAAATTTCTGTGATGATAGTTATGTTCTGTGTCTGTGTGGTCCAGTATGGTGGCCATAGCCACATCTGACTATTGAGCACTTGAAATGTGCCTAGTGTAGCTGAGGAACTGAGTTTTTAGTTTTATTATTTTAGTGAATCTAAACTAAAATAGCTAATCCAAATAATCTAATAATCTAAACTGAAACTAAAATAATCTAAAATATATCTAATAATCTAAACTAAAATGGCTAATGTAGGACAGAGCAGCTCTAGACAGTTACTAGATTCCTTTAGGAGTAAGAAGCAGTAGACTCAAAGTCTGGAAGGTGGGGTTCTTAGTCACTCAGGACTAATCAGTCCAGTGAGCTTGCACATAAAGTATGATTACACAATCACAGTGATTGCTTTCAGGGTTTGTAACTCTGGTTTATGCTATGGTCCTTTTGACAGCTTCAGTGTTCTAAAATATGAGACTCTAAGAAAGTGTTTAAGAGAAGATCCTTGCCTTTAATACTGAGAACTAAATAGAACTTTGAGAGAAACCTCTTTGCAGTGCAGAATATAAATATTATTTGCAGCTCTGAGTAGTTTTAATTTGCTGCTGTGAGCATTTAACACTTGGTTTATTGATAACCAATATCTGAGAAAATACCTTGTGATTATAGAAATTTTTTCATGGTTTGGGCATGGGAAAATAGTGAAAAGTCATAAAAAACACTCTTCTACATTCTTAAAGAGAGCATGTCAAATAGAAGCTCCCCTTTTTTAACACAACGTTTAAATCCTGTATTAGTGGTTCAATTTCTGTCTGGGAAAAGAAATTGTTCCTTGAAAATATGGCCATAAATATTTGAAAAATAATGTTCTAAGCACTCTGTACTAGATCATCATTTCCCTAGTGTCATTCCATGGAACATTGAAGAAGTGTGTTGAAAAATAGGTTACATGCTCAAATAAATTTGGAAAATGGCAGCATATTGTGTCCCCCTTCTTGAATATTCACAGTGTGTATTAGCAAGATTAATGGCTGGCAGAAGTCCTGCAGTAGAGAAGTCTGTTTAACATGTTTAATCCAGTATTTCCCACGTGAGTTTAGCGTGGGATTCATTTTCTTCACATAAGACCTGTAAACATCTTGAAAGATACAATTTGGGAAGAACTGTACTAGATTATTTTTTAATTGACTCTTAGAGTCTAAATGTTAGGAGGAACGTTACGGAAGTTACCTAGTCTGATCTCTTATATAACCTTATGAAGTAGTTATCCTGCATCTGCTTAAGCACCCCTACAAAGCAAAGAATTTGATTCTTTTACAATTCCAAGTGTCTCAAAAAGTTTTTCATCACATAGCTCTTGGATTCTCTCCCATAGCTTCCAACCAGTAGTACTTCTCTGGAGAATAAAGATAAAATATCTGTGAGTAAAAATATATCAGCAAAACATAGTAATGAATGGCTTTATAACACTTATGTTTCTTATTTGTTTCACAGGCTCCTCTGTGGGCATATATTGCTTGTGCATGTGGCCTTTTCATTTACCAATCTTTGGACGCTATAGATGGGAAACAGGCAAGAAGAACCAATAGCAGTTCTCCTTTGGGAGAACTTTTTGATCATGGTTGTGATTCACTATCAACAGGTATTGTTGATTTTTTAATGTTAATGATTAATAGTGAAAAAATTAATGTGAGAAAAGTGTTGGAATAAATAAGAGGTTTATGGTGTTATGATAGTTATCCAAATAAGTGATTTATATCAAGTTTTAATGTTTTCAAAAGACTATAAATACAGTTAATGTTTGTTCACTATTGCCTGTATGGGGAAATTTAGAAATTTAGAAATTATTTCTACTGAAGTTATTTTTAAACCTAAATATTATTCTTTTGGCACCTACCGTTTTTAAAATCTTTTTAAAAGATTTTATTGTCATCATCAAAAATCTCAGAAATTATAGATGGTACAATAGTGGGAGACTAGGAAATTTGTGGTCTTTATATTTAAATGGATATTCTGTGGATGTTTAAGATTATGTTGTAGACTTGGAGTATAACTGGTAATGGGCTTGGATAAAAAGACTAGAAAGGGGGCGTCTGGGTGGCTTAGTTGTTTAAGCATCCACCTTCGGCTCAGGTCATGATCCCAGGACCCTGGGATCTAGGCCAACATCAGGCTCCCTGCTTGGGGAGGGAGCCTCTCCCTCTCCTTTTTGTTCATGCTCTCTCTCACTATCTCTGTTTCTCTCAAATAAATAAATAAAATCTTTAAAAAAAAAAAAAGACTAGAAAGAAATATACTAAAGTGCTAGCAGTAGATGAGTTACTATATATTAGATTATAGGTGATACATCTTTATTTGTACTGTTTTAAAAAGAATATTTTAGTACTTTAAGAATATTTTAGTACTTTTTGAAAGGGAAAAAAGAGACTTAGAAACTAAATGACAGTTTCTGTCTAGCCTTCCTGATAGGAATGTCCCCACCCCCTTACACACACACACACACACACACACATATTTTTACTTAGTTTTTCTGTTGATTTCTTGTCATTTGGCATAGCATTTTAAATATTTTTAAAATAAACAAAAACCCATGATAATTTTACCTCCTGAACTCAGATTTGCAGATGTAGGTTCATGTGAAAATCATTGTTTTGGTGTGTCCTAACAATAGCCTGCTTAGTAGAGGAGAGTGAATAGCTAAGCACTTATAACTTATAGGACTCAAGAAAAACTCAAGACTTTCACTGAATATAAAGGCTTGTTGGGCGTCTTGAAAGGATATTATAATTAGGTGACTATGGAATGATAGGTATCCTATTTTTTATTTTAAGTGATAGTCATTTTTGTGCTGTAGTTTGAGTTCCAAACTTTTATAGGAAGTATTTTTCTATATAAGTCACCCTTAATTATATCTGCTACCTAAGAAAAGATAGCTATGAATCTAAAAAGTGAGTCCTTTTGTGAATTATGTAGGCCTTTAGTTTTTCTTTTTTTTTTCAACAATCACATAGTGTTTAATATGTTTCAGGCACTGTTTGAAATCCTTTACAATACTGATATATTTTATCTGGTTTTTTGTTTTGTTTTGTTTTAAGATTTTATTTATTTGACAGAGGGAGACACAGCGAGAGAGGGAACACAAGCAGGGGAGTGGGAGAGGGAGAAGCAGGCCTCCCACGGAGCAGGGAGCCCGATGTGGGGCTCGATCCCAGGACCCTGGGATCATGACCTGAGCCGAAGGCAGACACTTAACGACTGAGCCACCCAGGCGCCCTATTTTATCTGGTTTTGATCGTCATGTTACAAATGAGGAAGCGGAGGCACAGGGGGTGTTTTTTTGTTTTGTTTTGTTTTTAACTCTGGTCTATAATTTTTTACTGTTCATTAGTATCACTGAGTTGGGAGTATACTCCAAAAAATGCTCAGTATTTTAGTTGCTTTTGAGACCTTTGGTTCCACTATGTGGTGTATTGAAAGAAGAAATTGAAAATATGGGGTAAAAGATTACATCCTGCTTTTCTGGTACCTTGGATAACAGAGAGAAGATCGTACATTCATAGCATGTCTTCTTTTTGCCTCATCTAAAATCATTCCCAGCTCAGTTAATGTTGATTTTTCAGATTATTCAGTTTTAATTGTGATCTTTCTCTTGCAGTTTTCGTGGTTCTTGGAACTTGTATCGCAGTGCAGCTGGGGACAAACCCTGACTGGATGTTTTTTTGTTGTTTTGCTGGGACATTCATGTTCTATTGTGCACACTGGCAGACATATGTTTCTGGAACATTGCGATTTGGAATGTAAGTAACACTTAATGGTGATTTTGTTGTTGTTGTTGTTTCCTCTTTAAGATATGGAGAATGTTGCTTTTAAGTATTTCAGTATTAGGAATGGATCAAAGCATTAAATTAGTTTAACAAATAAAAGAAATTTAAAACTCATTATTATAGCTGCCTAATGGAACTATTAGAACCTCCCAACCAATATTTTTTAAATAATATGAAAAGCAGTTGTCCCTCCTCTCTCATACCCACTTGTTTTTCCCTCAGATAAATTCACTGTATTTTTCCTATTGTTATTCACTGTAATTCCATGTTTTATTTTGACATACGAAATGCGTTTTCAGGAAAAATATGATAGTTTATGAGAGCAAAGAGCAACTCTCCTCTCTAAATATCATAGTTTAATTAGATTTTGTTCTTTTCATATTCTTTATGAATCTATAAAAATCTAAGCTCTTGATAATTCAGCTGACATGACATACCATGTAGATTACTACCACCACCAAAATGCCCAAGAATTTAAAAAATGAAATACATACTGCTTTCAAACTCCAAAATGAATGGTTTCTACCTGCTGATCAGTACTTTTCTGTAAATACTAATGAGTAAACTAGTCTTAGAATGAGGTAAAGGATGGAATTCATCAACCAGTGTTTAATTAAGTATCACAGATCCTGTTTACACTGCTCAAGTTAGTATTTTTTTCGTGGTGTAGGATTAAAAGACAAAGAACTTGAGAAAAGACTGAATACTTCATGAAATAGCCAAATAAAAATCTGTGATTGCAAATGATAGAACATCTTAACCTACTCCCTTTAAGGTGAATCATTAGTGGATATTTAAATTTTTAGATCCCGAATAAACTTAGTTTTCTAGGTCTTGTAAGAACTAGGCTGCACAGAAATTCAGCTGTTCCTTACAAGTTTAGTTCAAATGATTTTTGTTAAATTTATTTAAATAGAACTTAAGATGTTCTTAACTTATGACAGTAACAATAACTATTAAAATTTTGGATGTTAACTAAAAGACATGTCCTAGAAGTTTAGAAAACATATTTAAAGCCCATCTTAATGCCCTTAGTGACAATAGTGGACATGTGTGTCCAATTGAAAATCCTATGCCTCTACGTTCTTCAGCAATTTATAAAATGATCAGTGCTCAGAAAATATTATGGATTTCTGATAGAAAAAAAGCAGTAATTGAAAATATTACGTGCAGATGTATTTTTTCTCAATGTTGTTTTTATACCCTTTATCTCAATAATGTTTTCATAGTATTTCTCTGCATTGGTGAAACCACAAAATATATTAGACTTCTAAGATCACTTGGTTCGCCCTAATTCACTTTTAGTTTTTAGTGATGTTACTGTTTTCAAAAATAGCAGAATTTGTAATATCTGAATTTGACATAGTTTGTTTCAGTGGTTATTATCTCATAGTTAACTTTCAAGCCCTTATTTTGAAAGCTTATGTATCATCAGCTCTAATTAATTATCTTTCCCTTTCAAGTAAAGCAGCACCAGCCATGTGGTATGGGAACTGAAGGAAGGAGAGCGAAGGAACCATGGAAGGAGGGGAAGAATAAATAGTGTTTTTAGGAGCGATTTGATATCACAGCTTTCTATTTGCCAGTCTTGGAATGTCCCTTGTGGTGTATTCTTTTAATGAAATATGTACTTGGAGAACTCTGAGCAGTTCTATACCGTTAAATCATAAGATGCTTGTAGGGAGTGGCAGGAGATAAGGCTGGAGGAGATCCAGAGAATCAGGGACTTCTGTGTCCTGCCAAGAAATAGGGGCTTTTGTCCTGAATCTGTGGGGAGCCTTTGCAGGACCTAAACCAGGGAAATGACAAAAGGACAGTTTGGAAAAAGCAGGCTGGCATATTCTGAGGGTGAATTAGAATGGGCTGTGACAGAGGTAAGGAGACCCTTAGAAGTCACCAGCATCATCAGCGTGAGGAATGCTGATGCCCGAGCTAGTGTGATGACAGTGCAATCAGAGAGAAAGTCATACGTTGGAGGGAGGTTTAAGAGATAGAAACTGTAGGACCTCGTCTCTGTCTGCATATGGGGAATGAATGAGTGAGCAGGGACTTAACTCCCAGTTCCCCTCCATGGGTGGTTGGATGGAAAGTGGAGAAAGGCACTACAGGCAGAGGAACCTCTGTGAAAGGGAGAGTTCTACTAGAACGTGTATGTGAGGGATTTTAGACATCCAAATGGAATGAAAATAGCTTAGAAAACTTAGAAAGCAAGCCTAGAAAGAAGCCCGTGAAAATGATTGAACAGCCAGAGGAGGCATACCAGAATGAAAAGCCAGAAATTTCAAAAGAGAACAACGATAAATGCTGCCAAGACTCAAAATGAGGACAGAAAATTGTACACTGAATGTGGCAGTGTGAGGCCATCCAGAGTCGTTTCTCTGTAGCAGTAGGGTAAAAGCCAGATTGTAGGGGATGACAAGTGAAGGGAATAAATAAGCACACATTTAGTACAGGTGACTTAGAAGATGGGCGGCTGTGATGATGGGAAGGAACAAGGCATCTGTTAGAAGAAAACATAGGTTCAAAGGAAGGAGGGTTTTGTTTTTACACAGAAGAAATTGACTAGAGAAGAGATTGACGATATTTGGGGAGAAAAGAGAGAGATGGGTATATGGAGCTAGATTGTTGAAAATGCAAGACCAAAGTTTAGGGTAACAGGCAGAGGGGCTACATGGGAGGACACTCTCCCCCTGAGACTCTAGTGCTTTCTTATGATGAGACTATCTATATAGAAATATTGGGGCCAGTTTGAATATAATATCTCAATTTAAATTACATATTAGTATTACAAGAAATTGGTTTTGATTTTGAAAATTTGAATGCAATTTTCTGAAATCCTGCATTCATATTAAGGCTGCACTATTTCTTTTTTAAAGTCAAAGCAGTTCTCAACACTCATAGAAATGTGCTGTGAGTGCTTACATTTAAGGAGGTATTTATCAAAATACCAATGTAATGGCATATGGAATAATAGCAATATTCCTAAAGAATTTTAAAAAATGCTATTTTAGATTTCACATTCTTTTCAAGAGCAGGGAGAATAGGCAGTTGTATAATACGCTAATATAGAACTAAAGTTTATGTAGGGAGGAGAAAGTCCAAATTTTATTTTGTTTAATTAGAAAATAATAAGATAAACTCTGAAATGGAATTTGACTAACGAAATTTTTTTAAATCCCTTGCTTTTTCTTATTCCCTTTTTTGGAAAAAAGTGAAAGCAGCTTCAGGTACCTTGGAAATTTTATTTTAAAATATTTTTATTTTAATTGTTTTATTTTGATGTTTACACACAAGTGAAAAAAGTCACAAGGATTTCTTTTTTATATATAACCAATTTAGGCTGTTGTGTGTTTAATAACCACATACCGTATTTGCCAAATAAGAGATTTTTATTTGTTTTTCTTAGTCTCCTAATGTCATCATTTTTAGTTGCTCTTAAGTTTGCTCATAGTATCTCGATCAAAAATAGGCTCCGTAATTTAATTCATCTATAAGTAATTTCCTTTCAAAGTCTGGTATTATGAGAAAGCCAATGTGATTTGGATACATTATCCCTGAAATTATGAGCTAAATCTTTCAGCACTTTGCTCTGACCACAGCTGAAAGCTTCCTTATACAGAGAATATTAGTACCTTTCACATCTAGACAGACCCCTGTCCTCACAGTCCTTCTGGACCAAGCTAGTATGGAGATCTGACAAAGATGAGTACTGCTCATTGGGACCCTTCTTGGTCTAGCTTAGCCTGTTAGGATTTTTACTAGCTTGGATTTGAAAGACAGGAGGGACATGGGCTCAGAGGCTAGACCTTCACAGAAGGAACAGGTCGGTGGAAGAGGATAAGAATTATGAGTTGAAGCTCATTTGTAAATATTTGTAAAATATTCTTTAAAATGTTTATGGATTATATTAAATGGAAGTGGTCGTTTCCTCTCTTAAGGCTTAAACCCTGTATATCTAGATATTTTAAAATCGGTAATTTCTACATATATATGGAATCACTTTCATGAATTAAATGCTTAGAAACTCTAAACAATCTCTAATAAAACTGTTTATGCAAAATACTGGCCTTAAAAAAACCCTCCACACTGTGAAAAGTAGAATTCTTTCTCAAATTATCATTTGCAGGGCGTGGCGGGGGGCGGGAGGACACTCTTTTCACAAGACAAAAAAATTATAATGAATTGAACCAGATCAGTATATCTTACCTCAGGTGTTATCTCCAAATTATTGTCTGTTTATCAACTTGGGCAAGGCCTACAACTTTCATTTCCTAATTTGTAAATCAGTTTTGGATTTGATGGTGTCTAAGGTTCCTTCTGAAAGTCTATTAATTTCACAGATGTTGTTTCCAATGTACTTAATTATTTATAATTATAGCAGGCAGAGTATTTATCTTTATTACATTTTTGAATTCATGCTTCTCATGTTTCACATTTACATTAGCTAATAACTGCTACCACATTTATTTCTATGTAAGTAGATAACTTCTGACTTTTTCTTTTCTAGTTAAATGAGAAAAGTCAATAGGTTATGTGTTCTACTTGTAGTCTAACAAATCCGATTCAGTTCTTACCCAAGAAACCTCTAAAGAATAAATATTTGAAGAGACCCTAGTAATTAAAAACCGTTAATGTTATAATCCAAACTCTCTGTTAATGTATAATCCACTTTTTGTGGATTAAGAATTAGGAAACTTCCTATTGAATGCCTGTATAGGATATTTGCCTCTTTAAAAGTTTAAGATTGATCACATAAACAAATATCAGAGATTTTCCTTTCAGTTTCTAGTTTCCCTATGTATTTTTTATTGTTGGTAATGATTCAGTCATTAGGACTGTGCTCATTTTAATTTTGTTAAATTGTTATAGAACATATCTTAAAACACCTATTTATATTAACATAAAGCCTAGATTCCAGTTTGGACTCTTGGATCATCAGGTAAAATCGTAGACTAGTTTCTATCTCCTTTAGCATTCCTCAGCTCTTAATTTTGATTACATGGTTTTGATTTGAAGCCTGTTCTATACCACAAGTCTTTTTCTGTCACCATCTGTGTTCCAAAACTTCATTAGTGATTGAATTGGACATTTTACTGATTTTTACCACTAATAAACTAATCCGATATAGTAGAGAGTTATAATGCTGGTATGGAATTAAGGGAAGAAAAAGAGGAAAGAGGATAAGATTCTGGACTAGAGATTATTAGGAAACAGGACAAGGAGTTGACCAGTTGATTTGGTTCTAACCGTATCCAAAGGAGTCAGTTTCCCCATGTCCTTTCCACATGCATGTGCTAATTCTACTGAGATAGCAGAGGTAGGAGTATGATGAGATGTGGGGCAGTGAAGAGGTGCGGGATAGATTTGTGGTTCTTCAAACACATAGATGACTGTGCCCTAGGGTGTCTGAAAACATTCCTCTCCAGAGAAGTCTGGGTAGGTTCTGGCACTGACAGGACCTATGTTAAAGATCATGTGATTATTTGGCAAGTAGTATTCACTAAGATAATTAAGAGTTGACTGTGTTTTTAGTTCTAGTGTTACCAGCTCCCTATTTACAAGTCATTTATTCAGTGTGTTACACTTAATGTTTTGGTTTGGGTAAGAAATATACATGTTTGCATAAGGATAACAATAGTACTGTATAAATTGTATCATTGAATCTTTAGATGTCTTTATAAGGAGAATGCTACCTTCTAAATCTGTTTTTGCTACCTGTAAGGCTCTTTGGCAAAAGCTCTGAGTAAAGTTATTTTGAAATGTTTGTTTCCTTATGCATAGATTCGATGTTACAGAGTCCCAGATCATAATTATAATATGCCAGCTTCTCACAGGAACCCTGGGACCTTGGTTCTGGAACTTCACGGTAACTGCTAGAATATTGATGCTGTCCAATGAACAGTGGCGTGAACTCAATAAAGACAGCACCTTTGTCATGCACAGAGTAATTAAAATGTAAAAAATAAAACGTCTTCTGGTGGTATTTCACAGACAAACAGGTTAATAGAAAATAATTTTAATATATATAGGGCAATAAAAATCCACCCTATTAAAATTTTTTGAAGATAATATTTCTGGTGATTTGATGCTAAAAAAAATTATCTATCTCACTTACCTACTATACCTAATATGATTTTTGCTCTATGTAATATTTTTAAAACAAATACCTTTCCACCATTAACTAGATTTTTTTTTTGATATTTATATTTTGAAAATAGAATCAGGGTTGCCCTTTAGATAAGTAAATTGAGAGGACTCTTAATAGTAATAGGAAAGATTCTGTGTATTCTCTTAACTCTTTTAGAATACATTCTTTAAGCAATCTAGTACCACTTCTTCTGTTTTCGATGAACTTGATTTTTTAAAAAATTAATGCTTGAAACTATTCTCATTCCTATTTGTATTGTTTATTGTTTTCTTCTCTTAGTTGTGCTTTTAAAACTAAGTATCCTTTGCTTTTCATGTTACTATAGCTATCTTTTGAATACCCTCCTTTTTCAGGTTTGGTTTGTTTTTAGTAAATCCGTATTTCCTTAATTAATGCTGAGTGAATAATATCTCCTTTTCCTCTCATATTAGAATTATAATTTTGACCTTATGACTTTTAAAAGTTCGAAAAGATTCATTAGAAAATGGTTTCCCAGTAGAATAGCCAAGAATCCTTCACACTTTAGTATGAAAGGTTTATTCACAAGAAAAATAGAACTTAAATTCCATTTATCTTGCTTTCAGGGAGTATTGGGGAACTGTTCATATGGACACCTAACAGATCATTCTAGCAATACAAGCCTGCATTAGGTTTCCTATATTGAATCCCCATGCCCAAAAATGTTTCAATAATGTGATAGAAATAGTAAGTCTGGTAGCAGAGTTCTTTCTGAAAGGTATCTTGCAGCATTGTAAATCCATTTATTCAGTGGCAGTAGTGACATCTTTGGGGACAGATTAATAGAGAGGGTTAGTGTACATCTTTTTTTCAAAATAAGTTTAGAATTTGGAAAATACTGAGAGGTACTATAGGCATGATTTAGCAGCAAAACAAAAGCCATTTTCATTTGAATTTACAATGTATTTGCATAATTATTTGTGAGAGTCCTTCGTAGGGTAAAATAATGTGCATAGTTAAGAATGTGTCATTTTTTAGCACCCCTCTACCCATAACCTGTCTTCTGGCACTTTCTTCAAAGACCTGAAAATTTATGCTCACTGCAGTTGTCTACATTTATAATTTTTGATGGCTCATTTATGATTATTAATTACTTACACTCACCAAAGGTCTTTTTTCCCAGTGTTCTTAGTGAAAATAGAATACTGACTAAATGACTTTCACCTTGTTTATGATGACAAAGTACCTGTATTTATAGAGCCTTTCCTATTAAAATGTTTCTAGAAACTAATGCATTTTAATTTTAACGTCCTGAAAAATCTTTTGGAAATGCATTCTTTTATCAGTTGCTAACTTGCAGAGATTTGCTTTTAATATTTGTTGCTTTAACTGATTTAATCATTGAAATGAGACTGTCATATGTTTCTTTGTGGGTTTTTCTTTTCTTTCTTTTTTTACAAAGTTCAGGGGGAAAATAAGCTTAAGAAAGAGTTCATTATATTTTGTTTCGAGTTAATTTAATTTATTAGCGTCTAAACTTCCTATTCTATTGCCTGTTGTTTTCTACCAATTTAAGAAAAGTTGTGTTAGTATATAAGAAACATCATCCTGTGTGGGCTCCTTAGTGATAAAAAGTTAAAAACTTAGGACAAATTTTACCCCAGTTGATCAGTAAACTAAAGAGTTTTTAGCATTGTGTAGGTACAACACTTGCAGATTCTTTCAAGGCTCTGCCATGTATTATCTCTCTAACCTTGAAAAGTCAGTTAACCTATCTGACTGAATTTCCTCATCTATAAAATGGTGGCAGTAGTTCCTACCTCCTAGGATAGCTGTGAAGATTAAAAAAGTCAAAATGTAATGTGCTAACTATAGCGCCTGGTGTATAGTGTTTGTTACCACTATCATTATATTAATTTTAAGACCTGTGTTAGTAATTCCCAACAATTTCCAGATTTCTTCCAGAATTGATTGTGCTAGTTTGAGAGGAAGAATAGGTCCATGATCCCTTCATTTAACTCCATCAACATTATTACTAAATGAGGTGAGAGGACTCTCCTAATTCTTCTGTTTCCAAGGGCGTAAGAGTCTGCTGTCCCCTTAAATGTGAGACCTGAACTTGAGTTCTTCTTAGAGGACTTACTATGTTTTAGCCTTTGGCTGTTTTTGTCTTCCTACTCAAAAATCCCTGGATGGGTTGCTGTTGTTCGTATTTTTTAGTCTTCTCAGATAATCGAAAAGATCCATGTAGTCATTCATGTGGTAGATAATACGGTTTTAAATAATTCAGCTTATCTCAAAAATAGATGCTTAGAATTTCTCTGTACCACTTGATTTTAAAATATCATAGTTATCATTCACTTGTCTGGTTAATGTTACTTAACATTTAGCTTGCCATGCCCAGTTTGTCCCTTATCAAGAGTAGAAAGTAAAATATTGGAAGGCAGTATGATCAATTTCTAGGCCAGTCTTCATTGCAGTCTACCAAGATTTCACCCCATCCATGGTTTTTCTGGTATAATAAGTGTTCTGGTTACGTATAAGCTCCCTAGAACTGCAGATCCATTTATAGATAATTGCAAATCTGTAGGTAATAACAATCAAATTCTTGAATAGGATTCCAGACACCCTCAGTGGATGTCTTTTCAAACAAAATTCTTCTTTTTAAATAATAAATAGCTCACAAGTCAAGTTGTACGAATTTGGGGGTTTTTGACGTTGTGAATTTAGCCCTAGAGCATATTCTGTGTTAACCAAGCTAATAGGCAACCCAGATTATAACACCATTACATTTACTATGTGTGGTATAACAAATTATGTTTGCAAATTAGCTGCAAATATATCTTTGAATGCATATGTTACACGTACAAGAAAAATAGATTAACTTGTCTTATTTCTGATATTAAAGTGGAAAGACATAAAACATTCTGGGAAAAGATGATTAACATGCTTACCAACTTTCACAGAATGTCATTTAAGTCCTTTCACATCCCTGTTATTCCTGAGTCTTGTTGGAATTCAAGCCAAATGCATTTGTTAGGTATCTCTCTAAACACTAAAAAATAAAAATGAAATTCAAAACAGAAATTTTCTTCATAATTAGTTAACTTAGATAGTTTGGGGTTGTTACACCCCTGAGTCATATTGTAAACCTGTAATTTTGATGTAATAACTGATCTAGGCTGCCTTTCTGTTTTGATGAAGGCCCCATGAGTTCTTCTCTCCAACTAGAGAGAGTTTCTGTTCCCTGTTTAGAAGTTAAAATTACTCATATTCATTTAAGGTACCTTGATCTCTTTACCTCTTTGTCAATAGACCATTGAGATGTTGTTAGGAGTGATGGGCCCAGGGGATTTATTATGACTATTCAAAGTTATTTTGAGTGCCACATTAGAGCCTCCCCATCAGAAGAATGAGGGAGCTTAGTCTCCACAACTGGTTTGCTTCTTTCCATTTGTCTTCTGTGGTAGCCATCAGAATGTTGTTTATTGGTGGCTTGCAGTAGTGATTTAACACAGTGTTGGGGAAGTTCCTTTTGTACTTTGACAACCTATACTAAAATAAAGTAGAAATAGGAAATTATTTAAAGCAGTACCATTCAGGATATTCAAATACGTTCATGGTTATAGAAAATTAAGTGTATTATCATTGAGTTTTCCCCCTCTGAAACTTTTAGGCTGTGGAAATCTAATGCTGTGGAGAAGAGATTTGTTTTCCCATATGTCTTAAAAAAAAAAAAAAAAATCACTCGTGTTTTGGATGCTCTTTTACCATATATTCTTTATATCTTGAAGGGCTTATTTTTGATGTAGTTATGGAGGATGATTTGTTTGTTTGTTTGTTTTGAGAAGTCCCAACATTTGGGAATTTTATCACCCATGTTATTATTTTGAAAATAATAATAAGGAAGTGACTACAGAAGTGCCAAATTCCTACCTTTCTATAACATTCTTCCTTCTGGATGACTGTCTTTCCTCCCCAGCCAAAAGAAGTGAAATGAGCCCTGTCCTAATACATGTTACAATAAGTTCAGCCCATACTAAGAGACTTCTTAGTGGAAAGGTGGGAAGATGAACTGCCACATAACCCCTCTTTCCTCAATAGAATCGTTGACTTTTTTGTTCATTGTTAATAGCTTCTGCCTCCTGTCCTCTTAGCTTGCTTAGTTCCTGTCTCTGGGGATGGCCTCTTACTGCACCCTTTTTCATTGATAGTCAAGATTAGAGCCACACCGCCAGGAGTGGTGATAGGCAGTTCTCATGATTCAGAGCAGGAGGGGCTCATCCAGGAGTACTGAGTATTCCTCTAAATCAGATGAGCAAACAGGAAAAAATATTCTTAACTACCTACAACTGGTAAGTAAGCTTTCCTGGGCTCTCCCTCCTAACATTAAGGCATTGTTGATCTAAATACAATGACAGTATCAGAATGGTTTAGAAAATTCTGTCTTCCAAAATTTCCAAACAAGCTAATCCATAAAATTTAACCTAGGAATCCCATTTGGGGGCTTTGTAAAGATCTTTCATGTTTCCTATTCTCTTTTACATTCATCCAAGGTACGAAGATTAATTGCATGAGGTTCCCTCCATTTTTATTTTGTAATTCTATACTTCTGGCCCTTCCCCTCCCAAAAGGCTACTTCATATATCCAGAAAAATGTTGTAAGATGTCTACCCTCCTCCACCCAAGACAGAGTCGATCATCTTTGACACCTGCTTAGTCTCCTGAATCTGCTACTGAGTGTAATTCCCCTTATTGGCAACACCACTCATCAGGTCAGCTCTACAGATTCTTTTTAGCCTAATTCAGTCCATTTTCCCCCCAATAAATGTGTATTTAAAGATAACTACATCACTATATGTTTGCAATTTAATAAGCTTCTGTTCAAAAAACATTCTTGAGCAAACAAAGCTCAGTTTTTTTAGTTATGAGAGACTGGTTTCAACTTTATTATGGGCATGAAAGCTTACTTATCTAGCTCACATGATATGTTTTAAGTGTCAGTTTTAGAAATGGGGGCTCCATTCTACTCTGGGAATTGAATCCCCTTACTGTTGATATCTATTTTTCTTGGACTAATTTTTTAAAAAATTTACCTTCTTAATAGATAAATTATTCACTTTGTTTAAAACTAACATTATAAAAAAGGTATGCAGTGTATGGTCTCCTTCCCATTCTCATCTCCCAGCTGTCTATTCCCACACTGTCCTCTCCAATAGGTAACCACTGTAATGTAATGTATACATCCTTCCAGAAATTTGTTATGTAATTACTGGCAAAAATAAAGATAGAATATTATTTTTCCTCTTTTTTACACAAAAAAATACCATTTATACACTCTGCAACATTCCTTTTCACCTAGTATGTCTTTGATATTTTTCAATATCACTATGTAGGGAGCTGCCCACTCTTTTTTTTAAAAACTACCAAATATTTCATTGTATGGAAGTACCAGAATTTCTATAACTACTCCCGCACTGAGGGCTATTTTAAAAATTTTCCTATTATAAATGATGCTGTAATAAATAACCTTGTGCAAACATTTTGTGCTACCATATCTCTAGGATAAATTCTGAGAATTTTAATTTTGGATCCAATAATCTGAGAATGATAATCTCAAGATTATACAAAGTGCTAGTCTATAGAAGGAAAGGAATACCAGTTTGTGCTTTGCTCCTCAGTCTTTTTGTCCATATTCTTTTTTTCCAGGCTTTCAGACTTCTAATTTCTACTGCCCTGTTTTTGTACCAGGTTTGTCTTTTCTTGACTATAAGATCATTTTCAGCAACCTCAAAACTAATTCTTGGCTGCTTTTAGTTCTTCTTTCCAGAGATCTTAGGGTAGTTGACCTAATCAGCATAAGAGTTTGATTGAGAATTGAGTGAAATTTTTTTTTTCAAACCCCCTACTATGGAAGGCATTAAATGACTATAACTAAAGGGCAGTAAGTTTTGAAAGATCTCAGTGATTTATGTTGCTTTAGTAAAAACTCACCATTTCCTCCACTTGGTATTACAAAGCACTTGTTTCAAGATTTCATATTATATAGCAGTACAATGAAGTCCTCTCTGCTTGAGACTCAAAATTTAATACACACATACCCTGCCCCAGCCTCTTTTTCTTTTTTTTTTTTTCTTGTTTTTGTTTTTGTTTTTTTGGTGGGAAAGGTTAAGCTATAGTTTCAGCCCAACTTCAATGAGTCAGAAATTTCCTATGGAAAGGAGGGGTTTTTATTGCTCTGTGAAATTCATCAAATTAAATTAAAAGCCTCTGGATTTTATTTGATTTTGCTCATAACAAATTTTTGACACCTCCTTTTCCCCTCTCCTCAATATTTGAGATTTTTTTCTATTGTGCATGATAGAGGAATGCTGCTAAGCTTGCAAGTAATTAACTTGAAATTGTTTTGAGTAATTCTGCTTTTTTGGCTTTTTGTACCTAATCAGAATTGATGTGACTGAAGTGCAAATCTTCATAATAATCATGCATTTGCTGGCAGTGATTGGAGGACCACCTTTTTGGCAATCTATGGTAACTTTGTTCACATTGTGTATCCCATGTAATGCATGTTGTCTTTTGCTTGTGTTTTCTAATATAGGATAATCCAGTTAAAGGGTGATATGTAAAATTATTTTATTTTTTATGAAATGAAAAACCACAGCAGTGGTAGGACACAAACTTCTTTTTAGGGAATGGTGAATTTTACTACTTGGAGTTAGGTGGTACATTAGGTCCATTCCAGGGCTATTGTTTTTGAAGGCTATTTGAATTATTATTTGTCATCCCATTTTACATCTGAGGAAACAGCAGGTAGTATACCAAGTTAACCAATGACAAGATGAAACTTTTTTTCTCTTTCTGAGCTATATGAGTCTACTAGTTTTTCTATCATATGCTTAAAGCTGAATTAACAAATTTGGGGTAGTAAACTAGCCCCGGAATAGAACAAATGCTTATTGAAATCGGTGACATAGAATTGTTTTAACAAGCCAGGACTTTGACTTTCAACCTGACCTATAAACACAAATATGTTTTCCACAAATTTCTGAAAGAGGGGACATAATATATATAATATGTCGGCCAAGACTTAGGAACCAGACTGCCTGAGTTCGATCCAGGCTCCGCTGCCTATGATGTGAACACCATCTGTTACTCAACTCACTGTGGCTGAGTTTCCTCCTCTGTAAAATGAGGACAATCACAGTACTTATTTCATAGGGTTATTCTTTTTTGTTAAATGAATAATACATGTAAAGCCTTTAGAACAGTGTGTATCAATTACAGTATCAGTGAAAGCCGCTCTTACAGTTGGAATTACTCCTTCCAGATTTGAGCCACAGTAGTTTGTAAGCCCTGGTCCAGGTAACTGCTGATCACTACCACCACTGCTTCAGAATTTACAGTTTGTTTGGTGTGATCTAACCAAAAGATGTACTACTCCCAAACAAACGATTCTTAGAAATTCAGATGAATTTTAAGGTATAAGGGAAATTGAACAAGATCTTTCCCATACTTAATTCACTTTATGATGGTAAATTAGATACTTGAGGAGGTGTAATTGACATACTTCCCTGAGTATTCATCACCAGAAATTGTTTAATGCCTTTTGTTGGGAGGGATAGGGTTGTGAGGAGGGAGGAGATAAAAGAATAAAAATAATCCATAGTCAACCAGGAAAATTCTGAAACTACCTAGTTATGTATATAATATCATGCAAATTCACATCTTTCCTACACATTAGTCTCAAAAGCCAATGGGTCTTTAGTGAAATCTAAGATATATTCTAGTGAAATCTGAGCTCTATGGATAGATATATGGATATAGATACATAGATATATAGAGAAAATTTTATTTTACTTTCCAGTAGATTAAAAATATTGTTATTTTTATATATACAGTTGACCCCTGAACAACACAGATTTGAACTGTGAGAGTCCACTTATATGCAAAAGATTTTTCATACAGCCCAGTAAATGTATTTTCCTTATGATTTTTTTAATATCATTTTCTTTTCTCTCATATCCTTTCCTCTAAGAATATAGTATATAATATATATACACAAGATATGTGTTAATTGACTGTGTTACCAGTAAGGCTTCTGGTTGGTAGTATGCTATTAGTAGTTCAGTTTTGGGGGGGAGTCAAAAGTTATATGCAGATTTTCAACTGCATGGAGCTGGGGGCGGGTGGGCACTCCTAATCCTCATGTTGTTCGAGGGTCAATTGTATGTTGACTTAAATTTTTTGTATCTCTTGACTATGTTGATTATTATGTTCATAGACTTTGTGTTTTATACCAAAATCTCCCCTCTTCCAAAATTTTTTCAGTATATTATCTTAAACATATATAAATTACCAATAAAGTTTTGTCATACCAGTAACCAAAAACTGATTTCTGGCTTGATCATTGTAAAACAAGTCAGCGTTGGTTATATATACCTGATTATCCTTATCAGTATGGAAATACATAAAGCATTATTGCAAATGAAGTTATAGGCTATACATATATCCTTTTTTTTCTTCTTGAGAGAGTGCAAGAGCGAGGGGGGAGGGGCAGAGGGCGAGAGAGGATCTTTTTTTTTAGAGTGTGTGTGGGAGAGAGAGCACGCGTGTGAAAGCGCACAGTGGGGTGGGGGCAGGGACAGATGGAGAGAGAGACTCCCAAGCAGGCTCTATGCCGAGCACAGAGCTCAACTCAGGGCTGTATCTCGTGACCCTGAGATCATGACCTGAGCCAAAATCAAGAATCGGACACTTAATGGACTGAGCCCGTATATATCCTTATTTTTTTTAGTTGGTCCCTGGCAGTGAATTTGCTTCAGGCACACTTGTTACCTTTTTTACTAGGATTTATATACATGTACTTAACAGAAGTGATTTTTTTTTTCTTTTAAAAGGATCAAATATTTTGTTCAGTCTTTATCGATAATTAATATAATCATCCTTTTTTATTATATATTTTAAAAAGTGACCTCAGGAAGTCTCAGATCGAAGACTGAAAATCCCCAGGCCCAGCAATCCAGTTCCAGTAGTAGTGAGGTTAGGTTGCAATAGGGAAACAGATTCCCAGGCCTTTGTCTTAGTGTTACTGGCCATACTGTTACCATCATTAAACTGATAGGGAAGGGCCTGACTTCTCTGGTGATATTTGGAGGCTCAGAGAAATACTGTGTATTCTTTGAGCAGTTCCCAGTACAGATTCCCATAATTGACCTCAGACCACCATATTTTTTTCTTTTTATTTGGCCCATATTCATCAGTGAATATGGTGTTTCTTTTTTTTTTTCTATCTATTTGACAGAGACACAGTGAGAGAGAAGCACAAGCAGGGGGAGTGGGAGAGGGAGAAGCAAGCAGGCTTTCCGCAGAGCAGGGAGCCCGATGTGGGGCTCGATCCCAGGACCCTGGGATCATGACCTGAGCCGAAGGCAGACGCTTAACGACTGAGCCACCCAGGCGCCCCATGAATATGGTGTTTCAAATTGCATTATGTTAGTTTAGGAAAGATTACATGTAATATTCTCACTTATTCGTGTGCCAAAATGGAGCAAAGATACCTGTTTAGGGCCCAGATGTGAAATTTTCATCTCTTTTGAAGTCGAGGGCATAAAATTGACATTGCTTTCCAAATCCTCATAAAAGGCTTTTACTGATAGTTAGGAAACAAATTTATGGTAACAAACAAAAACAGTACAAATGTCTTCATAAAGCTGATTCCAGAATATCAGCTGTTTTGCAAAGATAAGTGATTTATATCTGCTGCTTATGGATTACCCATTTCTTGCTGCTGCCTTTTTTTTTTCTTCAGAGAAGATGGGTTTTTACCAAAGTCTGTAATTAGTTCTTTTGGTTTTGGTTGGTGGTTTTTTATGGAGTGTTTTTTTTTTTTTTAAGGAAAGAAATTATTTTCATGCACAAAAGTCAGTGCACAGGTTTACACATTGCAAGACATAAAACAACAATCCATATTGTTGATTTCTGTATTGCTTCCCCAAAAGAGTATATTCTTTTGGAATGTGTTGAAACTATCATTTGTCATATCACTCTTCTTTTTTTTTTTAAGGAGAATATCATCACTTTGAAAGGGACCTACCTGTAATCCCCTCATGGTCACTTTCACTGATGTTTGATTATTTTAAATGTAGTAGTTGATTAAATGTGTACTATATCATGAGATATCTTCTGGAATCCAGTTAAGGCAAGTCGTGAGAGACTTCAGGTGAAGTTTCAGAATTCCCTAGGTAGAACTAAAGACTTACTCTGTAGTGTAATTTATTTGTGTCTCATTCTTAAACTAAAAGACTGAAGAAGTACCCTTACACTTAAATAATTAAGACATGGTGATTTTCCTTAAACACTTGGTAGACACTGTAATCATTGTTATATTAAATTTAGATGGAAATCACTTATATTAAAAGTATTTATAAACAATCATTGCCATGTTGTTTGGAAGACAGTTAATAGTATCTAATCTCAAAGTGATACATTATATTTCTGCTGAAATTTGCAAAGCCTGTAAGAACATTTTATGCTCCTAAATCTTAACAAATTAATAATTGATATTCTATATTGATCCAAACTGTTGAACCAAAACATGTCCATTGTAATCTGGTAAATCTGAGAATTTAATAATGCTTTTCTATCTCTAACTTTATTTAAAATGAATTACATTGGATTGGTACTATTTAAATGCATAATGTGGTAGCATGAATCCAGAGGGTTTTACCCTGGCGGTAGAGCAAAAACCATGACCCAAGGGAGTTCTTACTCTCCCTAGTCCAAAAGACCCAAAGCTCTGATGAAGGTGTTTTCAATATCAGTCCTTGCTATTTCTGTAGAGTGTATACATGTTGGTTGCTTTAGACAAGTTCCAAGAGAAGGAGGACAGAAAGGGAAAAATTGAGGAAGATAGAATGTGCCCACCCTCCTTGATCTTGGGTGGGAGGTGAAAATGGCAACAACAATTTTAGTGCTTTTTATAAGTGGTTCAGTTGGTGCTGAGTTTTAAGGGATTGCATGGTGAGCCTTGGGATTCCTCTCATTCTAGCTTTTCCTTCACTTTGCCTCAGATTTTCTTGTAGCTAGCATCCTTTTTCCTTAGCTAACATCCTTTTTCGTTCTTAATATAGGGGCAAGATGTGTCTTCATATTCTCCCATACAATAATTCTGCATAGAGAGTAAGAGAAAGGGAGATCTTAATCTTCATTCCACAAGTGTATATTTAGCACTTATAATATGCACGGCTCTACAGAGAATATAAAAATCAGTGCAAACAAAATCCTATACTCAGGAGCTTACGGTTTGGTGTATATAGCTATCCTATATGATGGAAGTGGAGAGGGTCTTAAGAATGTTTATGATACCTTTCTCCTAAGTCTGTAGCTTGCTTGCTTACTTTGTGGTCCAAGCCATTTACTAATTTGCCTGGCTTCTTCAATATTTCTGTTTATTCTTTCTTCTTTCAACAGGCAACAGTTTCCATTTACCTAAGAGCATTTTCACCAAATTTTAATTATAATTGTAGTAGTATTGTGGCACAGATTATTGCTACTCTAGGGTTGGCACTCATTTGATACCCTGGCCCTAATACAGGCATGCCCCTGTAATGGCTTAATGCTTTGCTTCTTTTGAAATCTGAGGGACTATAGTATTTCCCCCTTTGCCATACAGGTCCTTTGTATCTGGAGGGAAAAGGAAACTAGCAAGGGTATTAAATTTAAGCCAGGTGCATCAGATTAAGATTGCAATATCCCTAGTTTTCTGAACTAGAGCAGAAAAATCTCTTGGAGCTCAAAGCATCCATGGTGTTGATTTTCTCCTTTACTGTAAACAAGTTTTGATTTGGGCTGTAGGGTTTAGAAATGAATTAGGGAAGGAAGAGGACTATTTAGGATGCTCCGTAAAGTTCTGGGCTTAATTGTTAAGTTGACTTACTTCATTTTAGAAAACTAAACACTGCCATAGTACAACTTGAAATTTGAACAGTTGATTACAATTTTTTTTTGAGCTGCAGTTTTGCAAGAGGTCATAGAGTTGTGTAAACAAACTGAGTTCTTCAGAGTTTTGAAGAAATAGAGTATCTAAACATTAAGATTTATGTCTTTACCAATTTTACTTGGGTTTTATATGTACAAAAAAAAAGTGGGAAATGTGACATTTCCTATTTGGTTTTGAAATGGTATCCCTAAAAAGTATAAACAGCCCTAATTAAAATGTTTTCATTATAAGAACTCATTGCCTATTAAACCCTGTGGGCTTCTGAAATTTTGTACCTATACTCATTTGTTTCTATTAATAGAATATATCGCTTTATGTTGCTTTATTTTCAACCCATATTGGACACAATGTGAGCCTTCTTAAAAGCTGGAATGAGAGATGCAAAAAGGAAGAAAATCTTAAATGATTTTAAAAAGTTAGTACAAGTGTATTTCATTTGAAATGATGGATATTATGCTTGCAAGATTGAATACGTGATCCCAATGCCCTCAGCCCCCCTTACTTTTAGGTAAATCAATCCATATTTCAGTACACTATAAAAGTACATTATTTGCTTATTCTGAAAAGGAAACTAAACATGTTAAAATTTTGGATACAAAATTGTACCTGCTTTGATGTGCTTGATGTCTTTTTTGTCCTGTATATGAATGTCTTCTTGGCTGCCCTCTGCTTTTTCAAGTTGCTTGTATCCTAACAGTTGGGAGTTGGGAACTCTTCTGAGTACAACCTTCGTCTTCCATTCCCTAGTTTGCAGAATTTTTAAATCTAGTTGCAAATATTTCTAGTCTTTTATGCTCTGCACTTTCTCTCCCGTAACAATTAGTAACAAACTACAGATTTAAGGGCAGAGTTCCAAAAATGTACAGAGAAAAAGGCAAAGTACACTTCATTTATACAAAGTCCAGAAGACAGCCTGTTCCACGGTTGCCAGACTTCTGGGATGCATTAGGTGAACTCTACTTAGCGAGTGGCACAAATTAATAAAGTTGGATCAGTAATTTTTTTAAAGGTTGGTGTCAGAAGTGAGATTAATTTCTATATAGCCTCTTCTCTTGGTTATATTGTTTATAATAGAAAGAGGGAAATGTTCATTAATTTAAGTATTTGCTAAACTGGAAGGAATGGAGGATATATGGCAATATGAATCAAACGTTTGTTGTATTTTCTTATTTTAATTTGTATATATTTTAATTGTTCTCTCTCTCTACCCATTAAAGATTCCAGTGCTGAATATTCAAATGAAAATTTTTCCTGCACTTTGTACTGTAGCAGGGACCATATTTTCCTGTACAAATTACTTCCGTGTAATCTTCACAGGTGGTGTTGGAAAAAACGGATCAACGATAGCAGTGAGTACATGTTAAGATTTCCAGCAATTGTTTATACCAGGACTTGGTTTTGTAGTTGCTTTTTTGATTTGAATTGTATAAAATACTGTTAATTTAGAGTTTCTGCTTAGTCTTAAACAAACGTGATATCCAAACCTTCTCAGTTCTATCTATACGTGCATACGTTTATATGCTTACATGCATTTTTTTTTTGTGCATGCACACACAGACACATGCACGTTTATGCACATACATATTTTTAAAAGTATGATCGGGGGCACCTGGGTGGCTCAGTCAGTTGAGCCACTGGCTCTTAGTTTCAGCTCAGGTCATGTTCTGGGGGTCCTGGGGTCAAACCCCGCATCGGGCTCCACACTTGGTGTGGAGTCTGCTTGGGACTTCTCCCTCCCTCTCCCTTTGCCCTTTCCCCACTTGTGCTCTCTCAAATAAATAAATAAAAATTTTAAAGTAAATAGAAGTATGATCTGTTTTGTAAAATGAACCTGGCCATGTAAGTAAAATCCTCAGTTTGGGCCTAACCAGCCCATGCTACTGCTTTCTTCCTTAGCTGTTCTGGTATTCAGTTACAGAAACTGCTGGCTGGCAGGCACCATGAGGTTCTTAGAAGTTTGAGCTGATCTGCCTTACAGCAGATCCAAGTGGTATCTGACAGTACTGAGTGCCGTTAACCCCTCCCCTCTCTTTACTCCGCACAGGGAACAAGCGTCCTCTCTCCTTTTCTCCATATTGGATCGGTGATTGCCCTAGCTGCAATGATCTATAAGAAATCGGCAGTTCAGCTTTTTGAAAAGCATCCCTGTCTTTATATACTGACATTTGGTTTTGTATCTGCTAAAATCACTAATAAGCTTGTGGTAAGCACCAGAGTTTTTATTTTTTTTTTGTTTTTAACATTCATCTTGTTTTGGTTTTATGGCCCTAGTTTTCATTCCACAGCTTCCTGAGCAGTTCTAGAGTTTGCTGTCCTCCATCAACATGGGAGCTCTTTTTCTCTTCTGTGAAGCTACAACTTGACATTACCAGAAGCTCCGTGGATCTGCGCAACACTTCTTTCTACTGCAGCTTAATTTGGTGCTTTAGTTTATCTGCCTTCTCCAGTCTCAGTCTGTACATTCAAATTAAGGCTCTTTATGAAAAGCATCTTTTGGGGGGCTTCGCTACATGGGCTGTCCCTTTGGTGTATAGCTCTCACACATACTTCTTGTCAATTTTTTAGTTTTGGAAATTTGACTTTTTATTCAGTATTGCTAAATAATTCTTGAAACTTGTGATTTGAGCACAAAACTGATTTACTGTGTAGCTCACAGTTGCTCTAGTATGAAAATGCCTACATCACGGTTTCTCTTTTATTTGCAGGTGGCACACATGACTAAAAGTGAAATGCATTTGCTCGACACAGCATTCATAGGCCCAGCACTTTTGTTTCTGGACCAGTATTTTAACAGCTTTATTGATGAATATATTGTACTTTGGATTGCCCTGGTAAGTATTGTACTGTGTCCTATTTCATGATTTGGAAGCCACTTCTTTTCTTGTTTCTGTGGGCCAGTCCCAAAAGATAAGATCATATAATTGTAATGATTTGGCATGCCAGAAAACCACAATTATGGGACTTTGCGAGTTCCTTGTGGCTTTGTCTTTGAGCCATTTTTTGCATTATTCTTACTAGTCCTGCCTTTGTCAGGGCTTAAAAATTCCAGATTTCTGACTGTAAAGCAGGAGCTGATAAACTACATCCTGTGGGCCAGTGACCTGTTTTTTGTAAATAAAGTTTTATTGGAACACAGCCATGGCCATTCATTTCTGTATTGTCTGTGGCTGCCTTCATGCTACAGTGGCAAAGTTGAGCAGTTGAGATGCAGACAAAGCCTAAAATATTTACTGTCTCTCTGAGAGTTTGTTGATCCTTAGTGTAAAGGAAAAGTCTGTGAGGAAATTAAGTTATTAAATCGTATGGAATTGAAGACGAATCTGAAAAGAAGGGAAGAAAGTCAGAGAAGCTCCTCCTCTTTACTTTCAGGAAGCTCAGGGATGGCCTAAGCAGGTCCTGAGAATCTAACGGTCTCTCTTCTTTCCAGGTCTTCTCTTTCTTTGATTTGATCCGCTATTGTGTCAGTGTTTGCAATCAGATTGCGTCACACCTGCACATACATGTCTTCAGAATCAAGGTCTCTACAGCTCATTCTAATCATCATTAATGACGTAAACTCGGTGTTATATAGGAAACTCCTGTTTTCTGCAGGAAAGAATCTGAACATATTAAGGAGAATGGGGTGGATAAGAACAAATATAATTTATAATAATCAATGTTGTATAACTTTTCTTTGTTATTGGTAACACTCCTTAACTATCCTGTGTGAGAGTGGGAATTTCAAGTCCCATCTTGTAATTGTACATGTTGTCATACAGGGTTTGGCCCGAGGAAGCATGCAGGAAAAATTGCCACGTGTTTGTAATTATCCTGGATTCAGAATAAAATTGTCCTGGGGAGCAGATCCCCAGTGGTGGAGATGTCTAATGTAAAATATTTGCAGGCCAAAAGATGGTTGCTTTATAATTTTAACAAATCATCATCTTTTAGTGACATCCTTGTTTAGTGTCTTCTCAGGCTTTCTTTAACTAAAGAGGTCAGCTTGTGGCACAGACATACCCCACTAGCTTATGAGATGGAATTAGTGATAAAGACCTTGAATTTGGATTGAAAGGTTTCCTATCTTTACATTGGTGAGGAAGTCATTTTTTTTATTGTTCAAGAAATGGTATCTCTCATGGGCTTGGGAAATCTGATTAGCATGCAGAATAATGTGGTAACTTTGTTGATCCATTTTATTTTTTTAAATAAATATATGACCTGAAAGCCAGCCTTTTTCTCAGTTTTATTCAGTGGAAAGATAACTAAGTTTTAATGTCATTTTTAAAAATTCAAGCAAAATTTATTTCTCTTCTTTAATAAATAAGGAAATTCGGTCAGCTGCTTTGTCATTATGTGTCCTGCGATCTTTCTATTTTGTATAAGCTGTTTAATTTAAAACCTAGGAGAACTAAAAAACAGGAAACAAAAAAATGAAACATAGGAGAACTGTGTTCATTTTCCCTCTCAATAGGTTTTTCTTTTTTTTTCTTTTTGTTGCAGTTGTCTTTTTTTTAAAGGCAGCATCATTTATTTTTAAATATTTATTTATTTATGTGTTTAAGAGTGAGAGCACGAGCAGGGGGAGGGGCAGAGGGAGAAGCAGGCTCCCCACTGAGCAGGGAGCCCAATGTGGGGCTCCATCCCAGGACCCTGGTATCATGACCTGAGCCGAACGCAGAGGCTTAGCTGACTGAGTCACCCAGGTGCCCTGAGATTATGTCTTAGGAATCTCAAACCTTTCCCCCAAATTATCAAGAAGAGAGGCTTAGGCCTCTCTGGGCAGTTATTGAAAAGTCATACTCCTATTCTGGCTCCGCAGTATACTACAGTTTGAAATGAGAACCAGGTTTCTTCACTAACTATAATCCAGATCTGTTTCCATTGTGTGTAGATAGTACAGTTGCTTGAATGGAGGGGGACAGCAGAAAAGAAACTATTGGCTAAAACAAGGTATCTTCTTACTGGTTTTTATTTATACCCTGTTTCCGTAACCGTGGGTGAACAGTAGCTGCACTGCCTCAGCTGGCAGGCGGAACTCTGCTTTCTTGCACTCTTAACGCTTCCATTAATCCCATGTAATCTTGAGTAGCAGTGGCCGTGAAACCTTCCATTTCTTTGCTAGACTTTAACAGTAAAGAGAAATCTCTGTTTTTGCTTGCTAGCAACTTCTCCAGCATCTGGGGTAGAGAAGTGCATGCAGGAAAATGCCAGGGCACATACACACATTAAAAAGGTGAAAGTTTTGAAAGACAAGAGGCTTCTAAAAGTTTCCCACCCCTTGCAGTGTTGGAACAGAAGCTGCCATTAGAAGTATAGAGGGAAGGGGCACCTGGGTGGCTCAGTGAAGCCATCGACTCTTGATTTCAGCTCAGGTCATGATCTTCAGGATTGTGGGATCGAGCCCCACATCAGGCTCTGTGCTCAGTACCAAGTCTGCTTGTCCCACTCCCTGCCATGCTCGCTCGCTCGCTCTCAAATAAATAAATCTTAAAAAAAAAAATAAAAAAGTATGGCGGGAAGATGGTTGAGGTGACCACTAAACTCCTTTGGACGCTTAAGATTATAATACTCTTTTCTGAAAGGGAAAAAAATGGCATTGAAGCAAACCCTCTACCTGTAGCTAAAGAGTTGAACTGGGCTTCTCAAAATAACCAAGCAGGAAGTTGGATGTCTACAACTGAAGGCTCCAAACCAGAAGTGATGGGCAGACAGACCTGTCCATGGAGGCAGCGTAGAGCTCTTTCCCAGCTTCTGGGAACTGAAATTTCTTACCCTCAAGTTGCCCTAGACCGCAGAAGCTTCCCTGGCCAGCAGCCTTTCCTCCCAGGTTCTGGAAGGCACACATGACTGGAACCAAGAACTGTTGCCCTGTCCCAGTGCTGTTGCTGCTTCAACCAGTGTCCCCCGCCTTCTGTTAGAAGCAGAGCTGCTGACCGCATAGCTGTCCCAATGCAGACACAGCCCCAGAGTTCGGGGCCACTGTGCCCACGTCCCCCCTCCCAGTCCGTTTACTCTCATCTGTGGCCTTGTGCTCCTGGTTCTCCCCCCGCCCCCAGAGTGGAAGCCAAAGATAACACATAGACAACAAGGAGATGTTCATCTTTATTCTTAGCTTCACATGTCCACAGACTTCTTTTTATGTGGAGAGATGGAGCCTTTGGGCCACAAGTGCTTTCCGTGTTGAGGATTTTGTAATAGTGGTTCCTGGAAGAGGGCAGTCACGGCGGCTTCTGAAGCTCCTCAGCACTTGTGCTAACTGCGGCCTGCCGCCCTGCGCTGCCCGTGCAGAACATGCCGCTTGGAGCCCAGCTCTGAGCACACAGGCCAGAGCCTTCCCAGAGTCCAGAGAAAGCTGATTCCAGGGGTCCCAAACCCAAGACCTGGCTACCAGGACCTGGAAGAAGGCTGTGGATTCTGGAGGCGGCGGCGTGCTTTGCTGATCCCACCATGCTGGCAGGGGCCAAAGTCCAAAACGGGCCTGTGAGTCCAGTCCCTCCTGTTGACCACAGCTCTTACTTCACAGTCTTTTCCCTTGATTTCTTCTGTTTCTTCTGTTCCTCATATTCAAGTATCTTCTGTTGGAAGTAGCCTGTGGGTTATACAGGTGTTAGAGGCATGTCATCTGGCCAGGCGGACGATGATGAGTTTAGGAATGGGGATCAGAAGTAACCTCTCTGCTCCCCGTGCTCCCCCGCCACACCCACATTCCTGTTAGGATTCCCATGTCCTCATGGGCCTCTCGAGAGCCAGGTACTCAGTTTGGCCCCAAACCGGGGCTACAAATAGAATAATTAATAGAAATTAGCTCCAGACTAAAACAAAGAACAACTTGGACAAAATGGCAGCCCAGAGGCATTTTCTGAGGCTTCAGCTTATTTCGGTCTAACCCCACCGACAAGACTCCCGTCTATTTTGCGGGCTTCCAGAGCCAATGCTCTTCATCCTAGTGCCACACCTGACTTGGAGGCAGTGACCCTCTCTGGCCTTGGAATGATAGGAGGCTGTCACCGTATACCTGCAGGAGGGTTCCTGCTCTTCTCCGCTTCCTGGATGAAAAGAGAGAAGAGCTGTGTCTTCACAAACTTCTTCACAAATCGGCGGTTGGCCTTGGAGGTCAGAGCCTTATAGAAGGCCCGTTCTTGGAAGTGGCCTTGCCCATTTGCCTCCCGCTTGATATAGGAAGCATAGTGGCCCACCGTCTTGACAAAGAACTGCACAAATGGGCCCGAAACATGCTCGTTGAGCTGTTCTGAAGCTGCAGGAGACACACACAGGCCATCTCAGAAGAACCACCCACTCCTGCCTCCATGTGGCTTCTGAGGCAGGCCAAAAGCTCCTGGGGAAGCAGCTAGGGTCGGGCTCATGATTACTGATTAAAATGGGAGACTGGGTACAGGTTCTTCACCATTGCTTGGGAAGACTAAAATCTCACACTCAGACTTGCCCTAGAATCTAGGCCCCTGAGACTGGCCCAGGACTGCTGAGTGAGTGGATTTTGGTTCTGGCTGGGATGCTTGGGAATCCTGCCCTCAGGTTCTGTAGAGAGACCCAAAATAAGGGGGACCCAGGACTTACTCTGTGGCTCATTGGTCCCCTGACCAAGGGAGTCTAAGATGTCATCCTGAAGCTTGGGTGGAAGGATATCTTTTTCGTCACCAACCTAGGAGAGGAGAGCTCGGAAGTCAAGCAGTCCGGGAGGAGGTGTGCAGTGTTGGTAGAAAGCCTGAGGAGGGCATGAATTCTACACCCGACTCCACCCCAAGTTGGTCACGTAGGAGAGAAGCAACAGAAACCGCTTCTTGGCCTTCCATCTGACTGTAAACATTAGCAACTCTCCCCTGTATCCCTGTGGCACGGGGTTTACATCCCTGCTCTAGAGGCACCAAAACCGATTGCCTGGTAGTGAAGCCGTTTGCGTCTTTGCCACAGGCTCCTAGAGAGAGTATCTTACTAGCATGGGTTCTCACCCAAGAAAAGCACTTCAAGTTTGTGCGAGGAGGTGGCGCACGGGAGACACTAGAGTGATGGAGTTGGTGGTGGGCCTGCAGGGGGCCGGAGCCCAGACACTTACCGACATTAAGAAGGTTCCTTCGCAAAGATTCACCAACAGGACCTGAAATAAACAGAACGAATGGCTTTCTCTCTTCCCATCAGAGACCTCAGGAGCACAGCACCTGCATTTCTGCCTGTGGCTGCACCTGTCGGCCCAAGTGGGCAACAAGATCAGCACCGGCAATTCTCCCTTCTGCCTGACACCCTCCTTTCTCACCATCCTTGGAAACCCAAGGTCCCTTCCTGGGGAAAGGTAGGAGGGTGTAGGAAGGGGGAGGAGGAGCGCTGAGGTAGGAGAGACTACAAATGGGGAAGCCACAGCCGGTCACTCTCCTAATGAAACACTGATCGTAGGAATGGCTTCTATATATGGAACACTGAGCACACGGCACACATGATCAGGCTTTGCACATTTTCTCTCCCTCAATCCTCCCCACGCTCCTGTAGAGGGAGGCACTATCCCCATTTTGCAGATGAGGAACCAGAGAAGTCGCCTGAGGTCCTACAAATAGTAGAACCGGTTTCCAAGCCTAGGTCGAGCTGTCCTAGGTACTGCATCCCTCTCCTCCCCACGCCTTCAGCTCCCTGCCCTCTGATCAGATTTAGGCCAGCAGTGTACACCTTTTGATCTTCTAATGCTTGCAACAACTTTATGTACGATTGCCCGGGAGTCCTACTTTAAAAACTCCCTGGGATCGTTGGGCCTTCCCGAAGGAAACAGGAAGAGAAGGAAATGAGCCCAGGGCAACAGGAACAGGGAAGGAAAGGCAGTGAGGAGACCATGTGTCTGCAGGCGGCGGGGAAGGCGAGCACAAGGCTGGCACTTGAGTTCATCACTGCCGGAGTGGCCCTCCGTCTAGACCTGACATTACAAATTGGCATCCCGCTGGTTAGATTCCAGCCTGCCGATCTGTTTCTTTGAGCCTCAGAGTATTTTTAAACAATTGAGTTGGTTTCCAATATTTAAATTGGAAAATTTCACATCAAATTTGCTTTGGGGGCTTCTGAAAAGTCAGTAGCTCTAACACTGGTTGGTCCACGTTTCTAAAGGACCATGTTCGGATGGAACGGAGTGCAGCTGCCTCCTTTAGGCAGGACCTGTGCTTCGCAGTTTACCAGGATCCCCCAGAGTCTGGGTTGCTCATTTAAATGCCTGTTGGGCCCATCTTTTCAGTTTAGACTCTCCGTATTGTCAGTACGGTGAATGATCCTTCTATGCGCCCTTCTTCCAAATAAAGGGAAAGAGGAACAGGCAAGTGTGCCAAAAGACAGAACAGGCAGTGTAATCATTCATCCTCAGGGGAGAAAAGCTGAACTAGCCCAGGCCTGAGACCTCTTGAATACACAGGCTCAGATGCCTTTCTTTATTCAGGGAAGGCTGTTCATTTCAGGGAGCTAAGAATGTGCATGAAGAATTTTTTTGTGAAGTTCCCCAAAATCTTTCCAGTATTTGCTATATTACTGTCTGTCGAGTAATCCCTTCCAGAGCTTCTGTGGGCAGAGAATCCCCCCACAGCCACAGTTGGCCCCTGGCCCTCCCCCTTCCTCATCCCCTGCCCATTTCACAGAGCAGCTGCTGAGGACTAAAGTGGGCCAAGGCTCTTGGATAGCAGGAGCTGCAGTCTGGCTGGCCTTGGGGTATCTTCCTGCCTGGCTGTTGCGGGGGCGGGGGGGGGGCGGGGGTTGGAACTGCAGCGTCAGCAAGTTTCATAACTCCCAGGGGTGGGACATTTTAAGTCATTGCCAAACATGGGGCTGCTACTCTGACCCAGTTAGTCACATGGTAAAGGCTGCTTCAAAGGGCCCATCTACTCAGCACTTCTGAGGAGGTCTGGGAAGGCCAAGGAAGCGAGGAAGGGAAACAGCCTGTTTCTTTACTTCCCGGCAACACTTTGTATAAGAAGGGCTTTGGTTCCATCTGTGGTGCTAGGTTCCATCATTGCCTGTGTGGCCTCAAATGAGTCAACTGAGTTCTCTGGACCTCCGTTACTTCTTACACAATTGGAAGAAGTCCTCCCACCAGGGCTGGTTCCTGCCTCTTTAGTAGCTTACGAGACCCTACCTCTTCCCTTGGTCAGCCCTTTGCACAGGGGAATCCATGGTTAGCCAGTGCAGACACAACTAAGTAACTCTGGTGGCTTGAGATTACAGTAAGGTGATCTTTGGAAAGTGGCTACCGACAACTCAAAGCAGAGTGCACGTTTTGAGTTGTTTTTCCAACACTGGAGATAGCTTTATGCTACCAATGCCCATTTTCACCACTGAGCCCTCTGGTGTGTCTGGGGCATTGCTAAGAAATAAGATGACAAAATCAAGGGGGATCTGGACCTATCTCCTCATTAGCCAAGTGCGCTCTGAGGTAATCAGAAAGATAACTTGGGGCACCTGGGTGGCTCAGTTATATATCTGACTCTTGATTTCAGCTCAGGTCATGCTCAGGTTTGTGAGATTGAGCCCCACATCGGGCTACGCACTCAGCTTAAGATTCTCTCCCTCTCCCTCTGAGCACCCAACCCCCCCCCCCTGCACCGCCGCTTGCATGCACACACACCCCCTAAAATAAATAAATTAATTAAAATTATAAAAAAGTTAACTCCTGCTACAAAAATCTGCCTTTTTCAAGACTCATAGTTCGTAGGAGGGCTACGTTAGCTCACTTGCAAGGAATGCGAATGAATCCTAGTGGGCTGTGTGTTGTATAGACCAGCTGTGCTTGTCCATTCAGATGAGAGGTAGGACAGCCCAAAGCCTGCCCTTTGGAACTAACTGACCTAGGACAGCTGAATGACCCCTGAATAAGCTGCCCCTTACATCCAAAAGGAAATCGTTCAGGAGGAGGAAGCAGCCACTTACTGAGCATCAGTTATGTTAGGCACCAGGCTATGAGCTTTTTGCAGGTTATTTCCCCTCAAATCCCTAGCACTTGAACACCGATATCCCCATTTTACAGATAAGAAGCTCAGGCTTAAAGAGGTGAAGCAACTTGCTCCAGGTCACACAGCTGTTGGCAGCAGAGCCCAGGTCTGACTCCAGCTGTGCCTGGCTCCGAGTCATGCCCTCTTCTAGCACCGTACCTCTTCCATGGGGCTATCCATGACCTGCTGCTGAAAGCGCATTTGGACTCCGACCATGAAGGGAGTGGGGCAGCAGACAGTGTCCAGAAGTCTCTCGGGGACAACGGGGATGTAGGTGTGTGCCCAGCTGAAGGGGTAGAGCAGCGCGGCAGCAGCATGGATGCACTGAGACAGGGTGCTGGGGACAGGGCACAGAGAACACGAGTCAGACAGGCCTCCCTGTGCCTCCACCCCTATGCAGCCCCCATGGCCCCTCCCCCGCCAACAGTAGAAGCAAGTCTGGGAGCTGTGCTGGTCGCAGAGCTTGTGAGGAAGGGTAGCTGGGAGCGGAGTGACGGAAACCAAGAGAGGCTGAGCCTCCTCTCATCAAGGACAGGGCCTCTCTCTGATCCTTCTTTTCCCAGTTAGTTTTCTCTCTCACCTCTGCACAAAAACACTAGTGGCCCCAAAGAGGAGGGGAGAGGAAATGCCTTCACTCCAGCGAATCATGGGGTGAGCCTTCTATAGGCTTGCCACTGCACTAAGAATGTGGAGACCAGGAAGTCCAAGGCACTGACCCTGCTTAACAAACTTACAGCGTAGTTAAGGAGACAAACATGTAAACAGTGGAACACAGCAGAGAGGCCAAGACCTATTTCCTCCTTGTGGCTATCCACCCTCACCCCCAGTCTTTACCTCTCACAGCTCCCTCTGGCCCCTCGAGGTTATTTAAAGTTAACAGGTTGGTGCCTGAGTTAGCTTGGGAAATTCCTAGATTCCAGGAACCTTTGCCCAGCGATTGCTAGCCGGAAAGTCCCAGAGAGGTGGCTCCTCCACCCTTCCAGTGAAGCATTCCCTGCGTGATCACTGCTTTGGTCACGGCTCAGGCAGACTCCTCACCCCACCCACCCTCCAACACACACACCCAGCCCTGCTCTCTGTCCTCTCCACGGCCTCTTCATGGCTCTCCATTTCTCCAAACAACCCTCCTGCCAAGGCCAATAAAAACACGCATGCAGGAACCCTGTTCCAGTTCTTGGTATGGAGCTCGCAATTCCTGAGTTAGAAAGACTGAGTCTCTGAGGGTCCAGCCAAGGCTGAGGCTGACTGGAAGTCCCCTCCCTGCCTGGGCTTTGGGAGCCTGGCAAACTCAGTGTGGGAAGGAAATGGGGAGTGGTGGGATCCCCCCTGGAGAAAGTGAGCACCTGAGCGGCGAATCCTACCAACCTGGGCCTGTATCCAGGTCAGCAGGCACCTGGAGTCACCCTCACTTCCTTAACACTGATCTCAGGGGAAAGGCAGGAACCCCAGCCCTAGCCACAACAGAACCTTCTCTTCTACAGGATTGAAAGTGGAAGTGCTATTTCCAGAGCAAAAGATTACACCACTTCCCTTAAGGATTTGGCTCACAATTAGTGCCTTTTTGGTTATCACTGATTTTGTAGAAGGTTCAACCCACAGCCTTTACTCCCTGCCCAAACTTCCTTTCCTCTAAAACCCATGATATCCACCTGACCCTCTGACCTAACATTTGAGTCCCTAACGTCCTTTTCTTCTTCTTCCCTAAAAGACAGAACCAGGGTTGTCAACCCAATCTCATTGGCTTTCTCCCTCCCCAGACAGCAATAGACGGTCAGCCTCCCACTGTTTCATATTTTTCTCCTCCATTCTGTCACATGTCTCCCCATGTTTTTCTCAGACTTGAGGCCCCTAAGAGGCAGAGACCAAGACATGACAGTACCCTTCTTTGACTGTGCCCAGAGATATCTTCAACTGTTAACTTATTATTAAGGATAGCAGCTAGCTTTTGCACAGCAAAGGAAGCCATCAGTAAAATGAAAAGGTAACCTACAGAATGGGAAAAGATGTGTAGATGATATATCTGATAAAGAGTTCATATCTACAATATATGAATTCCTACAACTCAGCACCAAAAATTATCATCATCAAGTGACTAAAAAATGGGCAGAGGACCTGAATAGACATTTTTCTAAAGAAGACATACAGATGGCCTAACAGACACACGAAAAGATGCTCAACATCACCAATCGTCAGGGAAACGCAAATTAAAACCACCATGAGATATCACCTCACACCAGTCAGAATGGGTACTATCAAAAAGACAAGAGATGACAAGTGCTGGAGAGGATGTGGAGAAAAGGAACCCTCGTGCGCTGTTGGTGGGAATGCAAGCTGGTGCAGCCACTGTGGAAAGCAGTGTGGAGGTTCCACAAAAAATTAAAAATTGAAATACCATACAACCCAGTAATTCTGCTGCGTGTTTACCCAAACAAAACAAAAACACTAATTTGAAAAGCTATGTGCACCCTTATGTTCACTGCAGCACTATTCACAATAGCCAAGATATGAAAACAACCCAAGTGTCCATCAATTGATGAATGGATAAAGAAGATGTATATACAATGGAATATTACTCAGCCATGTGAAATAATGAAACCTTGCCATTCATACCAACATGGATGGACCTAGAGAATATTATGCTAAGTGAAATAAGTCAGACAGAGAAAGACAAGTACCATGTGATTTCCCTTCTATGTGGAATCTTAAAAGCAAAACAAAACAAAAGCAGAAACCAACTCATACATACAGAGAACAAACTGGTGGTAGCCAGAGAGGAAGTGTGAGGAAGGATGGGCAAAATAAGCAAAGGGGGTTAAGAGGTACAGACTTCTACTTATAAAATAAATAAGTCGTGGAGATGAAAAGTACAGCATAGGGAATATAGTCAATAATATTGTAATAATATTGTATGGTGACAGGCATTGACTACATCTATCTGGGTAAGCACTGCATAATGTATAGAATTACTGAGTCAATATGCTATACACCTGAAACTAACATAACACTCTATGTCAACTATACTTAATAAAAAGTAATAATCAAAAGAATAAAAATAAATAAAATAAGTAAAATTAAAAGACCCCCCCCAAAAAAAAAAAAATCCCAGCTAGCTCTTACCAATATGTATGCACTTGGGAAAGGTGGTAGGTACCTGATGTGCACTGTTTCATTTAACCCTCAACACAACCTTATAAGGTAGGTACAATTGCTATCTTGATTTTACACATAAGGAGATCATGACTTCAAGAAGTTAAGAAACTGACCTAAGGGGAAGCATACAGCTAAAGGTGGAAGAATATATTGGATTTGAACCTTGTTCTGCTGATTTCAACATCTCTGCTTTCAACCACTAGAGAATTCTACATATCCTAAGGTCAATGACCATGTCTAGTTTGTCTCTATCTTTCTGATGTTGACACACAATAAATATTTGTTGGATGAGTGAATAAATGGATAGATGAGATGTGTTTGCCCTTAAGGATGACGGGCTTGGCCTCCATACCAGCATACGCCTTCTCACCCTGTCCTGTGCCCTGCCTCCCTCCCTAAGCCATCAGGAGTAGAATCACATCTGCGCCCACCCTGACTGGTCTCCGCCTGAGCTGTCCCAGGAACACTTCAAGCCCTGCTCAGAGCTAAATCTGGAAATTTCTTTAGGCTTAGGAAGCAATCAAGTTTGGAGGCAGAAGCAGGGGAATTGCAACAGCTGTTTCTCTACGAGGCTTAGTGCAAAATCAGACCTGGAGGCACGCAGGTCCTACAGCCGGATTCCCTCAGAGAGCCCTCCAGCCTGTCTTCTGAACCCGGCGGTGCCAGTCAGCCCAGGAGAGCTGCTCAGCGGCTGGACCCACCTGAGACCTTCTGCCAGAAAGATGATTCTTCTCTCGAGCACCGCAGAGGCAAAGATCTGAAGGATCTGCTCAAAACGGAGACAGCGCAGCAGAGAACTGAAATCCACGTGTTCGAGGTGGGAGTCCAGGGGCCGCGTCAGGGAGATGAACTGCAGGGGAATCAGAGAGAGGAGGGATCGCCACACTGAAAAATCACAGGGCCGCGAATGCTGGGCCTCCACCGGCCTCCGCTCCATTCGCCCCTCCGACGTACATCGGACCCCGCCCCTCCCCTCCTTTCCCTCGCGCTCAGGGCCCTGCAGACCGGTCCGGAGCCTGGTCCACAGGCCGGCCTGCGCCCGCCCCTCCATGCACTCTTCCTGCCCAAGGGCCTTCGCGGCTCAGGCCCCCTGGTCTCCGCCTCCCTCCGTCTCAGAGGCCCCCTCCAATTCGATGTGTGTTTCCCATCATGTTCTCAGGAAGCATCCTGTGCCTTCCCATTCATCACTGTCACGCCATTTTAAATAATATACTTTCCTCGTGCGTTTACTTATTGAACATCTGTCTCCTCCGCTAGACTTTAAGCTCCAGGAGGTCAGGAATCGCATTCATTGTATTCACCACTTCATATCCAGAAAATAGTACAGCTTGGCACATGGCAAGCGTTCCGTGCTTATTTTGGGAGAAAGGGGAAAAGCCTAGCCCCTCCCCTTGTCTTTAGGTGGGGAAGCCAAGGTTCAGAGAGACACACGGATCCTCCGCAGTCCCCAGGGTCAGGACTGGGATTCTTAAAACAATGTCCTACTTGGTGCCTCGGTCTGCTTAGTGCCTGCAACTGTAGCATCCCCGTGAGGCATGGGTGGGGATGCAC
>NC_138372.1:85662732-85714063 GCF_054177405.1 Leptonychotes weddellii
CTGCAAGGCAAGATATGGATTGTGGGAGGCAAGGCTCAAAGGGAGCCACTGGGAGGCGGCAGAGGCCCCACGTGTGAGCCTCCCCCCTCCACTACCCCACCAATCCCATCCCTGCCCTGCTCCACTACCCCACCAACCCCACCCCTGCCCTGGTCCAGCCAATCCTTGAGGACCTTCCAGGCCCCTCCACCAACTGCTTCCCTCTCCTCTCTGGCAGAGCCCAGTCTGCTGTTTATCTCCTGCGCAAGACGAGACCTGCTGCCTTCTTCTTCTTACCTTCTTTACCAGGCCCCATTCCTCCTAGCTGCCTTCCCCCCAGGAGTCCTCCCAGAGTAAATCATCATCCACGATGGTACCATGTCCAGTCATGCTGGATGCAGTGGGAGCTCAAAGCGTGGGCCTCTTGGGTGACACCCGGCCCTCCTACTTCCACTGGAGACTCCCCAGAGCCAGGGCCAGACTCCATCCCTCAGAACACTCCGCCAAGCAAAGGTGACAGTGTCCCCTCCTCATCCTCCCAAAGGCCTGCTAGGGGCAGAGCACACTGAAACTCTTGCGTGGCCACCAAGACACACCCCGTTCATTCTGAGAACCAACTCAGGTGTACTGACGCTCCAGTTACTCCAGCAGGAGAAGCCCTAGAGAACTCCACCCTCCGAGGAGTCGGAGGGAGTCTCGGAATAGTATACTATGACTCTGTATAGTAACTATCTTCATTATTTGTTCAGTGTTCTGCGTTTCTCACGTCACTTCATTGGAGCCTCGCGCCAGACCGTGAGTCAGGGAGGTGAGGGATCATTGCACAGCTTTGCCAGATGAGGAACGGGAAAATCCCGCCTCCTAACCTGGGGCTCTCCCTGCTGTCCTGCTCCAGGTGCTTTCTTCCCTGACCAGAAGGGGAGCCTGGGCTCTCTGCAGGGGAGACAGGCCCCTGGGTTCAGCGCCCACTTTTCTCTAAAATCAAGTTGAGCCCAAGCTCCTCTCTGCCTCAGTTTGCCCAAATGTGCCTTGGTTTTCCCCCGGCTGTGAGGGAAGAGCTCCACTCAGGGCCCCGGGAGCACAGATGGGTCAGGTGGCCAGGCAGACCTGGGAGCTGAACAGGCCCAACAGGCCCTGAGGAATCCCGCTCCACCTCTACCTTGGAGAACAGGCCGAAGCAGCCAATGCAGCTGATGATGCAGTACACCTTGGGAAGGCGAGGGCCACGACCGGCAGGCTGGGGAGGGACAGAGAGGCTCCTTCAGTGCTGCAGCCTCCCTAGGGCTTCTCCCAACTGGGGCTGGTGGGGCACGAGGCTGGGGCTGGGGGGCTCACGGGGGAAGGAGGTGGGCAGAGGTGGGCAGAGGTTCTGTTTGTGGCACGGACAGCAGGAAGGCCAGAGCAGCCACCCAAGTCAAAAGCAGATGGCCTGGAAGGGGCCAAGCCCTGCCTCCACCAGCACCAGCACCATCTGGGGTCTGCAGAGTAAGGGAACAAGAGTGCTGTGGAGACGAGGGAATGGCTAGAGACGACAACACTGTAAAAGTGACTTGGAGAATCCTCTCAAGACCCAAGAATCATTGTCTGAATCCTGGTCTACGCTCTGGGAGGCTCCAGGGCTCGAGGCAGCTAGTCCTGGGTACAGAAGCTGGAGGGAGGATTAGGTAGGAGCCTCCCACAGGGCGAGCTGTTGAAAGCCTGGGGGAGAGCAGAGACCACAGCACGGCCAGCGAAGGTCCCCTGGGTGGGGAGAGCGGGGCCTGTGTCCCCATTCCTGCAGGGGTGCAGAGGGCACTAACATGGCAGCAGGTGCTGGGCTGGGCTCTCCCGGCAACCACCACTGCCAGGGAGCCTTGGCTTTTGCAGCTGAAGCTTGAGCAAGCCCAGCTGTGGAGCGGAGCAGGCCGCAGAGAGGAGGGGGCAGTTCTGAGCGGCACAGACCAAGAGGCGCCTGCAGTATCCGATCTTCCTGCTCCCATCCACGTTGGTCAGGACGAAGGAGAAGGTCTCCCTGAGGAAGAGCAGACACACGGTTTGCATTTACTCACGGGATCTAAAAGAGGAAGGCAGTCAGCCTCAGACAGATGCTGAGGGGGGGTCAGGAGGGCAGAGGGGAGCAGCTGATTGATTAATCATGAGAGTAATAATAACATCAGTTATTTATTATGTGCTTATCGGCACCCAGCTCTAAATACACCCCCTCATTGAATTCTCAAAACAACCCTTTGAGGGGGGTTCAATTACTATCCCCACTTTAAGGACAAAGGCACTAAGACTGAGGAGGTCATTCTTATCCAAAGTCATTTGACTCAAAAGTGGTAAAGCCAAAATCTGAACTCAGGCAGCCAAATTCCAGGAGTGATGCCGAAAGGGACTTTGCCACTTTGCCTTCTTAGAAGCCAAAGGCCTTCCATAAAGTCCAGCTTCTGCCAGAAGCAGTCAACACATGGCAACTGTCATTCCCAGGATAGGTGAGAGATTCTTGCCCTTCTCTGGACACAGGTGACTGACTGGTCAACCTGGTTAGTCAAGACCGTTGGCCTTGGGGGACTCCAGGCAAGATGCTTATAAGTGAGTCAACTCCAGTCCCTCTGCGTCAGGAGGTAAGCTGGTGAGAAACTGGCATGCACAGCAAGCCACAGGGCCCACAGAGCTCACACTTGTCCCTTCTCCCCTATTCACAGATTCCTCTGTCCCAGGCCCGAGCAATTACCTGGGATACTCAGTGAGTGGTGCCCACTCATTCCCATCTGGGAAGCAGAACAAGGGGATGGCTCCGAGCAGCCGCTCCTCCTCCTCCTGTTGGCCCCGAAGCAGGTTCTCCCGCTAGAAGGAACGGGAAAAGAAGCCAGTGAATTGTGGAGGCCGCGGCAGGCGGAGAGGGCCTGAGCGTTGGCAGGCTTCTTTTTGAGGCTCTAGATCAGTGTGAGAATAAGCCTTCCTGCTGGCATGGGGGCTCAAGGGTGCCTCAAAGTCACTCGGCACAGGGACTGCAGTCTGGGACTGGACCCACCCCGGGGCTAGAACAGCCCCTCCTAGGCCAAATCTACACGAGCCTGAGTTAGACATCAGGATCCTAAGGACCCACGTAGGCAGGAAGGGGGCCAGGGCCTCACTGAATACAAAAAGGCCCAGAGGCTGCCTGGCCTCCTGGGAGGGCCACATGAGAGAGCTACCATATCGGAGAAGAGAAGTGGCCAGCTCAGCTGTCGAACTGTTGGGGTTAACAAGAAGGATGCCCTATCCCCACCCCTTACCCTAGCCCAGGCGCAGACAAGAAGGAGCCTGGTGTCTGGGCTGTGGCCACAGGCTGAGCCTGCCCACCAGCGGTAAGCCGGCCCCACCCTCTCCTTCCCACCCACCCCAGGGAGGGGAGGCCTGCAAGGAGGTGTGGCAGAAGGCAAGCCTCTCTACAGAGAAGGGTGACTGAGGAAAGAATTTGGAAGAATGAGGAGGCCCCAAAAGGGGCAGAAGAACCCGCCTCGTTTCCCGGCTAGGGAGCCCAGGTCAGTTCCTCACAAAGAAGCCAGACCTAGATCCTGTGGGTGATAACAGGAAACTGGGGTGGGCCTGAAGAAAGGAGCACTGAGCACAGGGCAGCTCTAGACTCAAGCCCCGGCAGGGTGGAGTGGGAGAGAGGCTCCTCTCCCTACCCCCACTGCCTCTCAAACACCCAAATCCTGTCTCCCGCTGCCCCCTCCTTCCAACCTTACCTTGGGAAACTGGTAGGTGATGGTGGGCTCATAGTCAGCCCCTGAACCCTTTTTTTTGAGGGAAACCACGAGGAGGTATTCAAAGAAGTGTTGCCCTCCAGCAAAGGGGGGCAGACAGTGCTCCTGGGCCCTTTCTGGCTCCTTTACAGCGTCCCTCAGATTGTCCTGGAGAGATCCTGAAACCAAGACACCAAGGCCCACTTGGTATCTCAGTGGCCCGTGCCCCAAGGGGTCTGTGTGGTTCCAGGCAACCTCTCCCCTCGGGGCTGCCATGCCAACGCCAAGGTCCCCGGAGCCTACCCAGCGACCCAGGGCCTGGCAAAGCCTGAGAGCCACCTGGGCAGTTTTCGTGCCTGCCCTGGGAGATTTCTGAAAGCGCAGGGAGCCAAGAGGAGGACAGAAATCGCTGGTGTGGAAACCAAGGACATGTACTGGGGAGCCACTCGGGAGGCCCTCTGCCCCAGAGGCAGAGACTGTGCCCACCCAGAGGCGCCCAGGGCAGGACCTGAAGCAGTAAGGCCTGAGCGGACACGGACCTGAATCAGAACAGGTCCCGGGGCCATGTGTCTGTGGCCACACCAACCCCGTGGACAGCACGACCAGCTCTGAAATCTGATAGGGGAAGCATCCCGGCCTCCTCACATGGGGGACCAGGTGGAGGTCAGGCTATAGAGATTCTACAGGAAGAGAAGGAAGAAGCAAACAGCCCATCAGAGGGGTCACCCTAGAAAACAGGAATTGGGCAATCCAGTCCAGACCTGCTCGGAGTCGAGGCAGCCGGTTGCGGAAGAGCCTGAGCATCCGGCCTACCACTTGTCCTTCCATCTTCTCCAGCCTGGGGTGGGGGTGGGGGGGGCAGGCGCATGGAGCGCTTCCCCTTCCTCCAGCACAAGCTGGCTACAGAAAGCCTGGGAGAGAGGCTGCCGCTTCGGTCTCCAAACACAACTCCATGCAGCCACTCCGTGTGCTGCCTTCCAGATAGGGGAGAGCAGCTTCCATGCTGAGCACCCAATGATTGAGCAAGAAGGATGTGACGGGACCCAGGAAGGCGGCCGAACACCCGCGTTGATAGAGGCAGCATCCTGGCACTGCAGCTCTGACCTCAGCTCCTCCCAAGAGCCCCAAGGTGTGGCAAGAAAAAAGGTCATGAGCAAACACCTCTAAGGCCCAGCTGCTTCTGGGCTAAGGGCTGTGAATCCTGTGCTGCAGTCTGCGCAGTGGGTTTATTTACAACCTCGGGACAGTGAAGAATGCCCAGCAGCAGCAGACTGTGGGCACTGGAACCTCACCAGCCCCAGGACAGGGATCTGATATCCCCGTAACTCTGACTCCTGACCTTTCACATCTCAACCTGATTCACTACGGCCAAAAAGCCCTGCAAGGCCCCCCTGCTGCACGCTGAAGCTTCCAGAACTTCAGGACTGCAAGCAAGCGCAGGGGACCAAACCTTCCCCACAGCCAGCAGACCACTGCCTCCCTTGATTAAGATAAATAGACTCGGCCCATTAATTCTCTACATGGAAAATTTTCTCTAGCAGGAGAGTTCTGGAAATAGATCCGAACCTAAAACCCTCCTCTCCTGGAGGTAAAAGAAAGAGCAAACCCATCTCTGAGCTGAAGAGTTCCTGATATGTCAGGATGATCTACAGTGGTGCATCTCTCACCACCCGCAATATATCCTTTTTTTTTTTTTTTAAGATTTTATTTATTTGACAGAGAGTATAAGCAGGGGAATGGCAGAGGGAGAAGGAGAAGCAGGCTCCCTGCTGAGCAGGGAGCCCTACGTGGGCTCAATTCCAGGACCCTGGGACCATGACCTGAGCCAAAGGCAGACACTTAATCAACTGAGCCACCCAGGCGCCCCCCGGCAATATATCCTAAGACTGACTTCTCTCAAGGGACCGGCTCCAGAGCTCCCGCAAAGAATCCCTCTTCCCACATAGGAAGCACTGACTCAGGACATTCTCCCTGGCCCCCAGTAGGGGACTAATTGCATCAGCAGCCTGAGGCTCACTCAGTGGAAAGCAACTGGGGTGATCCCTGCCCCACCTCCACTCCTGCTCAGTCTTTTTCGCCTGTTGGGTCAGGCCAATAGTTCTGCCCAAGCTAAGAGCAGAGCAGCTGGCCCCCTGGGCGCTAGTGGTGTCTCGAGGCTGTGTCTGGAGGCTGGGGAAAAGAGAAAAATAGCAATAAGTCACCTGGGATTTTCACGTAAATTTCTGAGTAAATGCATGGGGTAAGAGCCAGGAGGCAAAAGCGTTTGGTGTCCGTTGTCTGCCACTCCAGCAAAGAATTTGCAGCCTTCTGGCAGAAAGTGGGTTGCTGGAATAGGGGGAGACGGCTGCGTTGTTCTTAAGAGCTCCAGACCAGGCTTCCTTGGGACTAGTAAGAGCCAGTACTCAGGGGCCCAGACATGACTCCTGGGGAGAACCCCAATCACAGTAAATAAGGATGTCACAAATGCTGTAATGATGAGGACAATGACCCAGAACACTCAGAACTGTCACCACGCCTTACTCACAACCTACACAGACTTGTTGCATAATCCTCACCACCTGTCTGAGGAACAAGTATCTTCCTGATACAGATGGGGAAACTGAGGCACAGAATAACTCAGGGACTATTTAGGGACTATTAACAGAGTCTGTTTGGAGTAGGAATTATGACAGTTCCATGTCTATGCTCCCGTCTTCTGGATGCAGTACACACCAAACATCCCACCAATGTGGGATGCCTCCTGTTTGCAAGGGTCTTTGAGAACCCAAATCTTTTCACTGGTCATTCCAGAACCTCAGGAAATTATTCCTTTCCCTAAACCCTTTGGGTTGCATTTTCAGCCCATTTCCTCCTGCTTTATCAGGAGAGCCAGGAGAACAGCAAAACTCATAAAATCAAACAAAAGAAGTTACTAGACTTTTGGGCTGAAGCCCAAGAAATCCAGAAAAAGATTGCTTTCTTCTTCCTTTCAAAGAGGTTTATCAACAGAAGAGAAAAGCAGAAGAGAAAACACTCCATCCTATTAATGTAGGTCATCTCGTTTAATCCCCAGGGCCCTGGAATGAAATTCCTGTCCTGAGTTTTTTAGCTGAGGAGGGAGTCACCCTTTCTAGGGAAGTCAGGAGTCTGGTTACACTTGTTCCTCCACCAGGAAGCCCCTCCCACAGGCACCCGAGTAAAGTTATAGAACCAGCTAGAATATAGGTGAGGGGGCTCTCGGGAACTTTGATTTGGAAAGCTGGCCCTTCCTTTTCTAGTTCAGCTGCTCCCAACTCAGGACCACCACCCCTGCCACGTCTTCCCACCAGGATGACTTACACACACTTGTACACCCACCCACACACACCCTCTTATCACACAATTGCCCTGAGGCCAAAAGGGCAAAAGAAGATGGGGAACTCCCCAGAAAGGTGGAGGGTGTTATGGAAGATGAAGAGGGCACACTCTCCTGGCCTGACAGGTGGCTGACCTCGGGACAGGTAATCCAGGCTGCTCATCTCACAGCTACTCCGTGCCCAGGAAGCAGCTCCAGGCACAATTATCAGCCCAGTCTGGGGGCTGGGGTGGGTGAAACAACTGGAATGTCTCCTCTGGGCTGCAAAAGGCAGAACTCTTCCATTCACACGGATCTCTGAGGGTTAAGGGAGCCCAGGAAAGACCAGGCCAGTACTCTCCGGAGAAAAGAGGACAGACACCAGGCGCGCCAGAGGAGCTGAACTCTTTTCCAGCCGTTGCAGTTCCAGGCCCTGCCCCCACTCTGGTCTCTGACCTCTCTGCCTTGAAATGACCAGATACTGTAAGCCTTGGGTTTAGGGAGAACAGCAAGGACGGGGAGTTGGGGGGGGGGTAGGAGTGATGGTAGAAGGGGCACTGATCTCATTTCCAGATCTCCCCAGTTCGGCGGCCTGGAGTAGGAAGGGGTCTCGCTAAACTTTTTGACTGCCAATGTTAGAAAGCTGGCAACAGCCCCGATTTACTTTCCAATCCGCTCCTTTCTCCTCGGTAGGTTGGGAACTCTGGGCCAAGTATCTAAGGGTTACTGCTGCCCAGCCACAGGACTGGCTACTGGCAAGCCGAAATAAATGTTTGTTGAATGAATGAAAACATGAAGGAACTCCTAATCGCTTTCTTGCAAAACCCAGTGCCCCTGCTAAGAAGAAAGGGAACGAAGGAACAGTGACTTCTAACTGAATCCCCACAGCCCCGTAATTATTCTCCCCTCACCTGGCGGGGGGGGCGAGGGGTGGGTGGCGGGTGTCAGGAGCCCGGGGAGGCGTGCCCTGTCTGGTCCGCACACTCTAAGGCAGCAGCCGAGCAGGCTCTGTCCCAGGTCTGCTGGGGGCCACGCTCTCCCCGGCCCCGCCGCCCGCAGGTGTGGGTGGTCACGTCGGGGAGCTGAGCGGCGGGGCGGGGCTGAGGCTCCGGGAGGGCGCCTCAAGAACACTGCGGTTGCACCACAAACTTCCTGCTTGGAAGGACACGTGGCCCCGGGGCCCCACAACTGCTTCCTTTGGCCCGCCGCCTCCCCCCCTCGCCCCCAGGGGCCTGGCCGCTCCTCTGACCTCCGACCCCCGCCGCCGCCACCTGGCCCCCTCCCCTGCACCTGCGCCATCCGCCACTCCGGCTCACCTGGCGCCGGGCCTGCGCTCCTAGTGGCCCTCGGACTGCCCCCGGAGCCGCCCCCCGCGCCACGCTCCCCCAGCCCCCGCCCCGCCAGCCTCGTGGCCCCGACCTCGGGCGTCCGTGCCGCCCCCGCGCCCCGGCCCCGCACTGACCCCCGCGGCCGCGCTTCAGTCTCAGGCTGGCTCGGAGGCGGCGGCCGAGCCCGTCCATGGCCCGGCGAGTGCCCGGCGCCCGTCCCGGGTCCGCACCGGCCCCGCCCCCAAAGCTCGCTCTTCGCGGGCCCGGCACTTTCGCTTTCACGCGGGGGGAGGCCGAGGGCACAGGCCCGGGACGAGGCGGCGCACCTTCCGGACTGCGGGCCAACCCCCGGCGCACCTGGGCGGGCCGGCTCTGCCCTCGGCCCCCCGGCGGGGTGGCGTGGGGTGACAGAGGGCGCTCGACGCGCGTCCGGGAGGGGGCGGCGCCACCGCGCTCCCACCCTCCGTGGGGCGCCCCGGAAAGTTTGACTGGCCGAAGCCCGCAATCCGCAAACGCGCGGGTGCGACGCGGTCACGCCCTACCTCCGCGGCGGGGGCTGGGAGTGCCCTCTGGGCATCGGTGCCTCTTCCATGTGGCTCCGGACTTACCTCAGAGGGCACAGAATTCTCAGTCAGCACACCCTTCCACCTTTCCTCTCTCTCCACCCCGCAACCGCTTTAGCCTCTGACCATTTCCAGATCTTTTGCCTTCTGTGTCCTTGCACCCGCAGGGCACGTGTCCCTCGCTCTTTTCCCTGTTTCACTTCCCTAAGAACGACAGCAAGCCAAGGGCTGCCCTTTGGGTTCCCAAGGAGGGACAGGAGAGGCGCTTAGAGTTCTGACCCTGCCTTCCCTCCGGAGTGTTCTTGGGCAAATCAGCGAAGTGGGGGGGTAATTCCTGCCCTGCCACCCCACAGAGATGTGAAAGCTAAGGAACAGAAAGCTCTTTGTAGACTCTTATGTGATACAAATGTAAGGGATGATGATGGTGGGGGGGGGGGTGATGATGATGATGATGATGTCAGTTGTAGCTGTCCACACTCGTGGTCTAATCCAAAATCCCCAAACAACCTTTCAGCTCCTCCTCCACCCTTCTTATATTCATTGGCTTCCAAACACACAGAGACTTCAAGCTTTAGTGGTTAGACATGAAAATTTGCATCTGATGAGCCCCACTTGCTTCTGGGCCATCTGCAGGACTCCCCTCTCCCTTCCAGACCTGCATCTGTAGGGTGGGAAGGGTGGAGGGTGTGCAAAGTCCATCTGATGTGTCTCCATTCACAGAGGTTTTAGCCTCAGTTTCAGTGTGGGAGGCAGAGGGCAGAAGACACAGCCAGAAATATGTCTGGGATCTATAGAAATGACCCTCAGACCTACCACTCCTTTCCCTCTCCCATGAATGGCCTCCAGGTACCTCTTGTGTCACAGACAGGGTGGGTGAGCAGGAGTGGAGAATCCAGCCCTGGTATTAAACTGTCTAGTCTTTGCCAGGAGGTTCTAAAAGTTGTCTGTACTCTGGGCCTGTGCAATTTTGTACTTAATTACACGGTCTGTTTCTGTTCCCTATTCTCTGTGTGTTACACCCACACACAAGGACACATTTCTTCCCCAAGTGTCTTCTCTTGGCTGCCCTGGTGTCCTATGCTTCTCTGTGTAAGTATAGTGGTTGTTCATGATCAACTTGTCCGGTTGGTTGAATATTATTGTGCCTTAATTTTCCCAACCTATTTTATGGTGGTGCCAACCAAATTATTTCCTTCCCTTAAAAACAGATGAAGAAAGACGTGCACATGCACACTAAAGAGACATGCATGAATGTGCATGGAAATCCTATTTGAAATAGCCTCAAACTGGAAATAATCTCAAATGTCCCTAAACAGTGAAATGGATGGATTGTGGCACATTCTTAAAATGGAACACTATACAGCAGTGAAAATGTAAATAAACCCCCGTTGCCTGCATCACACAAATGTGATGTTGAGCCAGAGACCCAGATACAAAAGAGCACATAATGTAAGTTTCCATCTACACAAAGTTAAAAAACAAGCAAAACTAATACATGGTATGAGAAGCCAGGATGATGGTAGATTTATGAAGGAAGGAGGAAGTAATGATTGGAAGAATACCATAGGGCTTCTGGGGTGCTGGGAATGTCCTACTTCTTTACCTAGTGGCAGATACATAGATGTGTTCGCTGTGTGAACATTCTTTGCATTGTACACTTCCATGCATTTTTCTCTATGTATATGAGTTTAATTTAATTTTATTCATTTTAAAAAAAGATTTTACTTATTTATTTGAGAGAGAGAGTGTGTGTGTGTGTGTGTGGTGAGAGAGAGAGAGAGAGAGAGAGCTGGAGGGAGATGGAGAGGGAGATAGAATTTGAAGCAGACTCTGTGCTGAGCGAAGAGCTGGATGCGGGGCCGGATCCCACAACCTCAAGATCATGACCTGAGACGAAACCAAAAGTTGGCTGCTCAACCGACTGAGCCACCCAGATGCCCCTATATGAGTTTAATTTTAAAAGATTTTTTAAAATACTCATTAGGACCTTAGGGTGACATAAATGGAGATATAAGCCAGTTGAGAATGAGGAAGTACAGATAACATTAGGAAAGTTAATTGTTGCTTGGTTAGAGGGACATATGGGTTGGAAATGGTGGGTTAAAATGGGACAGATTAGAAGGTATTTATAAGCCTAGGGATGGGAACAGCAGGGACAAGATGTAAAGTATGAGAGTGGCAGGTGGATCAAGGCCTGAGAGGAGGGGAGAAGGCGTAGGTACAAGATTGGCTTCAAAAGGGAAAAGAGAACTTTATTTGAAGGGGAAAACAGGAGATGAGAATGGGTATGGATGCTGATTGATTTGTAGGTCAGAAAGTGGGAAGTTACAGGATAGAACAAGACACCTCAGTTTCTGCTAAGAGAAAAGGCTTCTTTCCTCTTTTCTTCCTGTAACTGCCATTCCCCACATTATTCCACAGGTTATTCTCCCAGAGTTTGGAGGGGAAGCAGAAGAAAATGACATGAGCCTTTCTTTCTTGACGGTCTTGAAAGGAAGCTCCCAAGTGAGTTTTATTTGGGGAGGTAACGTGGCAGAATGGACTGACATTGGGCTCAGCCCTACCTGCCGCTTACTTGCCCTGTAGCCTGAGGTTGGCATTCCCCTGAGCCTCACTCTCCTCTAAGATAATAAAATCACCTTGCAGGGGGGTTGTGAGCACTAGAAAGAATACACTGTAATCTGAATGTCCAAACCTCACACATCACTTTAATGCCCCAAATCACCGTAGTCTCCACTCTGTCTCTTTTCATTGCAGAAGTACTATCTTTTACCAGGCTCCTGTTTCCAGGTATTCCTGAGAAACCCTTAAGAAGTGTTTACATGCTCTACAGACCAATTCTGGTAGCTGCTTGTCATCATCATAGGGATCCAAACTACTACCCTCTCCTTCCACAGTTATGCCCATTTGCCTCAAGACAGACTGCTGCTCTCCCCATGCCATTTTGCCCAACCTAGAGATTGATCCTATCTCCAGTTCCATACAGTGATTGCTAAGATCAGGAAAGAAGGTTTGTTAAGACTTTGCTGAAGGCTTAGTGATACGAGATGGATATTGCCAAAGAGGGAAGTTAAAAGTGAAGTATCACTGCTTTTGGGGTCTGCAGCGGGGTCCTCTCCTGGATACTTCTCTGCCTGCCCTCACACCCACCCCCATGCTCCAGGGGCCAGCTGACCTAACTGCAGTGGAAATGCTCTGGAGTCCAGCCCTGCCTCCATATTCACATGTTCTAGAATTATTGACGATGACAATGTTTATTACCTTCAGGGGAGAATGCGGACCCATACACAGGATGTGATCTTGCCCTTTGGCACAAAGACACCAGAACAACAGCAAAATCAAAAACCACTCCAAAGGAGGGCTCTCTGGTACAGAATAACATTATCAATAGTCCCGTGCAATTCCTCTTCATAGCTTGAGGTGAACAGAAGCTCAACTACCTAGCCTTCAAACCATCTTGAAGCTTTGGCCTCTGATCTCCTGTGATAAATGACTTGGACAATAACCCATACATTCACCAGGAAAAAGCAATGGTGGCCAGGATTTGTAAAGGATGTCTGAATAATGGAAACAAAGATGACCTTTTATGTTACACAAAGAGCTTCTGGAGCCAAAGTTCTCAAATCTCTCTCTTTTAGACAAGAGTCTGTGCTCTCTCTTTGCATAACCTTCACCAAACCTTGACCCTCCCCCGTGTAAATCAGATCTTCCTGTTACAGCCTCAATTCACACAATTTCCCTTGTTTCTGTAAAAGCACTTATAACAATTTATAGTTACACATATATTTCTGAGATTATTCAACCACTCTCTCCTTTTCCAGAATTTTCCCAAAGAGGCATTAGTCGTGTCTCTTTTGCCTAACTCTGTGTCCCAGGTGCACACGAGGTAATCAGTAAATATTTGAGTGAATAAATGAATGGATGAATCAAAGGATAGTCTGCCCTAAACTTCCATCTCTAAGGAGACAGGAAATTACTTGAAACGTTTTTATTCTTCTGGGTTCTACTCAGGGCAAACACTTAGGTTGCTTAACACCCATTCTGCCTTTTATCTTTGCTGGCAGTCTTTGGCCAGAGTTGTATCACGTGGGCGGAATCTGATCATAGAAGTCCCAGTCTCCTTTCTTGACCTTCATTTATAGTGGGCATGAGACTCAGCTCTGACTAGTAAGGGGATATCTATTCTAGTCAAGGGGCAATCTGCTGGGGATGTCTGGTACAGGTTTCTCTAGAAGGGATGGTGTTTTTCTGCCTCTGGACATCACTGCGTTTGGACATGACAGAAGCTGCTGAGACGAAGCCAGCACATGCGCAGAACGAGGCCAACATGCTCTCAGAGCAAGGGGGCAGGTACCAGGTGTGGCTGGCAGGAGGCTGCTGCCGCCTCAGCTCTGCACTTCTTGTGACCCGAGCTAATAGTTCTCCTTACAGATTAAGGCAATGAGCTTTCTAAATACATCTTACATGGCATCCAACACAAATACACATGCATGTAATATACAAAACCCAAAACTTTCGCAGGACAATACCACTCCTACTCTGTGCAAGGTGTTTCTCCTTTTTTTCTTCCATTCTATTATTGCATTTTTAAAAAGACATAATTGAGTGGGGCGCCTGGGTGGCTCAGTCGGTTAAGTGTCCAGCTCTTGATTTCAGTTCAGGTCATGATCTCAGGGTCATGGGATCATCGAGCCCCATGTCAGTCTCCTCACTCAGTGGCAAGTCTGCTTCAGATTCTCTCTCTCCCTCTACCCGCCCCATGTTCTCTCTCTCTAAAATAAGTAAATAAGTTTCTAAAAAATGAAAAGACATAATTGAGTTTCCCTCTAATGATTACACCACCCAAAAAATGTGTGTGACCTACTCCTTAAAAAAATTTGGGGGTTTTCTGGTACTTTTCTGCAAATTCTGGAATCAGACTACCTAGGTTGGTATCTCAGCTCTGCCAGTTACTAGGTTTATTAAATTGGACATGTTTCTTAACCTCTCTGTGATTAAGTTTTCTCCTATCTGGTGGGAATAAGAATGGAACCTAATTCCTAGGGTTGTTTCAAAGATTTAATGAGTTAACACATGGAAAGCACTTGGGATTGGGAGACATTAGGAGCTCTGACCAGAAAACTGACATGATCTCACGAAGATGAATAAGGCATAGTCCCTGCCCTTACGGAGTTCCCATTCCTATGGGAAAGATATTTTAATGAGGAGGTACTGGGATTAAGAGAAACACGCAGCAATTTAGGGACATGAAGGAGAAATGCGCATTCCAGCCCAAGAAATAAAGTCTAATCTCCAGGAGGTAAGACTGGGAGATAAAATAAAATCAGAAATTTCTATTTACTTAAAAAATATAATACACAGGGTGCCTGGGTGGCTCAGTCTTAAGCGTCTGCCTTCGGCTCAGGTCATGATCGCAGGGTCCCGGGATCGAGCCCCACATCGGGCTCCCTGCTCGGCGGGAAGCCTGCTTCTCCCTCTCCCACTCCCCCTGCTTGTGTTCCCTCTCTTGCTGTGCCTCTCTCTGTCAAATAAATAAATAAAATCTTAAAAATATATATATAATACACAAATTTTTAGAGTAATTTCAGGTATATGAAAATCGAAAGGAAAGTACAGTGCAGAGAATTCCTGTATATTCCCTCATCTTCACCCTCACACAGTTTTCCCTATTATTAATATATTGCCTTTGTGTGTTACATTTGTTACAATTGATAAGCCAATATCGATAAACTATTATTAAGCGAAGTCCATAGTTTACTTTGGAGTTCACTGTTTGTCCCATACATTCTGTGGATTTGGCAAATGTATAGTAACATGTATTCATCATTACAGTATCAGATGGAATGGTTTCACTGCCCTAAAAATCCCCTGTGCTCTACCTACTCATTCCTCCTTCCCTCCCTTGAAATCCCTGGCCACCACTGATCTTTTATTGTCTCCATAGTTTTGCCTTTTCCAGAATTTCATAGAATTGGAATCATACAGTATGTAGGCTTTTCAGATTGGCTTCTTTCACTTAGCAATGTCTACTTACTTTTTTAAAAAACCTTCCTAAATACAGAATACATTCAGAAGAAAAAGAACGGATAGAATTGGAAAGTATCTTTTGGGCACTATTCAGGGCTCTGAGTAACCGATAGGCAGAACCAATTTTCTTACAAGCAGCTGCTTAATAGTATTTGTTGAACAAATGTGAATAAATTCCCAGCAGTATGACTACAATATTAACACATGCACAACACGTATTTGTTGAACTGAGCTATAATCCTAACCCCTTGATTACACTTAGGAATTTCCCAGTTCTCCCTGGCCATTCATTTAATAGGAACAGACAACTCTCATGAATTGAACTCTTTCTATATGCAGACACTACGCTAAGCATTTTATAAACATTACTTCAAATCAGCTTTACCAATAATCCTCTGAGCTAGGTATTACTATCCCTGCTTTATAGATGAAGAAACAGGCTCAAAGATGTTAAGAAACTTGCCCAAAGTCACAAAGCAGGGAGAGTGCTCCTTTCATTCACACTCAGATGAGAACCTTATCTCCAGGTTCTTGGTGGTGGAGAAGGGGTGAGAGGGCACTGCTGATGAGTACATCAGCAATTGCTGTGGAATCTTCTGTGAAAGTCCAGTACTCAAAGTCTCCTATGATGCCCTCATGCAGATATCCTGTGTGATTATAGTCAGGCCAGTCTGCTCACTGCTCCCAAAGTGCCCTACCTTCCACACTGAGGAATTCCCCAAACTATATATGAGGGTTTTTTATTTTTTATTTTTTTGTCATTGTTGTTTCCTACATGGGACAGAGGCTCATCATTATAGGTGTCACAGCTGCTGGAAGTCCCAAGACGTACATGACACCTCCAGAGATAAGGCAGACATATAGTTCTGTAATGCTGGGGAAATGAGCCCACCATTCACCATTCATTGTAGGAGGAAAGAAGGGGACTCAAAGATCAGGGAGGGCTTGTAATTCATCAAAGATCATTAGACATTTCCACCTACAATTAGAAATGACAAATACCTGATTTTCTCCAATGCTTCCAAACTTCTGATCCAATAAACACAATCTTTCCAAGGAGGTGGACGAGTCTTATAAATCAAACATATCAGCCTGCTAAATGTGGTGAGCAGACAGAGCGTAACCGAAGCAGCTCCGCAAAGACAGATTACTTTCCCTGAATGAACTGAATTTATGAAGGTCCTGCTTCTGTATTCATTTCTTTATTGTCTCCCTGCTTCTTTGTACAACTACATATTTTTCTCATCTGACCAACTTAAAAACCACCTCAGTGTCATGACAGCAGTAACTGACATTTCAGAGTCAGGGTTTGGTCTGAGACTCTGGATGGGGAAACAAGGCTTGCACAATAATTCCAAGATCATTCTAGATGACCCCTACCCTAATAAGCTGAACCCTTCTTAGAGCCATAAAGACTTCTCAATCCTATGCCTTTCTCAGAATATAGTGCATCTTCTATCACTGTTTTGGTTTTTTGAATGGTAACCCTTTATAACACTTTTACCAAGATGTCTTCCACATGAATTTCAATTGACTAATTTAAATCCAAACTCTTGGGCGCCTGGGTGGCTCAGTTGGTTAAGCGACTGCCTTCGGCTCAGGTCAGGGTCCTGGAGTCCTGGGATCGAGTCCCACATTGGGCTCCCGGCTCGGCAGGGAGCCTGCTTCTCCCTCTGACCCTCTCCCCTCTCATGCTCTCTCTCTCTCTCTCTCAAATAAATAAATAAATAAAATCTTAAAAATAAATAAATAAATAAATCCAAACTCTTCTCCTTGTCTGAATAGCAGTGAAATATTTCTACCGCCTGCCTGAATTCCACACCCTCTTTGTCTGCTTCCATCTCACTTGTCTCATTAACCATCATATTCTGGTCATTTATTGACAGAAGCAGCCTAGAACTATAGAATGTCCAGTCGGAAGGGACTGTATCTGAGGCATTCCTATGCTCCAGGCTGTCCCTGTCACATGCTGGCACCTCAGCGGGCACGGTCTCGGCGATAGGAAAATCCCCGCCTTGAGAAAATGAGAGTCCGCCAGTCGCTGGCCTTCCTGGCAGGGGTAGGGGTTGGGCTGGAGGGGTGTGGGGTGGGGGGATGGTGGGGAAGTCTTGTCACCATACAACTAGTTAGTGGCTGTCAGGAGATCAGAACCCAAGATGACTTTGTCCAAGCCCGTCTTCAGCCCAGTGAAGGGATCTGATGGATAATCTTCTATTTTTTCCCTTTTATTCACTTAATAAGCAAAGACAACAGAGAGAGCAGTGAGCACTTAGCACAGCCCTAGGACATGGAAATCAGTAAATATTTGTTCATTGACTGATTAATGACATCAACACCCAGCTGTCCACGTTCACCCTAATAACAAAGCCCAGGAAGGTATGATCTCCATGCCCCCACAATTCCCCTCCTCCGCCCCTGCCCAGCCCAGGAAGGAGCTGTGCTGAACAACTGTGACCATGGCCATTGTGGAGGAAGCTAAGGAAATGATGAAAGGCTTTGAAAGATAAGCATGTGAAGAAAGGGGGAAGGGAGAGGAGAAGTCACAGTGGGTGGGACTTGGAGGGAAGAGAGAAAGGTGGCTGAGTAGAGAGGCTGCGGGCAGGACTGGCATCACCCTCAAAACCATGGCCCCCCACCTGGGTCTCAGAGCCTGCTCTCTTCTCTTCCCTTTTGCTCCTGCAGGGAATATCATTCCATCTTATGTCTAGGTCATACTTTCTTTTTTAAGATTTTATTTATTTATTTGACAGAGAGACACAGCAAGAGAAGGAACACAAGCAGGGGGAGTGGGAGAGGGAGAAGCAGGCTTCGCACTGAGCAGGGAGCCCGATGCGGGGCTCAATCCCAGGGCCCTGGGATCATGACCTGAGCCGAAGGCAGACGCTTAACGACTGAGCCAACCAGGCGCCCTGTCTTGGTCATACTTAAAGAGATGATGCACATAGATGTGTGTACGGACTGATACACACACTCACATAGATGCTATTTAACTATAGGTACCAAATTGATGAGTGTTCCAAAACTGGACTCTACTCAGTACAGCCACTCAAACTCGGGGCCCTTTGGAGCTTGCACTCTTGAAATCAGATGCCGATTCAAGGGTGAGTGTCAGCCTCAGCCTCAGCGGGTGCCCTTACCAAACCTGACTGAGAGCTGAGAAGGGCCAAGCCCACTTCATCATTTCTCCTCTTCTCAGTTCCCCTTCACCTGTCACTCCAACACCTCTCCCTGCAAATGTCCTTTGCTGAGCGTCCCCTGTGTCCCAGGCATGCTGCCCGGTGCATGCTGCCTGGTGCTACAGACCTGAACTTGGCTCCGAGGAGGCACCATCTCAGCTCTCAGAGTTTTCACACCCAACATAACCTGTGGGCTTCTTGCAAAGCCCAGGGGAGACTTTAGTTGTGAAAATGTTTTGAATAAGTGGAGTATCTGAGCTAATATTACGCCGTGTACTTCAGTGGGGTATATAATGGAGCTCACTAGTGAGCTTGCTGCCGAGAGGAAGAGGAACAGAGCAGTACTTGGTACCTGCTGGTGGGAAATCTGAGCAGCAATCAAGGTGTGAATATGTGGGAGACCATGAGCATCAGGTTCCCAGGGTGAATGGAACTATGAAATTAAAACTGTTTTGCTTTTGCTTTATCGTTTTTTTTCTTTTTGTGATATACAGGAAAAAAAAAAACCCAAAGGAAACCAAATTCAGATTGGTACTTATTCTGTGGGGGCCCAGATGCCAGTCCCCTGCTTATCAGGAAATTGAAAGTATCAGTTGCCCTAGCAACAGAGGCCTGGCTGCTGGAGACCTGCGGGTGGAAGGTGGGGCGAAGATTGTTTGCCAGTTTGTTCTGAGGAAGGAGGTGGAACCATCACCCACAGCGCTACCAGAGGAAACTGCCTGTGCCCCAAGGTTGTCGTAGAGCTTCCTGCCAGAGCATCTGACGCCAGAGTTCACGACTGAGGTGGGCCTTCACCACAAAGCCTTTCCATAGATGGAGACACCAGAGGGTTTGTGAACGACCAACCAACTGCCTCCTGCTCAGACCCGAGCTCCTTCGTGCTGACTGGGGCAGGGCTGCAGGTAGAGACAGCACCAGGCTTTTGTTTGGTTCTGGGTTTGGGTTATTTTTTTTTTTCAGGCTTTCAAATTTCTGTGTTTAAACCCTGGCTCTACCATGTGAAAGCTACAGGACTCCTTCCCTGTAAAAAGGGGACAGGGTATAATGCCTGCTGGCTCAGAGTCATGGAACTTTCTCTCCCATCCATCTCAATTTTCCCCTTCCCTCTTCTATTCCCAGGATCCCTTTACCCCTCCTCTAGTGTGGCCAGCCAAAACTCAAAACTCTTCTTTATTTGGCAAAGCAATTTTGCTTTCTTTGTGTCATGTGTTGCTCTCTAAACCAGATCCTGGGACCTAACTTTTCAGCAAGTGCTTTGCTGACAACAACAAAAGTTCTCTAGAAGGGATTCTGCCACCAGCTTTAATAGAACATGCATTTCCCTCCCTCATCACGTCTGTACTGGTTCGTCACTCTGCACTTCCCTTGTTTCTCAAGATAACCTACAATGAATGAGATGGACAAACCGACAGCCAAACTGGCCTACCCTTTTCTACACACTTCAAAAATCTGCAGTGCATTGCTCCTCTTACTGACCAGTTCTTTTTTAACAATCTGAGACCAACCACGCCCACCCTTTCCCCCTTCACGTCTCTCCTGTCTTTCTCTCAAGCAGCTTATTTATGAAGTCTTTCCAAATCACTATGCCGTCATGCCAACATGGTAGCAGTGTGTGTTTATTATATACACCTGCCAAACAAGGGAAGGGGGGAGAAAGTTGTTTTGTAACAAAATTGCAAAAGCAATCAATCAATGGTAGAAATTGTCAATCACTAATCTAACATTCTTCATGAAGTATGCCCCTTTGATTCTGCTAACAGAACCTCATGCGTTTAGCTACCAGCAGAAATCTTTTGACTCTAGGGAGAGAAGACCTCCTACCCTGGCCATAAAGAATGAATTGCAATTTGCCTAGACCACACATAGAATCTCATTCTCCAAAGGTTGGCTACATGACCCAATGAAATATAAGGGGAAGTTTGCTGGATGTGGCTTCCAGGAAAGCTTTTGCTTTCTTGGGTAAGAAAGGGACAAACTCCACTGGCAGGGTCCCTTTTGTCCCTTTGTCATTTCTTCTTTCCTGGAATACTGATACCATACAGAGCCACCTTGGGACCATGAAGCACAAGAACAAGGGCAAAGATACAATCTGTTGAAGTATGGAGTCATGGAACTCCATAGCAAGAGCCTGAGATGTCGATGGTAACCTTGAGTAGTGGACCAATATTGGTCTAACCAGTCATGTGAAATGAATAATTTCTGAAGAATTGGTCTAACCAGTCATGTGAAATGAACACTCATTTGTTTATGTCATTGGGATTTTTGTTATACATACCTAAATGCAGTCCTAACTGATACATAGTTCTTGCTCTTACGAAATGGTCAGTGGCTCAGTGTATACAACTTGACATCACTCTTCATTCTAAATCCAGGGCATGAAAAAATCCTGTCTGCTCTACCATCAAAATATATCCCCGGGGGTGCCTGGCTGGGTCAGTCAGTAGAGCATGGGATGCTTGATCTTGGGGTCATGAGTTTGAGCTCCACAATGGGTGTACAGTTTACTTAAAAAAAAAAACCTACAAATATATCCCAGATTTCAACCATTTCTCATTGTCCTGTTGTTAACCTGGATTAAGCCGCCATCATTTCTCACTCAGAATATTACTAGCATTCACTTAACAGGCCACCTGTGTCTAGCCTTCCCCTCTGCAGTCTGTTCTCCACAGAGCAGCCAGAGTGATTCCATTCAAAGGCAAATGAGATGGTATCACTTCCGTCATCAAAACTCTCCAGTGGTGTCCAGGTTACCCAGAGTAGAAGCCAAAATCCTTAAAGTGACCTACAGGGCACTGTGTGATTTAGCTCCTGGTTTTTTGTCATTTTGTTTAGTTTCCACTACTCTGCTTTGAAGTTCTACTGCTATCTTTTTCTTCAGAATCTCATCTACTTCTATGCCCATCAGTGAATTTTTCGTTTTGAGTATTTCATTTTTCAGCTCTTGAGCTACCTTTTTTATTGGGTTTCTCTCTTCATTGTACTTGCGTTTCCCTTTACATCCTTGAACGTACTTACAATAGCTGGTGTTAATCTCTGTCACTTCTAGGCCTGTTTCTAGACAGATTTTTCCCCCTTGTTCTGAGTCACATTTCCTGTTTTTTGGCATATCTAATAATCATCATTGGATGCCGAACACTCTTATGTTGTCGAATGTTTAGTGTGTGTGGACAATCAGTTCATATACTCACAGATTGACTCGAGCACTTTGCAGCTCATGTTAAGCTTTGTCAGGGAAGGGCTAGAGCCGTCTTTAAGGGCCAACATGTCCTTTACTAAGCATTGAATCTTCCGAGATCCCAATTTAATTTCCTAGCTGCTCAACCAACACTTTCCACCTGGACTCGCTCAGAGTTCACAGTCCTGCACGATGGGTTGCCTAACATCTGAAAACATGGTTTCACAGATTTAATCTAGATTTCTAGTTTATGGCATGAGGGTTACTGAGTTGTAACTGGAAGTGGCCACAAACACTTCTTTTTTTTAACGAATTCTGCATTTTTTATTTCATTTTGCCATTTTTGCCATCAGGCAAAATGATTAATAATGATGCTGAAGATGGAGGTGAAGGTGGCCATAGCTCTTTGGAATATGGATGGAGCTCAAGTGGATTTAAAAGTTATGAAGAGCAGAGTGACTCAGAGTACCACAATGGGGTCCCCAGGTCCTTCCTGTGCAGTAACCACCAAAAGCAAGTATGTGTTCAGTCTGTGTAAGAGACAGAATATCTCATGTTTTGTTTTTTCAAGTTTTTATTTAAATTCTAGTTAGTTAACATATATGGTAACATTGGTTTCAGGTCTAGAATTTAGTGATTCATCACTTACATAGAACACACCCGATGTTCATCACAAGTGCCCTCTTTAATATCCATCACCCATTTAGTCTAGCCCCCACCCACCTCCCTCCATCAACCCTCAGTTTGTTCTCTGTAGTTGAGTCTCTTATGGTTTGCTTCCCTTGCTCTCTTTTTTTTTTCCTTCCCCTATGTTCATCTGGTTTGTTTCTTAAATTCCACATACACGTGGGGTGCCTGGGTGGCTCAGTCGTTAAGCCTTTGGCTCAGGTCATGATCCCAGGGTCCTGGGATTGAGCCCCGAATCGGGGTCCCTGCCCCACGGGGAGCCTGCTTCTCCTTCTCCCACTCCCCCTGCTTGTGTTCCCTCTCTCGCTGTGTCTCTCTCTGTCAAATAAGTAAATAAAATCTTTTAAAAAAAAAACTCCACATATACGTGAAATCATATGGTATTTGTCTTTCTCTGACAGACTTATTTCCCTTAGCATAATACTCTCTAGCTCCATCTACATCATTGCTAATGACAAGATTTTGTTCTTTCTGATGACTAATATTTCATCATATATATATATATATATATATACATCTTCTTTATCCATTCATCAGTGATGGACATTTGGGCTCTTTCCATAGTTTGGCTGTTGTTGATTATGCTGCTATAAATATAAACATCAGGGTGCATGCACCCCTTTGAATCTGTATTTTTGTATCCTTTGGGTAAATACCTAGTAGGGCAATTGCTGGGTTGTAGGGTAGTTCTATTTTTAACTCTTTGAGGAACTTCCATATGACCACAAACACTTATTAAATGTGCATTAAACTAGCATTTCAGCCTCCATGCTAGTGTCTAAGATACCAAGTTGAGTGTGAGTCCATTGGCATGTGGTAGAGGAAGTGAAACTCAGAATGGGGAAATAATTTGCCTAAAGACAAGTGTTGCTGGAGCTAGGAGTAGTGCCCAGGTGTTTTGTGCTCTTAGGCTGACCTTTATGCTCAAACCATATCACCTTTTCCTGGCTTAGCTCCTCTTAGCGCTCCCTCCCCCTCAGTTCCTGTCTTCTAACATTTGCAATACTGACTCCCCTCCAACACCTCCCCCTACCTTCTTTCAGACTATCTGGGAAAGGTCTTTCAGGCCCAGTGCATCAGACCGTTTAGAAGGACCGAGACCCACTCCATCACAAGCCAGTGGGATGAGATTTCTGATTCTCCCCACTTTGACATCTTCCTCAGATTTCCCCCAAAGGCCCCTCTTACCAGCTCGCAACAAGAGGAGACCACATCTGTGAAATTGTGTTGTGACTAGCAACACTTAAGCAAATGGGATTCATCAAAAAACAATTAGAGTAGAAAACATCTGCTTCTGTGTGTCAGGTGATGAGGGGCTAAGGGTCACAAAAGGCCTCTTTTCTCCAGAAGGACTCATTCCAGGGACTTGCTGCCCAGCTGCAGGGGTGCCTCGGCTGCTGGTTTTCTCAGGGTCTGCTCTGACGCAGAGATCCTTTTTTCCCAAGGTCATGCCCTTACTAGGTGACTGAATGAGATGGATGTATAAAGGCTTGGGCATGTTAGTCTGAAACAGGGCAACTCTGTTGGACAGCACTTGTTCTGAAGCTCCCCATCAGGTGGGCCAAAGCTTTGTAAGGGTTGCCATCGTGACTTGGCTTCTCCCCCTGCCCACTCCTGCCTCCTCCCCAGCCTCTCCCAGGTGACAATTCCTGGTGAATGATCTGTGCCCAAGTTCTGGCTCCACATTTGTTTCCAGAGAACCCAATCTGTGACTCCAGGAACCATCACTGGGCCATATAGTCCAAGTTTCCTGCAGCCATGGTCTCGAGGTTAGGCAATGGGTGATAACCCCATAGGACCTTCCCCCTGATAAAACAGGTGTGGGCCCCTCATAACTTTCCACCTCCCTTCTTTACCAATGTGATGGAAAATTGAAGTGAACATCCAGAATGTATTGGAAAATAGTATCAGATATTTACTGAGTGTGCATTCTGAGCCAAGGCACTGTGCTGCACCAACATGATCACCTTTAATCTCCACAAACGATCCCACAGGAAAGGTAACCCTAACATCCCCACTCTGTAAAGACCTTCCCTAGCCTCTGTCTGCGAAGAGTCGTGGCAGGTGCATGGGTAGGTGATGAACGACTATCTCAGGCTCCTTCCAGGGGCCTGGCCCCCTCTACTACAGCATGAGCTCCCGACAATGGTTTCCTTCTCATCTCTGGCTAGAGCTTATATCCTCCCTTTGCTCCTTCCTCCCCCAACCCTCAGTTCTGCAGATCTGGCAGGCCCTGCGCTGGGCCCCACTAGCAAAGCAGAGGCACTTTCAGTACCCAACACCCACCCTTGAAAGTAGGAACATGAGAAGCTCTCAGCCCACATCCTGTATCTGAGCGAAGTTCTCACAGGTGGTTCAACCCAGACAAGCCTTTACACAATATTGTTCAGCTCACCGCCAGTCTGACAACCACCAAATCTGGGCTCCCAGGAGGCCACTCATTCATTCATCCATCCATTTATCAACAAAGAACTACCAGTGATGGCCCTACTGGTTACAGGGGCTGCCTGGAAGTACACAGACGAACCACCTATTCATTTATTCATACGCTTGTTTATTTAACAATGACTTACGGAGATCCTATTTTGTCTGAAGCACACGTCCTGACAAAATGGTGGGAGCAAGAAGCGGTCTTGACCTTGCATTCCTCAGGAAGAGAGGAAGGTTAGAGTCCATTATTCAACTACTTTACTATATAGTCCAATCTCACACACAAGGACCAGATGTACTTTGGACGTACAAGAGGTTTTTAGTTCAGGTGGGATAGTGACTTCTCACGCAGAAGGGGCTCTCAGACAAGGTGGGTGTTTGGGCATCTCCTCTAGTTGGTTCCTCTCTAGTTCTTTTTGGGCTGGGTGTTTTCAGTTAGGCTCTCTGGGTGCCTCGCAGGGGCACTCTTCTCACCAAGGAACAAATACCTCTTTCAGAAGCTGCTCTCTCCTCTTTCCTCCCAGTGCTCTGCGTTGTAGACCAGCCTTTCTTAGCATGCTTCCCATGTGTTCCCAAGGCTGACATTTGCTGAAAAAGCCCATCCCTTCCTCTGCCTAGAGGCACATAAACAAAATGCCCCTTTCTGTTATGCCAAGTTTAGGCCTGAACCAGGTCCCAGAAAGCAAGGTGGGGAGGTGCCACGCATTAGTAATGCATGCATGTTGGGGCAAGCAAGAAAACCCATCTCGCCATATTGAGAACAGAGTGTTTCTTCCTCCTTTTTCTGCATTTTCCCCTTCGACTTTCCCTGCTGTTCTTCCTCTGCTTCCTCCTTCTTTTGGGTCATTACCTATTTCCTCAATGAGCCAGACTCATTGAGCTAGACTCATTTCTCTCTCCCTACTCATCCTCCCAACTTTTCCGAGATAATCCCTATCCCAAGAGAAGACTGAGAGGCTGGGGGAGACAGTACCTTCCCAGGAGCCTATCAGGTGTCGAGCCCCCTGCCAACCACCACCAGAGGGCGCTGCTTCCCCTGGCCTCCTGAGCAGGAGGCTGTCTCCCAGTCCAGGCAGGGGGTGGTGCAGGGGCTCGGCAGGGGCCTCCACCCAGGTTTCTGTCTGGACAGTGGCAGTGCCTCTGTTGCCTCGCTAATAAAGCGCTATCTTCCATTTTTATTCGCTCCTTTGGCAGAACAGGCTTCTGGATTTCCTCCTCAAGCAAATCACTAAAGCATATGGTTTCTGACCAAACCTTGGGTTAATTGGTTTTCCCCACTTTTAGGGATTCAAGTCTTCCCTGGGGTTTCAGAGCTAGGTCTTGCCTTCTTAGACCCCTGTAAATCAAGGTGACCCAGAATTGGCATTTAAATCTGACCTTATTAACCAAAAACGGATGTCCTCACATCTCCGGCCATCTGGCAATTCTCAATTGCTGCGATGCCCCTAAAGGCTCATCGGTCACTCTTGCTCCCCATGTCTGCCCAGGGAGACCATTCCCGTCCCCAAGACTTCACTGATGGCCGAGTGCTGCGTATGTTTTAACTTTTCTTCTGCACCCTGGTTGGCAATGCCCAGACCCTCTTTCCAATCCTATCTCAAAACTCACTTTCTTTTTAAGTTTTAATTAAAATTCCAGTTAGTTAACATACAGTGTAAGATTAATTTCAGGGGAACAATATAGTGATTCAACACTTCCATACAGCTGGTGCTCATCACAAGCGCACTCCTTAATCCCCATCACCTATTTCACCCATCCCCCACCCACCTCCCCTCTGGGAACCATCAGTTTGTTCTCTATAGTTAAGACTCTATTTCTTGGTTTGCCTCTCTCTCTCTTTCTTCTCCCCTTTGCTCTTTTGTTTTGTTTCTTAAATTCCACATATGAGTGAAATTATATGGGATTTGTCTTTTTCCTACTGACTTATTTCTCTTATCAAAGCTCACTTTCTAGGGGAAGCCAGTCTGATCCCTGCCAGAGTGCCCCCTCATTCCAGTCACCAGTCTCTGTCCCATTGGTACTGCTACGCTGCCCGGACTCAATCCTCTCCTCCTTCCTTCTGTATCTTGCCTCACTCCTGCCCATGTCCTCCTTCCCGGGTTCCATCAGAAGCCATACATGAAGACTGACAGACTGGACTTCATAAAAACATTGTTGTAATTGCACAAATATAAACAAAATATGAAGGAAAAAACATGGGAAAAATCGAAATAAATATGAGAGAGAAAAGATCAATACATGTAATACAGAGAGAACTCCTAAAAAGCAATACAAGAAAGATGGACAATCTGATAGGAATGGACAGGCAACTCAGAGTAGCAATAGTATTGGCCAATAAATACAACCTTTAATTTTAATATAAGTTAAAATAAGAAGGCATCATTGTTTAATATAAAAGGTATAAAAGACTGATAATACCCATTATTTGTTAGAATGGGGGTAATAGGCATACTCCATACACTGGTGGAGGGAATATAAACTGAACCACGTTTTGAAGAGTAGTATAGAAATAGTAAGTGCATGTTCTTTTATACGAACTCATTGCAGTATTGTCTGTTATTGTGGAATTTAGAAACAACTAAAATTAGTGAGAGATTGTAGCCACTAAAAGGAGATTAAATTGATATATCTAAATTGATGACATGTAAGGATGCTTTATTGTTGAATGTGTGTGTATAGAGACAGAGACAGAGACAGAGAAAGAAGAAAGTTAGGAATGATATATACTAAACCATTAACAGTGGGGTTTTTTTTAGAGCATGAGTAGTTACTTTCATTTTCTGCCTTATATACTTCCGTATTCTTTAGGGTTTGTTGCAATGCACACTTGCTACAATTATAAATTTTTTTCAAATTTCCAGTCTGGGGGAAAAAAGGAACAATTTGTTTACGTATTTGTCTCTCCCCCTAAGGACGTAAGTTGTTAGAAAGCTGGAACCAAATCATATTTATATGTATAAAGTTGCTGGCATAAATACTCCATTCATATGTATATATATGAATATATATGAAATATGAATATATATATGAAATACTCCATATGAATATATATTCATATATATATGAACTATATGTATATATATATGTATATATTGTTTTTTTAGAGAGAGAACACGTGTGTGCGTGCAAGCCGGCGAGGGGATTGAGGGGGGAGGGAGGGAAGGGCAAAGGGAGAGGGAGACAGAGAATCTCAAGCAGGCTCCATGTTCAGCACAGAGCCCCCTGAGAAAATGACCTGAGCCGAAATCAAGAGTCGGACACTTAACCAACTGAACCACCCAGGTGCCCATCCCCATCCATTCATATATTTTGAATTGATTTTCTTTTACACATTTTAAAGGTTGATACTCTATTTAGCATATCCTTCATTCCCTATAGTATTATATTTAGTTGTATTTAGATATTTGCCTCCCTAAGTAGAGTCAATTTCCTTGACGCAGATTAGATGCATCCCTTATAAGCTCCTAGCAGCTCATTGCTAAGTGTAGACTTCCCATAATGTTTGCTGTACTTGTTGGATACAGAGTGATTAAAAGTCTTACTCCCTTTCTAGACTCCAACCCCTCCAGCCATGTTCTCTTCCTCTTCCGAGGTGGAGCTTTGACTTCAGAACAGACTACGGTCTGTGTGACTGGGAAAGAGCAGAAGTCTGGGAAGGAATGTCTCCAGTTTAGGCTTTGAGTCAGGATAGGCAATGTAACAATAGAGCAGAAGACCTTACTTGGGACAGAATCCACAACTTAGACCTGGAAGGAGATTTGTTTCAGAAGGTCTGCAAACAATTGTCATGACCTTGAAGGTAACACAATCCCAGCCAGGGTGGGAAACAGGCTGAGTGCTGGGCAGAGTGGGACAAAAGAGCCTGGGCGAGACCATTTTCACATATTTGGGTTGATCCATTCTTCTGTTCCTTTGCAACGGTCTGTCTTGTTTTCTTATTGATTACGCTGGTTCTGTCCTTTTCGTGGGCTTCCCATAGACTTTTAAAGTAATAACTGTAATAATTTTGACTACCATTTATTGAGCACAGTCTGAGTTAAGGGCTTTTTTTCACATGTGTAGTAGGGTAAACACTGACTCTACCACAATCCTTCATTACAAAAGCATCAGTTTTAATTTTCTAAATTAGAATAAATCTGATCCTATGCCCTTAACTCACTGGACTGATATCTGATCTCAATCATTAGTAAAGCTCGTTCTCCCCCACCAATAGTTGATCTGACTCTAGTCCAGATATTCAGGAGTTCCCACAGTCATTGTTGCTATGCTCCTGCCCAAGCCTACCTATTGCCTAAAGGCAGGTGGTTTGGCTGCCTCTGTCATCCCTGGGTTACAGGTAACCTACGGGTTCTTGGGCAGGTAGGGGCTGTTGCTGACCCACCAGCCAAGCCAAGATGGTCAGAGTGGAGGAGCAGAGGGCTGGGGCTCTTGCAGACAGACACCTGGAGAAGACTGGCCATGCTGTCCAGGAATAGGGCCCAGAGCAGTTTGAAAGCTCCTAGACTAGATGGCTGGGCAGCAGCCTTCCATCACTGAATGATGTCGTTTTGGAATGTAGGTGAGGTTCAGTGGGGTGGAGTTCAGAGCCAACGACCAAGAAAGAACTCTTGAGGCATTTTTGCTGCAAAATGGTGGTTTATTAAAGCACGGGGACAGGACCCGTGGGCAGAAGACCTGCTGCCCTGTGGTCTTGAGGAGTGGCTGATTATATACTCACGAGTTGGGGAGGTGAGGACAAAGGGGGTGTCCAGAAGGACTGTCATATGCTAAAGACTCTCAGGATACTGGAGGCCTGGTTATTGTCAAGCCAAGGTTGTTTTTCCCTCTAATGAGGCACTAACATGAAGACAGTTGGGAGTTTCCTGGAGGAATGTTACATTCCTCCCATCACACGTCCTTGTCAATGGACTTCAGGTTCAAAAGAAATTCAATTTTCTTTACATTTCCTTCTACCTCAGCCTCCCTCAATTTCATATAGGGGAGGGTGATGTTAGGGCTTCAGGAAACTGAACTATGTGTCTCTGGAAGTTAGGCTATTGATTAGAAAGCTTCTTCCTTGTAAATCACTAGGACATTTGTAAACTGAGGGAGACTCCTGTCCTGCAGGACTGTGATCTCTATCACTTAACCATTTATTTTTCCTTTAGGGCAGCCAGGAGTGCCTGAGGAATGTCACAAATATCACATGGGGCGGTGGTGTAGGGTGCCAGCTTCTTTCTGCTTTGTCCTCAGCTAGCCTGCTGCTCCCTCATCGTGAGCATCTATGTTTTAGTGACTCAGTTCAGGCCTCAGGTTACTAACTTGGGCTTTGAAATATGTTTTTGTTTGTTTCCAAGCTTAACTTATATAAGAGTAGGCAAGGTGACCTTAGTGCCTGCTTCCTCTCCAGGAATTCTTGTGTGGGATTCTTCGAGGCTAGATGAGGCCCTCCAAAGCTCCCCCTCTGGGCCTTCCCTTGACTTCCTTTCAGACCTTGGACTTGGCTTTGTTCTCCTGCCACGGCTGACTTGTTCCCTGAGGCGCGCACGCACACACACACACACACACACACACCATTTTGCTCCAGCAAGTGTGGCCTCGTTTGTGCAATCTTGACCCTGTGGTGTAAGGCTGTCCTGTTCTTACTATTTTTGGGGCCCAGGGCTAGGGTACAAGTGCAGATCTGCATTTCATATGTTTAAATATTTAAAAGAGCTAACTGTTAAAATATGATTTATACTCCCAAGTTAGCAAATGGGATTTCACAACAACCTAGAAGATCAGGATTGAATTTAGCATTCTCAGACTCCTAGGAATTCTGTATGAGCATGTGTTCGGCACTCAGCCCATGGGGCAGCCCCGCTCTTCTCCCTTTCAGCTTCTCACAGAGCAGGGGCTTCACACACACACACATAAATACACACAAACACACACAAGATCCTCTGGGCCATGCATGTGCACACCAGCCTTGGGGTCCACATTCAGGATGACGGGAGCAAGGCAAATGCCTATGCAGGCCCTGACAGTGAGCACCAGGCTATTTGGACAAGAATCCTGAGTCATGGTTTAGAAGAGGAGAGATGTGAGTTCCAGGTGGATGTGCCTTTAGCCCTGGAGTCTTGTCTCATGGCGAGGGGTGCAGCTGGTGGAGGACCAGAACAGAACCACCAAAAGCAGGGGGCAGCCTACTATGGCCCATAGATCAAATCCAGCCCACTGCCTGTTTTTGTAATTAAATTTTTTTGGAAGAGCTATGCCCAGTTTGTTGACACATTGCCTATAGCTGCTTTCTCTCTACAGTGGCAGGCTTGGGAAGTCACAACAGACACAGCATGGTCTGCAAAGCCTGCAATATTCCTCTCCGGCCCTTTATAGAAAAGTTTGCAATTCTTCCTCTACAGGATGGTGCCCAAAGCAGGCCCTAAAGCTGTTAGGATATAAGGCTGTTTCCGGGTCCAGACACCTTCATTTCACCATAAATTTCCCCTGATTCTCCCACTTCTCTTCCCTTCCTTTCCTTCTAGAAAAATGATTTTTTTTAAAGATTTTATTTATTTATTTGAGAGGGAGAGAATGAGAGACAGAGAGCATTAGAGGGAAGAGGGTCAGAGCGAGAAGCAGACCCCCTGCTGAGCAGGGAGCCCGATGCGGGATTCGATTCTGGGACTCCAGGATCATGACCCGAGCCGAAGGCAGTCGCTTAATCAACTGAGCCACCCAGGCGCCCTAGAAAAATGATTTTTAATCTAAACTTTGAACCCCACTTTCACGAGCCTATTTAATCCTCACAGCTTATGAAGGAGGTCATACAGGCCTGATTTGCAGATGGCAATGAGATCCGAAAGACAGTGAGAGCCAGACACTCGGGGATTTATTTCTGAGGGGTTTTAAATATTTCCTTATGGCTGAGAAGACACCCAATGTACGTACCACAGAACAGGGGTGGCAGGCAGTGCCGGAGTAGGGGAACTCAGTCCCCCAAGCCCCCTAAACACTGCCCCAGTGCTCAGATTTTCTTACGGTAAGGTGGGCATTCCCTGGGACACCTCTCTGATCTTCTAACCAGTTTAGTGGTTTCCTCGGGTCATTGTGTTCTCAAAGAAGCAGAAAAGCAGAATAATCAACAGCACAAGCTGGAGTCAGACTGCCTGGGTTCACATATTGGCTTTGTCGCTAACTTACTGGCTGTACAGCCTTGGACAAGTTATTTACCTTCTCTGTGCTCCAGTTTTCTCATCAGCAAAATGGGAATAATAGGAGTACTTGCCTCCCAGAGCAACCGAGCTCTCAGCATCACTCTTCCCAGGACAGGTGAGTTGCTGTCGTTTTTCTGGATTATTTTCTCCCCAGATCCTCAGCACGTATTCTACATGTCCCAGGAGGTGCCACCCACAAGGGACTCATTGTGGATACTGTCACCTGGAGTCTGCCACATGCAATGCAGGCTCACAGCCACCTGAGAGCTAGCTAGCTACCGATTTACTGCCCCAAGAATATTAAAGTTTTAAAAAACATTTTAAAGTTGAGGAAACAGGGACGCCTAGGTGGCTCAGTCAGTTAAGCATCTGCCTTCGGCTCAGGTCATGATCCCAGGATCCTGGGATCGAGCCCTGCGTCAGCTCCCAGCTGAGCAGGGAGCCTGCTTTTCCCTCTCCTCCTGGCTCCTGCTCTCTCTCCCTATCTCTGTTTCTCTCTCCAATAAATAAATCTTATAAAAAAATAAAGTTGAGGAGACTGAACCACAGAGAGGTTAAAAGCTTTCCCTAGCCCACAGACTAGTGAGGGGCAGAACCCAGGAATGCCTGATCAGATAGGTTAATTGACACTTCGGTCCAGTTGGGAATCCAGTGGGCAGGTTGTAAGATCAAGCTCTCAGGACCTGGGTGCATGCTGGAAGACATCACAGAAAAGAGAAATTTGGTCTGAATCTTGGCTCTGCCACCTTACTTTTTAGGTGATCTTAGACAAATGGCTTAACTTCTCTGAATATCACTTAAAGGTCAAAGAGATTGTGGTTTCCTGCCAGTGACCCCTTCACTGTGTGCTGGACTGGAAGCAAAGCAGGGGAGCTGGGGTGAAAATGGAACCATGAACTCTTATTTCCAGCAAGGAGCAGTGGGGTGCAGAGAAAAGAATGGGAGGGACAAGGGAAAGGTGGCCCAAGCAGAACCGGGCACATCTGAGTCGGACAGTTGCTCCTGCACCTGCCCCAGGTCTGTTCCTTCCTCCTGAAAGGAGCCACCAGGGTGTGAAACAACCCCTAGGAGGCGCCCTATGCCTAGAAGGGGGACCAATGGATTGTGTTTGTCAACCTTAAGAGCTTCACCCTCAAGGTAAGGCCCTCCATGCTCCTCCTTCTGCTCAGTTGGGAAAGAGAGCGCCTCCCAGTGCATTTGATGAATTACAATCCCAGGTGAGGCAAGACCCAGGGAGGCCCTAAGGTTTCAAGGTGAGCTAATGACCCAGCTGCAGAGTCCGGCAGTTAGAGGAGCCCTTCTGCTCCCGTGCAGCCACAGCTGGCTTCCTTCCTTTCCTTAGCTCCTGTACCTTCCCGTCGTCCCCCCAACTCCTGGAGACTCCCTTTTGGTCTCTTCCCCTGCTCTGCTCTGGTCCTGATCCAGTTCAAGGACCAAAGTGTAGATCAGAGTTTCTTCCCCTCCTTTGTTCCCCTTCTGCTTATGGAAAATATATATAGGAGGTGAGAGATCTTTCAGGCCATTAGGCTTCTGCCCCCGGTCTTTGCATGCTTAGGTGTGGGAGGTAACTGCTGACCAACCCCGGGGCCCTTCACTCTGTACCTCCCCATCTGGAGCCCTCTATCTTTGCCCAGACACCTGCTGTCAAAGGGCCTTATGTCTCTTATGACACTACAGCCCACCCAAGCTCCAACTCAGACAAGCCTTCTCAGAAGGTGGTTGGTAGTAACAGAGGGCAGGGGGGAAAGGGATGCTTGGAGTCCAAGACTCATTCTCCCTGACTTGGCAGTCCTAAAATCTTTCCTTGGAAACAAATATGTCCATGAGTCCGTCAAAGTCCCTGAGTAAGTCACTCTCCCATTCCCTCCTCCCCATGATTGGATCATCCCCCTCCCACCATCCTCCTGGATTAACATTCATAATAATAATTCTAAGAGATAGTACTTTTTTTTTTAAAGATTTAATTTGTTTGACAGAGAGAGACACAGTGAGAGAGGGAACACAAGCAGGGGGAGTGGGAGAGGGAGAAGCAGGCTCCCCCCTTCCCAGGCAGGGAGCCCGATGCAGGGCTTGATCCCAGAATCCTGGGATCATGACCTGAGCCGAAGGCAGACGCTTAACAACTGAGCTACCCAGGTGCCCCTAAGAGATAGTACTATTATCCCATCATTAAAGGGAGGAAACTGAGGCACAGTGAAGTTAGTGATTTGTTCATGGTCACACAGCTTGTGGCAGAGCTGGGCTGTGAACTTGGATAGCACAGATTCAGGCCCAGAGCCCTTAATCTCTGGTTCGGGTAGGATGTTCCCTTGGCTGAGAGGAGCCCCCAGTGACCCTCCAGACACATTTGTCCTGGGAAAGGAGTCCATTCCAGAACCCACAGGGGCCCTTTTCTTACTCTCTTCAGGTTGCAGAGCACCCACCTTTACCAGAGTACCAGCTCAGCCCCCATCACCACTGTGGCTCCTGGGGTGGGAGTGCGGGTGATAGTGGATTCTGTGCCAGGAGGTCCGAGGGTCTCTATCCCGGCGCCCCCACCAAGGGCGCCTTCTACATCTACGTGGATGGGCACACCTGTTAGGAGGCTTGGCAGATGGGTCTGGTGTTTGAGCCGACTGCTGTTGCTGTAACTTGTCGTAAGCCATCCACCTGTGGGGTCCATTGGGGACCATAGGACGGGAGGATAATTAGGTGGAGGTTTTGCTTCAGAATGCCGGCTGTCTCTTTGGATTTATAAATCTGCATGCTTCTGCCCTGCATGTAAAGGAGAAGCCCACCTTCCTGCTCTCCAGAGGCTGGAGCTGGAAGGAAGGCAGAGCAGTGGCTGGGACCTCTCTGAGCATCTCTGTGGGAAGTTCTGGTCTTTTGGCCCCATCCTGAGGACAAATGGAAAGGAAATGGGAGGCTCTGGGGGGCAAGAGAGATCAAGTCCTTGTTCCTTCCCACAAATAGACTTCCAAAGGGTCTTACAGAAGGACTGAGAAGAGTAGCTGGACTCAGGACACTTAATTTACTGCCTCACCTCCTTCAGGAGCTCTTCCTTCCCCAAGTTTACATCTCCCAACTCCAGGGCTCAAACCCCACGCAGCCATCCTGGTTGATGGAGGACAGAGCATGATGTCGGGACAGTCTCAGCACTCCATTTCCACACCTGCGAGGTTAGGAACAAAGACCGTCAGCACTGATTCCAAAATTACCTTTAAAAAAAATTACCTCCTTATCATCTTTATTGCCGCACCACACCCAAACATACCTTTCAGTTCCCTCAGGGAAGGCACCAAGAAAATGAAAAGAAAAGGCACATTACAGCAGGGGAGGGAGGTCTCGTTCCTACCATCTTCAGGACAGCATGGCCTCTGCCCATCCCCAGGCCAGTGCCCAAGCTGAAGAAGCCGAGGAAGAATGCAGCTCACCAAGCGAAGAGGTGTTTCTACACTAACCAGTTCCCCAGGCTTGGAGCTGGAGGGTTCTGCGGATTATGCTCTTTTGACAAAAGCTGTACAAACAGTCAGGGGAGTTTTTCTCCCTCCCTCCCCTCTCCTCAGCTGGAGTACAAGTGGGATGTGTAGCCATCTTGGTTTACTGAAGATGGTCCTGGCTGGTAACTGTGGTTCCAGCCTCCCATTCACTCAGTGATTTGGCCCGGTTTTCAATTTCATTATAAGAATGTTTTTGTAACTAGTTGGATCAAAATGATCTGGAATGGATTCAATAGACTTCCACTTAATGCTTTCACTTTCTGCTGTGTTCTGTACACAGAGTTCTTCCTTTTTTTTTTTCAGAGTTCTTCCTTTAACCCAGGGTTGCATCTAAATGTTCACGAGGGATAACCAATTTTCCCTTTCCTGGCCCTTTTGGACAAAGCTTAAATTATAGTGTTTTGCAATGACCACTGGCAGGGTGCTTGCTGATCAACTGACATTTGCTCGGGTGGAAGTCACTGGGGACAGCTTTCTGTCTGCTCTCCAGGACTGGCTGGAGAGGTCTCGGTGACCTGTCCCGCAGAGTCCTCAGGCCACCTCATCGATATGTCTAAAACCAACGGCGACATTTTATCATGCAAAATAAAAATTGTCAGATTTTCAAATATTTTTAGATACATAGAGTAACTGATCGATAGCTTTAAAGAGGTAATTGGTAAAATGAGGTGGGATCAGTGGGAAATGTGGGAAATTACAGGTTGGGGGTATAGGGACTACGAATAGGGAAACAGAAGCCGAGCAGTTCTACCACTGAGCTTCTAGAGTAGTCCAAATGCTCTTGCTACAGGCTTTGCCATTTATGGCGTGGCATAAATTTACAGCCACTTCTTTATTTTATTGTTTGAAAACACTTTTTATTTTGCAAGGAAGTGCTTTTTGTCAGCAATGAGCTAAGAAAAATAAACTTAAGATGCCCATCTAATGAAAAACTCAGTACTCCATTTCCATTTTCTGAGGAAGTGGAGATGAATGTATAACTTGCATGTTAGTTGGCATTTACTCTCCACCACGGGGCTGTCTGACGCTGCATGGAAACCAGAAGACAGGAATCTGCTGAACAAGCATCAGCATCTACATCAAAAGTACTAATTATTTTAAGGGGATTTTACCTCCAGATCATGATTTAATTAAAGGTAGTTGCCAAAGGTAGTTTTCATACCACCCTGTAAAGCATACATTTACTTTTAGGTAGATCTAGTGACAGGTGGGCCAAATTAATGTTTCCTTTTTTTCTATTCTTGTTGTGTGTGTATGTGTTTGTACAGGTATAAAGATGAAGCTCTATTTACAGAACAAATTCACAAGGTTTTAAGTAATATCAATTTTATATCCAAGTCATAGATGCTTCAAATAGAAAAGCAGGTAAGTTCGTTGTAATAATGGGTGAATTTTTTTCACCCAGGTCATGAAATAAAAGTAAGGCTTTAGGTGGTTCATTTTGCCAAAGATAAAACATCTGACGTTATTGTAAATGCTATTGTAAATTCAGTGAAAAAACTCAACATTCAAAATATCTTTTGGTGATAATAATAAAGTCAAATATTAATGGAGTACAACATTATGTGAAAACAATATTTTTTTCTAAATTAAAAAAAAACAACCAAAACACACAAAGCAGAAATGCCCTGGGGATTGGGCGGAGGCCACAAATCACTGATTGATGTGTCTAAAACCAACTGCGACAATTTGTGCAAAATAAAAATTGTCAGATTTTCAAATATTTTTAGATACATAGAGTAACTGATCAATAGCTTTAAAGAGGTAATTGGTAAAATGAAGTCATTAGGGTGGGCCCTAGTCCAGGCTGACTGGCGTCCTTACCAGAAGAGGAGATTAGGACCGAGACACACACACAGGGGGCCATGTGAAGACACAGGGAGAAGGAGGCCATCTACAAGCCAAGGAGCGAGGCCTCAGAAGAAACCAATCCAGCAGACACCTTGATCTTGGACTTCTAGCCTCCAGAACTGTGAGACAATAAAATTCTGTTGTTTAAGCTGCCCAGTCTGTGGTATTTTGTTACGGCAGCCCTAGCAAACTAACAAAGAGGTATCGGCATTCTCAAAATAATTAACTATGAAGAGTGACTTTGAAGAAGATTTCAGGAAATATTATGAAAAAAATTAAAAATAGTAAAACCATATTGAAAAATTCTTCAGAAAATATCAGTGATACTGAACTAGAAATATGGATAAGAACTGATGGAATTTTGTCAGTATATAGCAAGAATAATTACTCAGATTTTTGTTGTTGTTTTAATTATTTTATTTTATTTTATTTTCATCATGATAAGTGTACTTTTTAATCCCCATCCCCTATTTCACCCATCCCCCTACCCACCTCCCCCCTGGTAACCTTCAGTTTGTTCTCTAGAGTTAAGAGTCCATTTCTTGGTTTCTCTCTCTCTTTTCCTTTGCTCATTTGTTTTGTTTCTTAAATTCTACATATGAATAAAATCATATGGTATTTGTCTTTCTCTGTTTGACTTATTTCATTTAGCATAATACTGTCTAGCTCCATCCACGTCACTGCAAATGGCAAGATTTCATTCTTTTTTACAGCTGAATAATATTCTATTGTATATATACATCACATTTTCTTTATCCATTCATCAATTGATGGACACTTGAGCTGCTTCCATAATTGGGTTATTGAAAATAATGTTGCTATAAACATAGGGATGCATATATCCCTTATCCCTTTGAATTAGTGTTTTTGTATTTTGGGGGGTAAAAGCCCAGTAGTGTGATTACTGGTTCGTGGGGTAGTTCTAGTTTTAATTTTTTGAGGAACCTCCATACTGTTTTCCACAGTGACTGCAATGTGTAACAAGAATAATTATTCAGATTTTTAAATTTTAATTTACTATGCAGATATGTATTATTGTTTAGAAAAATATACTTTTGAAAATTGTTTATTTGTTAAGTTTATTTGTATAACAACACAATAAAAAAAACTATTTCAGAAATGACATAATTCTAATGTCCCTTTCACTCTCCAACCTGTCTGGGTTTGGATGATGAATTATGTGAAGGGATTCAGACATTCCATTATACACTGAATGTTCTCTTACTTCAGCAGAATAGAAGACACCAGATTTGCACCAAGTGCTGACCCAGCCGTTTTGTAAGTAAATAACAAAAAGAAAACTTGAACATACTGCACAACCCAGGGTCTCTGGCCCAGGGTTTCCCCAGATGTTCCCGTGATCGTGTGATCGCTGTGGCTTGCACTTTCGCCATCTGTACACGTGTGTCTGGATTGCTGTCCTCATCCGGAGAGTGCACGCACCCTGATGGCTCCTTATCTCATTGCCCTGGCTAGGCGGGAAGGAAGTCACCCTCGGTATTCCCCAGTCCTAGGCTCCAAGTCCCTTCCTGCTGCTTTATTTATTTAACCAACACTTACATAGCGCCCTATAAGCAGGCCCTGTGCTCCGCACTCAATAAACATCAACTCCCTGAATCTTCATAAGGACCCCCTGAGGTAGTCATGGTGATTATTCCCACTTTAGAGGGGAAATTTAGCCCAGAAAGTCTGAGAGCCTTGCCTAAAGTCATACAGAGGGAAAATGCGTGTCAAAGCCCGCTGTGTGGCTCAGGTGTGCATGGCCTTGCCCCACACTGTGCCTTCCTTTGGCCCAACTACACCCCGAGACCACCCCTCACTCCCAGCCAGGGCTCCAGTCTCTGGATCTTACTCCAGAACTGAGGGGAAAGCAGAGTGGAGTAGGTCCGGGGGCGCCATTCAGTATTTTAGGAGCCCCCCCCTCCTCTGACTGCAGTACACCCCACCCAGATCCTGGAGCCATAATGCTGACCCCCTGTCTGGTGGCCCTCCTCGTGGGGCATGGACCCCGCCGGCGGCGCGGAGACAATCGAGCATCGCCCGCGGGCGACGACCCCCTCTCGGTGCCATCCCGCTCGGAGCCAGCCCTCCGCACCCGCCCCGCGCGCGCTGAATGATCCGCCCAGAGCTGGGCGGCGACAGCGATCGTCGCCCACCCCAAGGTTTTTTCCTCTCGGGGCCGGGGCCCAGCCAGAGCGACCCCTAGCGACGTGCCGGGAGAGTGCGCTTGCTGGCACTCTGCGCTCCCTCCTCTCCCCTTCCGGCCGCTTCCACCCCTTCCCTCCCGCAGGTGTCAGGGTCCCGCCACTCCACACCCTCCTCGAGGGATGGCCGGGGGGAGGAGCGCTGACCTGAGGGCATGGTCGCGGCGCCGAAATCTCCGCTTACAGAAATGAAGCGGCCGCAGGAAGGGCAGACCCTCGCTGGCACCCACTGCCTGCCGTCTGTGGTTCTAAGGACTCCTCAGGCCACTGGGCGCGCCTCCTGGGGCTCCCTTCCCGCCAGCCCACGTGGGCCACCACGGTGTGGCCAGGGCCAGTCACCACCATCCCCAGCAACACTGGGGCAAGTGGGCGATGCCCTGGGTTTTTAAAACCTCCTGGTCAAAAGTTCCAAGTCCCAGATCGGAGGCAGGTAAGTCTGTGGGACCCTGTGCCCAGACTTTGCCCCACTTTTCCACCTCACTGACACTTGCCCCACTCTTATTCCGCTGTCTCTAGTTCCTCACTCTTTCACGCCATTCTTTTTTTTTTTTTTTTTTTTTTACAGTTATCATTTGGATCTGACAGGTGGCTGCTCCATCAGCTGAGGCATTTCACAAAACGGGTTCTAAATAACACTAGCGTTCTGCAAGCTAGTAATAGAGTAAACACATTTGGGGAAACGCTATCCTATGTTCATGCTTTGTGTGGGCCACAAATTTGATTCTGTATTTCTGGTAGTTAATGAAAGATAGGAAATGAGTTACACAATTTATAATGTCCAGAAAATCAGAAAAAAAAAAAAAAAACCCAACAAGACAATTAAAAAAAAAAACTATTTTAGATTCTAGGAGCAGAAATATACTTCCCCCAGGGTTATTTATAAAGAGAACACTATAATGTAGGTATGGACACTCTTAAAATAAACATAAGGCCTATTTTATATATGGATGCTCCCCATAGCCTCCCTCAGAAGAAAGGGAGGGCCTAAGTCCAAACTGCAACCAATTAAAGCAAACCTGTGGGAAGCCTGTAACAGAAAAGCCATATCCCAGCTCTTTGCTGGGCTCTCTAGAGCAGGGCGGTCCATTCCAGTTGGCACTAGTCACAGATGGTTACGGAACACTTGAAATCTGGCTAGACCAAATTGAGATGTGTATCTAAGTATGAAATACACCCCAAATTTTGAAGACTCACTAAGGGGAAAAAAGAAAGTAAAACATCTCAATAACTTACATATAAATTATATAAATGAGTAGAGCAGTCCCAAGATGAAATGATAATAGTATAGATAAATTAGATTAAATAAAACATATTAAATTAATTTTACCAGCTTCTTTTTACTTTTCTAAAGGTGGCTATTAAAAAATTTAGAGTTGCATATGTGGCTCCCACTATATTTCTATGAAACAGAGCTGCAATGTTTCTTAAACTATATACTCTAAGCTATCAATAACTATGCATGACAAAAGGATGCCATAGTTTGACAATTTGGGAAACACCGTCTATAGTTAGCCCCTTCTTGGTGTGTTCTGTAGGACGGTAATGTAACAAACTTGGAAAAAAATTCCATAAATTAACACATTTGGGAAATGCCAGAGTAAGCATAGAGGGCTTCTTGGGACTCTTTATAATGATAATAGGGATTTTCCAAGAGCAGTTTCTCCTATGTAGCATTTCTTCAACATAATCAATCAAAGAACCCTTTTCATCGTGGACACAACACCCATTGATGGCATTCTGAAGGGCCCCACTCTTGTGGCTTGTGGTTTGGCTCTGAAGTCTTTCCCCTTGCTTTTTACTCCAACTAACATCTAAACCGGTATTTTCACCTGATTTCAAGTCCTTACCCCAGACCTAATGAATCCGATTTATCGAGACCACCCTTTTTATGTTAACTTTGGCGGCATAATAAACCACCCCAAAATACAGTGCCTTAAAACAGTCACAATTTCACATGCTACAACATGGGTGAACTTTGAGGACATTATGCTGAGTGAAATAAGCCAGTTGTAATAATACAAATACTTTATGATTCCACTTATATGAGTTATCTTGAGTAGTCAAAAACATGGGTGCAGAAAGTAGAATGGTTGTTGCCAAGGGCTGTGGGCAGAGGGGTTGGGAAGTCGTTCAATGGGTAATACAGAGTTTCAGTTTGGCAAGATGAAAAAGTTCTAGAGATCTGTGACACGACAATGTGATTATAGTAAACACTACTGAACAGTACACTTAAAAATGGTTAAGAGGGTGAATTTTGTATGTTTTTTACCACAGTTTAAAAAAATAAAATTTAAATTAAAAAAAGCCAGCAGCAATTAATTTCGTTCACAATTCTGTGGGTCAGCAGTTTGGGCTAGGTTGAGCTGGGTACTTTTTCTACCAGTCTTGGCTGGGCTTACTCACCCATCTCTGGTCAGCTGGCAGTCAGGGAGTTGGGCTTCTGGGAGTTGCCCGGCTGTCACCTAGGGCCCTGAGCATGACTGGCCATGTGTTTCTCATCTTCCCTCGGGCTAGCCCCGCTCATGTGGCAGTTTCGGTATTCCAAGACAGTGAGAACCAAAGCTTCAGGGACTGCTCAGGACTCGGCCCAGAACTCACCAGTGTCACACCAGCTGCATTCAATTAATTGAAGCAAATCACAAGGCCAGCTCAGATTCAAAGGGTGGGGTGAGCATCTCTAACGCTTGGTGCAAAGAGCTCAAAAGCCCTGTGGCCATTTTTACAATGCTCCATGCTTGTCCCATTATCTGTCTTTTGTGTTTCCTATGTACAGAAGCATCCCCTCTTGTACCTTACTTTCCTTCACTCTCTCATACACCCCTCCATCTGGTCAGCATCACAGAGCTACTTTATTCTTTTCAGGGGTGAATTTTTGCATTATCAGTTTGTGGGCTTCCGTTGCCCCCCTGCCTCTCCATGTCTTTACTATATCTCTATATCAAACACTGGATATTCTAAAAACAGTATTCTCCAAAAATGTTTTCCTGATTCTCTCCACCTATCTCTCACCTGTTTTGTTTTGTTTTGCTTTGTTTTGTTTTTTGAATCTTTAAATCCAGATGCATAGTTGCCCATTCCTCAAGCTGGACTCCTTTTTATTTGGCTCTAATAGTTACTCTGTTCTCACTTGTCCTGTAGCACTTAATTCACCAGGTCATAATTCTCCACTTATGTACCTGTCTGCACTGATAACAGTGAGACCTGTGTCTTGTTTGCTCATATAGCTCAGCACCCACGTGGTACCTGACACAAGGCAGGCATCCATTAAATCATTACCAAATACATGAATGAACATTATGGAATGAATAGTGTGATACAGGAGCATTCCTATGGTATTTACTGTAAGTACAGTATGTAACCAGAAAGTTATAGAAGATGGGAACTGCTCCTTCTCCATTTCCTCCTTCCAATTTTTGACTCACATTGTATTGGAAGAAGGCCTTCTTTTAATACCTCCTACCTGGTTTCCCATATGTGAATTTCTATGGTAATGCTCTTAGCATTCTATGTACACACCTATGAGTCCCACCTGCCAGAATGTGTCTCTTCATTAGACTATTTCTTCTTCGTATGTGCTTTCAGTGATGAGAGCTCTCTGGAAACAAGGGCCCCTGATCCCCTTCACTCTTTCATGTGCACTTGAAAGGAATGTGATTGTGCAACTGTGGATACAGTGTTTTATGGATGTCAGTTAAAATTAATCATGTGCTCAGATCTAGACACTTACCTTTTTCTTTGTTCTGTTACTGTGAGAGTTTCTTTAAAATCTCCTACAAGATAGTTAACTTTCAGTTCTGTCAATTTATATATTATAAAGATTATAAATTTCTATATCTTCTTGTTAGATCAACTTATTACTATCAAATGTCCTTCTTTATTTCTAGGGGTGCTTCTTGTCTTAAAGTCTGCTTTGTCTGATATCAGTATGCTATACCAACTTTCTTTGGTTAATGTTTGCATGGTATACTTTTTCCATCCTTCTACTTGGACCTTGCTGTATCTTTGTGGTATGTCTCTTAAAAGCATTACTTAAGCATTTTTTAAATGAGAAAACAGATTGGCAATCTTTGATTTGTACCTGCAGTATTTAGCCTATTTACATTTAGTGCAATTACTGGTATATTTAGGTTTAAATCTATAATCCTTTTTTTTAAGACCCCAGGGCCATGGAGCTTGTGTAGGAGGCCACCCTTGTAGATACAGGTTGTTGGTATGGCTTATAACATTTGACAGTGCGGGGGTACAGGCAAGGAAAACACTTGGGACAGACCATCTTGTCCAAGTGTATTTCTGGGCAGGTTCAATAATGCTACCTGATAGGCGAAACACTAAGTTCAGGGTGGATTTTTCTGGATATTGTGCACTGGCTGTGGCTATTCTCCAGCGGTTTAGTCACAAAAATCAGATGCCACTGGCCCAGTGGGATGCCCTCCCTGTCTTGAATTTTGGCTTTGACATTCTCAATGATGTCACTGGGCTCAACCTCAAAGGTGTCTTGCCTATCAGGGTCTCACAAAGATCTACATCTCTACATCTGCTGATTGATTGCCTCACTGAAGAGAAAGAGCTAAATCTACAATGTTTTTGACCCACATGTTTTACATTCTGTTTTCTCTCCTCTTTGGAGGGAATAGCAATTGTGAAAAGGAAAGCAAGGAAGGAAAATCTTCAGGTTACAGACTGATTTTCAGGCAAATAAATTCTAGCAAAAAGTACATAGGGAATTTGAGAATCTGGGCATTTATGCTATTCAAAAGGGTTAGGTATTCTGGCATCAGGTAAAGGCAAAGGGAAAGAGAGATACAGAGTGAGACTATGTTAATCTGTTTCTGGAAGGGACCAATGAAATCATTTGCTACAAATACAGGACATAGGAAGCCAGAGAGATTTTGTGACTTCCCCCAAGGTCCTCAGCATGTTAATGGCAGAGATCGCATTAGACATCTCCCGACTGCCAAGTCTAGGACACTTTTTCAACAATTACACGTTGGACTTGGGTTGAAAGTTGTATCTGACTCTTGCCTCCTCCCTCACCCTGCTCCTATTACTGCTGTGATCCTTGTTCTTAGAGTTCTTTGAAGAATATGAACAGTACTGCCCTGGAATTATAGGCTGGGTCCTGCTCTTACCATTGATAAAGAGGCCAGACAAAAGAATATTAATAGCCCTCTAGGGCTTTCCAGGAGCCCACAACAGGATGGGAAGACTTTCAAAGAAAGCAGCTCCACTAATGAACTAGCACAAATGATTGTGAACTTTCTTGAACTCACCTGAGAGCCATAAGATCTTAGAGGGTCAGGACCTCAATGCCATTAAACAGATTGAGAACACCAAATAAATCAGAGGTAGGACTAAGTCCAGACTCACGGCAAAGCTCTCCATATGCTATACTACTAGTGCTCCCTAGCTCACCCATTTTACTTTTAAGTGAGAGGAACATTTTGAACACTCTGCAACACAGCTAGAGAAACACAGGACAGAACAATGGTGAGCTAGGAGAGCTGGAGTACAATATGAGAGAAACCACACTTACCTTTCCTCCAGGTGTACCTGATGTACACACTACCTCAGTGCCTCACTTTTATGGCTACATGTTTTATGGCAGCCCTTCTCAGACTGTAAGACTCAACTGAAATTCATCTTGTAATTCCTAGTGCTTGCACTAAGGTAGACAGTGTATCCAGACAGTTTTCTACAAGGTGTGACTTGAAAGAGATCAGAATATCCCTGCCCAAAAAGATGCCCTTGTACTAGCCTGTTTCTTGTATATAAAATACTCACAATAGTTACTCCTATTAAAATTAATTCATTTACTGTTCAATGTTTATTTGGGAGCATATTTTGCACAGGAAATAGAATTTAGGTGTAATATGAGAATCAACATTGGTTTGATTAGTGTTCTTAAGCAGAGGGGGGATAAGGCACATGTGCAGTATTCTATAAATAAAATTATCATTTTGTGGAGTGCTTATAATGCCCTTGATTTTTTACATATATTTTGTTTAATGCTTAGAACTGCCTTGCAAAGTAGGCATTTGCATACTACTTTTACAAATTAAGAAACTGAAATTAAGAAACTTTCCCAATTTCCCATACCTATGAAGTAGCAGAAAGGATTTGAACCTCAATCAGCATGGCCCTTCCACTAATTACACACTTCTTCCCTACAAATGGTCTATAAAAATAAGCAATGAGTTATCTGAGTGGTAGAACAAAATGCCAGAAATGCAGAGATGAAGAAGGTAATCACTTCCAGGGATGATGATCGGGGAAGGTGTCATGGTAGAAAGCATTTGGGAGATGGTAGTGGGAGTTGGGTACAGGAGGAATTTATTCTATATTCTAGACAGAGGGAATGGCTTCAGCAAAAACATGAAGATGAGACTGGTTTGGGTCATATAGAATGGTATTATGTAATATGCAAGATTTATACTGAGGACATAGCAGGAGGCAAGGCTAGAAAGGTAAGTTGAGGCTAGATTGTGGAGAGTCTTGATGATGGATGAAGGAGAAAGGACTGTTTCTATGTGACAATGGGGAGTCATTAAAGTCCCTACCACCACCACCACCAGGGCCTTGGGGTTATATATCGACTAGATTTAAAAGGAAATGAGGACATAAGAGACTCTTAATCTCAGGAAACAGACTGAGGGTTGCTGGAGGGGTGGGGGTGGGAGGGATGGGGTGGCTGGGTGATGGACATTAGGGAGGGTATGTGCTATGGTGAGTGCTGTGAATTGTGTAAGACTGATGAATCACAGACCTATACCCCTGAAACAAATAATACATTATATGTTAACAAAAAAAAAAAAAGGAAATGAGGAAATATGAGGCTACAGTACACTGTCACAGATGATAAGCTCTGAGAGCAGTGGTGGTGGAAAGTGGAATGGAGGGTCCTGAGAAGAGGAGGCACTCTGGCACCAAAGGGGAAGAGCACTATATCTCAGTGAACAATGGGTTGTGGAGAGTAGAGGAAAGGGATGAGTCAAAAAGATTATTGTGGTGAGAGCCTCAGTGACCAGGAGAAATTTGGAACCACTTACAGAAATGTGAATGATGGGAAGACTGCTGGCCTAGGGGAAATAACCACCTGAGAAGTGTCATCTGTTAGATTCAGGGTCTGGTGGCCAGGTATGCTCTGCTGGGGGCAGCCAAGACTGTGGGATGGAGTGTGAGCAGAGAGGAACCAAGCTAGGACCACTTCAGTGATAGAAGTCTCAGACAAAAAAAAAAAAAAAAGTCTCAGACAAAGTGGGAAGAACAGGAACAGGCAAATAAATAGGAGGAAAGTAGGTAATGAATTTGGGGGCAAACAGAGTAGGTTACACCCCTCTATGCCTTTGCTTAAGGAGGGACCTTTCTTCTTACAATGAAAGAATGCAAATGATGACAGCAAACAATGAATGAATACAAATTTAGTCAATGCTTCTGCCTGTCAAAGAAAGTGTGAAATAGTCCATTAGTTGCTTCACTATCCAAACAGAGTATAGCCCACTACATAAACCATTTTGAATTATGTAAGCTACTCAGTAATGGAGCTTAAAGGTGTGGTTCCTGGGCTCAGGCCCAATCTTGATGGTATGGTTTCCCAGCCAATAATGGGTTCTTAAATGGGTTTGAGCTTTGTAAGCACTACCAAGATCAATTTACTTTAGAGGCAATCACAATAAAGAAGAATCTGATAATCGTAAGACAGGAGAAGGAGAGTCTAAAAGGCAGGTTGGATGAATGAGGTAGTCTCTACCCCTGAGGCAAGATGTCCAACCTCACCCTCCTCACTGGGAAGAACTACCACAACTCTGTGCCTGTGAGCCACTCTCTCCCTCTTGGTTTTTTTTTTCCCCTCTTTAAAACTTTCAAACAAAATGCCCGAGATGATCACCTCTGGCAAAAGTACAGGGACATAGTCCCTTACCCAGTGATAGAGGACAACCCTGCAGTCTCCCTCCCTTCACAAGCCTCAAGGTTATGGCACCTTAATGGTCTTGTGAGTGGGAGCAAAGGAGAGTGGGATTCCAGGAGAAACCCTGAAGTTTATCAGCCTCAGTAGGTTGGGAGTCTAAAGAGAGTATTAAAAAGACTCAAAGAGTAAAACAGGAAAAGTTTCTTACTACAAGTGAAGCACGAGTTTACAAAGGATGCTCTTCCTCTAGCTCATTATTGTCTCTGTCACTTTAAGATCTGCTTCTTGTGCTTGCAGCTGGCATAGGTACTCATTTTTGGGATGGGTCACCATATTGTTTGTTTTTGTCTTCATAATTTGGAAATGAGGCATGGCCCTTTGTCCTTCTACTTCAAACACAGAACATTAATTTTTTTAGACAGATTGAAATTCCCTAACCAAATTTACAGGATTGGGATCATGGACCTAAAAATCCCAAACTGAAACCAACTGACAGTGGTCTTAAAAATGAATGTTAACAATAAAAAATAATATGGAGAAGTCATGCACATGGTATCTTTGGCTCTGTTAAAGCATTTTCAAATCTTCATCTTACTGGATCTTTGAAACAACCCTTCTCTGAGAGGTGGACAGGAAAAGCATTAATACCCCATCTCACAGACCAATTAGCTAAGGCAGAGATGAGTTATATGACTTGTCCTAGGAAATATTGAGAGTTCATAGCAGAATCCAACCCAGAAGCCAGGACTCTTGACTGCTAGTGGGTCATTTATCTCCCCTGGGTGAAATTATTACTCAGGGAGAAATGTTTAAGTGCTAAATAGACTTCTACCATTACCCTTTCTGTGTTTTAGTTTCCAAATGAATAAAATGGAAGTAATAATAGGATTTACATCATAGGGTATTGGTGAGTATTAATGAGTGAATTTAAGTAAATTACTCAGAACAGTGCTTGGTGTATAACAAGTGCTGGGTAAGCATTAGTAATTGCTATTATTAGCATGTAGAAGAGGTTAGAATACATTTAAATCCAAGTTTACTAGCTATAAGATTTCATTTCAGGCTTAAGGCACTGATTTCTAAGGTTCTTTAATTCTTTCTTGGAGGGACAGAGATACCTCTAAGAGATATCTTCCTGAACTGCCTGCTAATTATGGATTTGCTGCAATACACAAGGTTCTCATGCAGATCCTCACCCTCCCTTTGAGACTTAAACAGTAAAGCTCCCTGGGAATCTGTGGTTTCTGAAGCTACCTATGACTCTCCGGGGAGCTTTTTATGCAATAGTTTCTCACCCTTCGGATAATAGGTTCTGCCTACCAGCTGACACTATTTCACCAACGAGGCCCAGTACCGGCCAGGCCTGGGGCATTTCAAGACTGTGGGTATCGACCCCTGCCTCTGTACTCACCTGATCTACGCCTTTGCTGAGATGTGGGATGAGATCACTATCTGTGAATACATTGTGCAACTCCACCAAGCTTTCAATGACCTGAAAACTAGTAAATAATAAAAGATCAAGGATCAAAATCTTTTAACCTTCAAGAGCAGTTTGAGCAAAACTTTCCAGAGCAGCCTCTAGGCTGCAATTCCAAATAGGTCAACAAGCAGCACACAGTTAAGTTCCAAGCTTTCTTATTTCCAGTGCAGTGGTGACTCTAACATTAAGAGGAATGGCTGGCTCACAAGAGGTGGTTCACAATTAAAGTCCAGCTCAGTTGTCAAGGAAATTTAGTGAAGTCCAAGTATTGTGGACTCAGAGGAAAACAATCTTCCGCTTGGAAGCCACCTAAAGCTGGCACAGATGAAACACTCTGTGTCCTTAGTCAGGGGCTTCACTCCAAGGGGAGTAATTAGAACTGAAGAGACGCTGAAACATACCAGCCTCAGGCCACCTACTCCATCCACTTTTACAATTTAGGAATAATGATGAGAATGAAGAAAACCAGTATAAGAGGCTGCATCAGACTTCTCCTGGCTTCTCAATCCTGGTAACAGCTAATGTTGAAATGAATGATCTTTCCGTTTGTTCTGACCAACAAATCTTTGCTTTTTTCCCTCAGAAACAGTCAACTGAAAACTCTTCTGGCTTTTGGTGGCTAGAACTTTAGAACTGTTTTTTGAGATGACTTCCTACGCTGGCTTTACTACAAGGTGTTGGGACCACCAAGGAGTTCCCTCACCTTGCCTTCTTTGGGTTTCCCTCAAATTCACTGCCATGGTTGCCACTTCTGAGAACCGCCAGACCTCCACTGCCTCAGTCATCAAATTCCTGCTTCAGTCTGAGTTTAACGGGCTGGACTTTGACTAGGAGTACTCTGGCTCTCGGGGGAGCCCTCTTCAGGACAAGCATCTCTCCATGATCCTGGTGCAGCTGAGCCGTGTTCCATATCATTTTGACTGGAAAGTCTACAACCAGTCTCCTGTGAAAAATCACTGAGGCTGTACAGAAAACCTAGCTTCTTACAATCTCAGTTGGAGATGAAGGACCCTATTCCAGTGAGGATGCTGAAGAATGAAAAATGGGAAAGACTGATTTAATTCAAAGAGTTGTCATGGAAATCCACTCAGAGTTGATATTCATAGACTTTCTCCTACTTGTGTATAGGAAACATGTGAAGCTTATGAACAGGAGTCCAAGCAGATCAACAAGCCCAGGCTGATGGTTTCTGCTATGGTAATTGCTGGCATCTCCAATATCCAGTCTGGCTATGAGATCCGCCAGCTGTCCCAGTGAGTGATGACTTGTCCCCATCTCCTCTGTGTGTCACTTGTTCAAGAGACACTCATCTTTAGTTTACCTGCTATTCAGAGACCTTGTTTAGAAGGCTTTCTTGAACTGAACCCAAACAAAGTTTATTATCCAAAATAAAGTTAAAATATGAACTTAAATAACTTTTAAAAACTGGAGGTTGTATTAATAGGGTTCTTAATTTTTTTAAGATTTTACTTATTTATTTTGACAGAGAGAGACACAGCGAGAGAGGGAACACAAGTAGGGAGAGTGGGAGAGGGAAAAGCAGGCTTCCCACTGAGCAGGAAGCCTGATGTGGGGCTCGAACCCAGGACCTTGGGATCATGACATGAGCCAAAGGCAGACACTTAATGACTGAGCCACCCAGGTGCCCCGGGTTCTTAATTTTTTAAAAAGCATATAACCTAAAATTTACCATCTTAATCATTTTTCAGTGTATAGTTCAGTAGGGTTAACTATAATCACATTATTGTGCAACAGATCTCTAGAACTTTCATCTTGAAAGACTGAAAGTCTATACCCATTGAACAGCAACTGCCCCTTTTCCCTCACCCCCAGCCCCTGGCAACCACCATTCTAATTTCTGTTTCAAAGAGTTTGACTACTGTAGGTACATCATTTAAGTGAAATCATGCAGTATTTGTCTTTTTGTGACTTATTTCACTTAGCATAATGTCCTCAAGATCCATCCATGTTGTCACAAATGGCAGGATTTCCTTCTTTCTCGTGGCTGAATAATTTTCCATTGTGTGTGTGTGTGTGTATTTGTATATGTTGTGTACATTGTGTATATACATACCACATCTTCATCCATTCATCTGTTAATGGACACTTAGGTTGTTTCCATTATTTTGGCTATTGTGAATAATGCAGCAATAACATAGGAATGCAGATATCTTTTCAATATTCTGTTTTCATTTCCTTTGGATACAGACCCAGAAGTGGGATTGCTGGTGGTTCTATTTTTAATTTCTGAGGAATCTCCTTACTGTTTTCCATAGTGGCTGAGCCAATTTACATTCCCACCAACAGTGCACAAGGATTCCCTTTTCTTTTTTTTTTTAATTTTTTTTGTGTGTGTTTTTTATTTTATTATGTTTTGTTAGTCACCATACAATACATCATTGGTTTTTGATGTGATAATCCATGATCCATTGTTTTCGTGTAACACCCAGTGCTCCATGTAGTACGTGCCCTCCTTAATACCCATCACTGGACTAACCAATCCTCCTTCCCCCCTCCCCTCTAAAACCCTCAGTTTGTTTCTCAGAGTCCATAGTCTCTCATGGTTCATCTCTCCCTCCAATTCTACCCCCCCATTTTTCCCTTCCTTCTCCTAATGTCCTCCATGCTATTCCTTATGTTCCACAAATTAGTGAAACCATATGATAATTGACTTTCTCTGCTTGACTTATTTCACTTAGCATAATCTCCTCCAGTCCCATCCATGTTGATGTAAAAGTTGGGTGTTCATCCTTTCTGATGGCTGAGTAATATTCCATTGTATATATGGACCCCATCTTCTTTATCCATTCATCTGTTGAAGGGCATCTCGGCTCTTTCCACAGTTTGG